>NC_091980.1:99480710-99804691 GCF_044704955.1 Pristiophorus japonicus | reverse complement strand
CTCCAACTCCTTGCAGAATGGTAAAAAGTTGTTTAAAGGTTTTCTGTTCTCCTCCTCTCCCTCTGGGTAAAGTTGAAGGTGAAGCCCCTTCCTTCCTTCTCCTCCTGGGCTGGTCTCAGGGCTCTCCAGGCAGGAGCTCAAGTTGATAGCAGCTCCACTCACTGCTCACAGCTCCAACTGTGCAGGACACGCCTCTACTGCTTCACGATTGGTCCCTTGTGCATGAAACTCTTTTAGAGTCTACCTGCGAAAACATAAACATTAAACTGTGCCACCCGACCTGGGTGACACTCCAGACATTTACAAGGCCCATTTTTTTTTTTCCCCCCTTTTTTGTGTTTTTTTTTTTTGTTTTTTCTTTTTTTTTTGTTTTTTTTTTTGGGCACTAAAATCACAATTTTTCCCCAGTGCCCCCTATAAAAGGGAAGGGGACACTAAAAGCACCGGCAATTAAAACAAATTAACTTTAAAACGTAAAATCAAATTAAAATTTGGTTGCCGGGCGTGATGATGCACTCCAGTCCCTCCGGTGCCCACCTCTCGCGGAAGGCCGCGAGCGTACCGGTGGACACCGCGTGCTCCATCTCCAAGGACACCCTGGACCGGATGTAAGAGCGGAAGAGAGGCAGGCAGTCAGGTTGAACGACCCCCTCGACCGCCCGCTGCCTGGACCGGCTGATGGCACCCTTGGCCGTGCCCAGGAGCAGTCCTACGAGGAGGCCTTCGGACCTACCCGCTCCCCTCCGCACAGGGTGCCCAAAGATCAGGAGAGTGGGACTGAAGTGCAGCCAGAATTTCAGGAGCAGCCCCTTCAAATAGTGGAACAGGGGCTGCAACCTCGTGCATTCAATAAAAACATGGAACACGGACTCCTCCAGACCGCAGAAATTGCAGGCGGCCTGGGAGTCTGTGAACCGGCTTAAAAATTTATTGCACGGCACTGCTCCGTGCACCACCCTCCAGGCCAAGTCCCCGATGAATAGTGGGAGGACCCCTGCGTAGAGTGCCCTCCATCGGGGACCCCCGCCTCCTCCGGACGGCAAGATGGTGCGCCATGGCGTGTCCGGACGGCCGGCGAGGATGGCAAAGTTGAGGGTGTGCAGGAGCAGCCCGTACAGGAAACCCCTCCGCGCGGAACTGAAAGGCACGGAGGGGATTTCCCCGAGGCGGCTCAAGTTGTGAGGCGCCGGCCCCCGAGGGAGGTTCCGGGGTTTGGCGCCGATGAGGAATTCCGTCCGGACGGGGGTCAGTTCGGACGGGATCTCCCCACGTGCTTGAGCCTCCTCGATACACCTAACGGAGTCAGGGCCCAGAGCTGTTTTTAGCGACTCGATGGCATCGGCCGCGTGGCGGACGTTGGCAGAATTTAGGCGCCGCGCCAGCGTGACTGGCGCCATCCAGCCCGCTCCTCCGCCATCGAGCAGGTCCCTGACCCTGGTCACCTCACCAGCCACAGCCCTCTCTTCCGACCGCCACATAAAACCTCGGCCGTGGAGGTACGGATTCCCGAGCAGCGGCTCCTGCAGGACGGCCGCCACTCCAGCCGGCGGAGAGCTGCGCTTGGTGGAGACTTTGTTCCAGACCCTGATGAGTTCCCTGTAAAAGACAGGCAGCTCCCGGAGGGCGGTCCTGGCACCCCCCAAGTTCACAAACAGGAGCTGCGTGTCATAATTGAGGTCGAGCTGCTGGCGGAAGAAATACCTCGCCAGAGCACACCACCTAGGAGGGGGCTCGACGTAAAGGTATCTCTGCAGGGTCTGAAGACGGAAAGTCGCGAGCTGGGCGCTGACGCACACCAACGACTGACCGCCCTCCTCAAGCGGGAGACTCAAGACCGCGACAGAGACCCAGTGCTTCCTGTTGTTCCAGAAGAAGTCCACCAGCTTCTTCTGTATCTTGGCGACAAACGCAGGGGGAGGGGTCAAAGTGACCAGCCGGTACCACAGCATTGCGGCCACCAGCTGGTTTATGACTAGCGCTCGACCCCTGTAGGACAGCACTCGGAGCAGTCCTGTCCAGCGCCCTAGGCGAGCGGCGACCTTGGCCTCCAGCTCCTGCCAGTTCGCCGGCCAGGCTCCCTCGTCGGGGCTAAGGTAGACTCCCAGATAGAGGAGATGGGTCGTGCTCCAGGCAAAAGGCCTGAGCTCCTCCGGCAGGGAGTCCACCCGCCACTGACCCACCAGGAGTCCGGAACATTTCTCCCAGTTGATCCTGGCGGAGGACGCGGCCGAGTAAATCTCCTGGCACTCACGCATCCTCCGCAGGTCAGCGGGATCCTCTACCGCGAGGAGCACGTCATCGGCGTAAGCCGAGAGGACGACCTCCACGCCCGGCCCTTGCAGAGCCAGTCCCGTCAACCTCGTCCGCAAGAGGCGCAGGAAAGGCTCCACGCAAACGGCGTATAACTGGCCGGACATGGGGCATCCCTGGCGCACCCCTCTCCTAAAGCGAAGGGGCGCCGTCAAGGACCCGTTAACCTTAATCAGACACTCCGCGGCGGCGTACAAAAGTCGGATCCGGGCGACGAAATGCGTCCCGAACCCGAAAGCGCGCAGAGTTCCGAGCAGATAGTCGTGATCCACCCTGTCGAACGCCTTCTCTTGGTCGAGGGATAGGAAGGCGACCGACAGACCAGCCTCCTGGGAACAATGGATGAGGTCCCGGACCAGATGGATGTTATCGTGGATTGTCCGGCCCGGGACCGTGTATGACTGGTCGGGGTGGATCATGTGGTCCAGCACGGCACCAAGGCGAGCAGACATCGCCCTGGCGAAGATTTTGTAGTCCGTGCTGAGGAGGGAGACCGGGCGCCAGTTCTTAAGGAGGCGGAGATCGCCCTTCTTAGGCAGCAGGACGATGACTGCCCTGCGCCAAGAGAGGGGCATCTCCCCGGTCGCCAGACTTTCCCCCAGGACCCGCGCGTAGTCGCTCCCCAGGACGTCCCAGAACGCCCTGTGGAACTCCACGGTCAGCCCGTCCAGCCCCGGGGATTTTCCCCTCGAGAGCCGGGCGAGGGCACCGGTCAGCTCCGCCAGGCTTAGCGGAGCTTCCAGATTTTCGGCGCCCTCCGGGCCGACCTTCGGCAAGTCCTCCCACAAAACTCTACGCGCTTCCTCGCTGGACGGATCCGGAGAGAACAGAGCCCCGTAATATTCACGGGCCCTGTTGTTGACGCCCTCCGGATCCGAGACGAGAGAGCCGTCGTCGGCCAGCAGCGTCAAGAGCTGCTTACGGACACTCTGCCTTTTTTCCAGCGAGTAGAAGAAGGGGGAGCCGCGGTCCAGATCCCGCAGGAACCGGATCCGCGACCTCACGAACGCGCCTCGGGACCCGACGAGCTGCAGGTCCTTCAGCGCGGCCTTCTTCGCTTCGTACACCGTCCGCAGGGCCGGGTCCTGGACGACTTGACCGAGACGGGCTTCCGGGTCGAGCACCTCTTTTTCTAGGCGCCCGACTCTGGCCGCCCGCCTCTTGGTCGACCCCCTCGCGTACTCTTGACAGAAGACGCGGACGTGAGCCTTGCCCACGTCCCACCATAGCCTCAAGGAGGGGAAGCCCCCCTGCTTCCTTCTCCAGTCGGACCAGAATCGACGGAACGAGTCCTGGAACCGCACGTCCTCCAGCAGCCGGTTGTTAAAGTGCCAGTACGCGGACCCCGTCCTCGCGCGGAGCGAAGCGAGCTCCGCCCACACCAGGTGGTGGTCCGAACACGGCACCGGCCGCATGGAGGCCGCCGGGACGCAGGAAACGTACGCCCGAGACACGTAAAGGCGGTCGACTCTAGACCATCCAACTCCAGGCCTCACCCAAGTAAAGGCGCTGGAGTCGGGGTGGAGATTTCGCCAGACGTCCACCAAGTCGAAGGACCCGACCAGGTCCCTCAACTTCTCCATCGCCGTCATGCACTGCGGGGCACCGGAGTGGTCCCTCGCCTCGAGGGTGCAGTTAAAATCCCCCCCGAGGACAATGCAGTCGCCGACGTCGACGGAGCCAAGAAGAGCGGACACCTCTTCAAAGAAGCGCGTTTGCTGCGGGCCGGGATGAGGGGCGTACACGTTCACGAGATGGAGCGGCACGTCCCCCAGGCGAACCGTTACGTGCAGCAAGCGGCCTGGCACGGGCTCCTCGACCCCCAAGATCTCCGGCTGAAAATGCGGGCCCAGCAAGATGGCCACCCCACTTGAAATGGCGGTGAGGTGGCTCATGCGGACCTCTCCTTGCCATTCCAGGAGCCACGTGGCTTCGTCTCCCGGAACGGTGTGGGTTTCTTGCAGGAAGCACACCGCATATTTCCCCTCCCGCAGGAGCGAAAAATTGTCAAATCTACGGCGTGCCCCTCTGCCGCCGTTGATGTTGAGGCTGGCTATGGTTATCTTCATGGCAAAAGCATAGTGCAACCTCTACCTTAACCTATTGTGGGGGAGGGAGCGGAGTCTTTTGTTGAACTCCGCTCCCTCCGCAGCCCAGCGAGGAGTCCCTCGAGCTCGCGCAGCTCAAGGTGCTGCTCCTTTGTCAAGGGCCCGCCCGCGGCCAAGGTTTTAACGGCGGCGCGGACGGACCCCTTGATCAGCTCCGGCTCGGACCATTTTTCCAGGGCCAGTCGGGCTTGGTCGCGGCGACCCCGGCTCTGGGCCAAAAAGTCCCGGAGTTCCTTTGCAGGAACGAGGAGGGCCTCAGCGGCGGCCGCGAGCAGATCCACCGCCTCACTGGCGGTGGTCTCTAGGTCTTCACCCGCGTCCCCCACCGAGTCCCCGTCCTCCTCCGGGAGGTGGCCGCCAGCAGCCGGCCCATCGACCGCACAAGGTACGGCAAATGAACCGGCCGCTCCAACCGGCCCTGGCACTGCCCCGATCCCACCCCCAGGATCGTCGGCAGAGGAGTCCCCACTGGGCTCTTTTAAAAATGGTGCTGGGTCGGGAAATGACAGCGGAAGGGGTTCCCCCTCCGCCCCAGGAACCGGAGAACAAGGAGAGACCCGGCCATAGGAAATCCCCAGGCCCTCCAAGTGCTCCAGCTCCAAAGTAAGGGGCGAGGGTGGGTGTTCCTCCCCCTCCCCGCTGCCACCCCCCGGCCCAGCATCTACAGTGTCATAATTATTTAATTGTTTTTCTGCCGGGTCGAGCGACTCCCGGGGGAAGTTGGATAATAGCTGGGCGGGCTCAGGTTCGGCCTTTTCGGCCTCGCCCGCCTCAGTCCCCGGGACGCCCGGCCCGGCGGCTACGCATTCCTCCGCGGTCCCCACGCCCCCCACGATAGGCAGATCTTCCACTCCATCCCCGGGAGGCAGAGGCTGGGCAGCCTCAACTGTCTCACCCTCCCCGGGGAAAGACTCCTCGCGCCTGCAGCGCAATTTGGGGGCGCTGGTGGGGGACGCGGGACACGCGGCGGGCACCGCCTCCTCCGCGGAGGGATGTTGTTCCCCCTCCGCCTCATTGGGGCGGTGCCTCTTTTTGTTCCTGGGGGCGCGCGGAGTCAGGGAGACCTCCATGTCTGCCGAGGCCTCCCGCTCCGCCCCCCCCTTTTCCTTTTCTTGCCCGCGCCTGGGCCCCTCTGTGGTGGTATTCAAGGGCCCGGGCACGGGCTCGGGGCACCCCGCGCTCGCCGGTGACTGGGTTGGGCTGAGCGCGGTGGTCAGACTTTCCGGCGCACCGAGGGGACCCGCCTCTAGATGTTTCTCCTTCTTCCGCGCCTTCTTTCCGCTCGGACGCTCTCCCTCCCCCCCGCCGGAGGCCCTGAAAACAAAGGCCTCCGACGATGCCCGCGCACCCATGGCTCCCGGCACGCGGACGCAACTAGGGGGAGGGGTGGCGGCAGCGCCAGCCTTGGCCGCCTTCGGTGGTTTGGCGGCCTTGGAGGCGGGGCAGTTCTTGCGAACATGCCCCACCTCCCTGCAGGCATGGCACCGCACGCCGTCCGACGTCCAGAAGACGCGGTAGGCAGTCCCCTCGTGCACCACATTAAAATCTCCCTCCGTCGTGTCCTCCCGCGCCAGCCGGACAAAGAGCTGGCGGCGGAAGGAGAACACGTGGCGCAGGCTGCTCTCCCTGAGGCCGAGCGGTATGGGGTTGATCCCTGACCTTACCTCCCCCAGTTGTTGTAGGTGAGGGAGGAGGAGCTCAGCGGAAACAAAGGGCGGGACGTTTGAAATGATGACCCTCTGCGCGGTGGCCTCGAGAGGGTCCACCGGCAGGAACGTCCCGCCCACCGTGAGCCCCTTTTCAAGGGCCAGGGACACCGCCCGCTCCGACCCCAGGAAGAACACGGCCTTCCCAGACATCTTGGAGGCTGCGACAATGGCCGAGGGGCCGACTACCCCAGCCATCGCCCGCACGCACTCCTCAATGCTCATTGTGGGGTGAGTGTAGCTCTTGACCCCGTGTTTCCTGGTTATAAGTCTGAATGGTGGCAGGGCAGCGGGTGGCGCAGGAGGTGCCGTGGATGTGGACACCGCCTGCGCATACGTCCTTGCTGGCCCTGCCACCGGCGTGGATGGGGTCGCCATCACGGGGTCCCTTTAAGGGCTACACCCACCCCAAAGTCACAGGCCTTAATGGTCTTTAATGGCCTCTTATGTTAACTGAGCAGAGGAGCCCTTAACGAGGCACCTCTCCCCTCGTTGACAATTGGGGAGAGGCCTTGCTCCCTCTGCTCAGTTGTCTTAATTGGGTTTTTTTTTTATTAATTTGGAAGGAAAGGGTTCTCAGAGAGAGAGGGGAGAAACAGAGGGTAACGGAGAAAGAGAGAGGGGGGTGGGAAGGGGGGGGGGGGCTGCGAGGGCAGGTCTCCCCTCGCAGCTGTGGGTGGGTGCACTCCCCAGATGGCAAAACACAAAAGTCTTTGGGGTGGTCTTCAGGTGGGGGGAGAAGATGTCTTCACCTGGGGTAGCTGGAGCCACCAGGCACTCCTAACGATCCTCAATAGGGTGATTAATAACAATCTTCAGCCTGGTAGCTCCAGCTATCCCAGGCTAGGCAAATGTGGGGGGTGGGGGGGGTTCCAATTGTGGGGGGGGCCTAATTGTAAGCACGGCCCCCACGCACACTACCACACACACACACACACCCCCCGCGATGTTCCGGCCCTCAGTGGTCTTCTTTCCTCCCCCCACCGATACAACAAAGTCTGTTTGGGGAAATGCACCCACACCCACCTGTAGAATGTGGAGTCTCCCTCCTTCCACACTGGATGTTGTTTGTCTTTTCCCCCTCTCTCCAACTCCTTGCAGAATGGTAAAAAGTTGTTTAAAGGTTTTCTGTTCTCCTCCTCTCCCTCTGGGTAAAGTTGAAGGTGAAGCCCCTTCCTTCCTTCTCCTCCTGGGCTGGTCTCAGGGCTCTCCAGGCAGGAGCTCAAGTTGATAGCAGCTCCACTCACTGCTCACAGCTCCAACTGTGCAGGACACGCCTCTACTGCTTCACGATTGGTCCCTTGTGCATGAAACTCTTTTGAGTTTATCTGTGAAAACATAAAAACATTAAACGGTGCCACCCGACCTGGGTGACACTCCAGACATTTACAAGGCCCATTTTTTTTTTTCCCCCCTTTTTTGTGTTTTTTTTTTTTGTTTTTTCTTTTTTTTTTGTTTTTTTTTTTGGGCACTAAAATCACAATTTTTCCCCAGTGCCCCCTATAAAAGGGAAGGGGACACTAAAAGCACCGGCAATTAAAACAAATTAACTTTAAAACGTAAAATCAAATTAAAATTTGGTTGCCGGGCGTGATGATGCACTCCAGTCCCTCCGGTGCCCACCTCTCGCGGAAGGCCGCGAGCGTACCGGTGGACACCGCGTGCTCCATCTCCAAGGACACCCTGGACCGGATGTAAGAGCGGAAGAGAGGCAGGCAGTCAGGTTGAACGACCCCCTCGACCGCCCGCTGCCTGGACCGGCTGATGGCACCCTTGGCCGTGCCCAGGAGCAGTCCTACGAGGAGGCCTTCGGACCTACCCGCTCCCCTCCGCACAGGGTGCCCAAAGATCAGGAGAGTGGGACTGAAGTGCAGCCAGAATTTCAGGAGCAGCCCCTTCAAATAGTGGAACAGGGGCTGCAACCTCGTGCATTCAATAAAAACATGGAACACGGACTCCTCCAGACCGCAGAAATTGCAGGCGGCCTGGGAGTCTGTGAACCGGCTTAAAAATTTATTGCACGGCACTGCTCCGTGCACCACCCTCCAGGCCAAGTCCCCGATGAATAGTGGGAGGACCCCTGCGTAGAGTGCCCTCCATCGGGGACCCCCGCCTCCTCCGGACGGCAAGATGGTGCGCCATGGCGTGTCCGGACGGCCGGCGAGGATGGCAAAGTTGAGGGTGTGCAGGAGCAGCCCGTACAGGAAACCCCTCCGCGCGGAACTGAAAGGCACGGAGGGGATTTCCCCGAGGCGGCTCAAGTTGTGAGGCGCCGGCCCCCGAGGGAGGTTCCGGGGTTTGGCGCCGATGAGGAATTCCGTCCGGACGGGGGTCAGTTCGGACGGGATCTCCCCACGTGCTTGAGCCTCCTCGATACACCTAACGGAGTCAGGGCCCAGAGCTGTTTTTAGCGACTCGATGGCATCGGCCGCGTGGCGGACGTTGGCAGAATTTAGGCGCCGCGCCAGCGTGACTGGCGCCATCCAGCCCGCTCCTCCGCCATCGAGCAGGTCCCTGACCCTGGTCACCTCACCAGCCACAGCCCTCTCTTCCGACCGCCACATAAAACCTCGGCCGTGGAGGTACGGATTCCCGAGCAGCGGCTCCTGCAGGACGGCCGCCACTCCAGCCGGCGGAGAGCTGCGCTTGGTGGAGACTTTGTTCCAGACCCTGATGAGTTCCCTGTAAAAGACAGGCAGCTCCCGGAGGGCGGTCCTGGCACCCCCCAAGTTCACAAACAGGAGCTGCGTGTCATAATTGAGGTCGAGCTGCTGGCGGAAGAAATACCTCGCCAGAGCACACCACCTAGGAGGGGGCTCGACGTAAAGGTATCTCTGCAGGGTCTGAAGACGGAAAGTCGCGAGCTGGGCGCTGACGCACACCAACGACTGACCGCCCTCCTCAAGCGGGAGACTCAAGACCGCGACAGAGACCCAGTGCTTCCTGTTGTTCCAGAAGAAGTCCACCAGCTTCTTCTGTATCTTGGCGACAAACGCAGGGGGAGGGGTCAAAGTGACCAGCCGGTACCACAGCATTGCGGCCACCAGCTGGTTTATGACTAGCGCTCGACCCCTGTAGGACAGCACTCGGAGCAGTCCTGTCCAGCGCCCTAGGCGAGCGGCGACCTTGGCCTCCAGCTCCTGCCAGTTCGCCGGCCAGGCTCCCTCGTCGGGGCTAAGGTAGACTCCCAGATAGAGGAGATGGGTCGTGCTCCAGGCAAAAGGCCTGAGCTCCTCCGGCAGGGAGTCCACCCGCCACTGACCCACCAGGAGTCCGGAACATTTCTCCCAGTTGATCCTGGCGGAGGACGCGGCCGAGTAAATCTCCTGGCACTCACGCATCCTCCGCAGGTCAGCGGGATCCTCTACCGCGAGGAGCACGTCATCGGCGTAAGCCGAGAGGACGACCTCCACGCCCGGCCCTTGCAGAGCCAGTCCCGTCAACCTCGTCCGCAAGAGGCGCAGGAAAGGCTCCACGCAAACGGCGTATAACTGGCCGGACATGGGGCATCCCTGGCGCACCCCTCTCCTAAAGCGAAGGGGCGCCGTCAAGGACCCGTTAACCTTAATCAGACACTCCGCGGCGGCGTACAAAAGTCGGATCCGGGCGACGAAATGCGTCCCGAACCCGAAAGCGCGCAGAGTTCCGAGCAGATAGTCGTGATCCACCCTGTCGAACGCCTTCTCTTGGTCGAGGGATAGGAAGGCGACCGACAGACCAGCCTCCTGGGAACAATGGATGAGGTCCCGGACCAGATGGATGTTATCGTGGATTGTCCGGCCCGGGACCGTGTATGACTGGTCGGGGTGGATCATGTGGTCCAGCACGGCACCAAGGCGAGCAGACATCGCCCTGGCGAAGATTTTGTAGTCCGTGCTGAGGAGGGAGACCGGGCGCCAGTTCTTAAGGAGGCGGAGATCGCCCTTCTTAGGCAGCAGGACGATGACTGCCCTGCGCCAAGAGAGGGGCATCTCCCCGGTCGCCAGACTTTCCCCCAGGACCCGCGCGTAGTCGCTCCCCAGGACGTCCCAGAACGCCCTGTGGAACTCCACGGTCAGCCCGTCCAGCCCCGGGGATTTTCCCCTCGAGAGCCGGGCGAGGGCACCGGTCAGCTCCGCCAGGCTTAGCGGAGCTTCCAGATTTTCGGCGCCCTCCGGGCCGACCTTCGGCAAGTCCTCCCACAAAACTCTACGCGCTTCCTCGCTGGACGGATCCGGAGAGAACAGAGCCCCGTAATATTCACGGGCCCTGTTGTTGACGCCCTCCGGATCCGAGACGAGAGAGCCGTCGTCGGCCAGCAGCGTCAAGAGCTGCTTACGGACACTCTGCCTTTTTTCCAGCGAGTAGAAGAAGGGGG
The DNA here is from genome assembly GCF_044704955.1 of Pristiophorus japonicus. Taxonomy (NCBI): domain Eukaryota; kingdom Metazoa; phylum Chordata; class Chondrichthyes; family Pristiophoridae; genus Pristiophorus; species Pristiophorus japonicus. Next base: position 99,794,210 of record NC_091980.1, on the reverse strand, counting down.
AGCCGCGGTCCAGATCCCGCAGGAACCGGATCCGCGACCTCACGAACGCGCCTCGGGACCCGACGAGCTGCAGGTCCTTCAGCGCGGCCTTCTTCGCTTCGTACACCGTCCGCAGGGCCGGGTCCTGGACGACTTGACCGAGACGGGCTTCCGGGTCGAGCACCTCTTTTTCTAGGCGCCCGACTCTGGCCGCCCGCCTCTTGGTCGACCCCCTCGCGTACTCTTGACAGAAGACGCGGACGTGAGCCTTGCCCACGTCCCACCATAGCCTCAAGGAGGGGAAGCCCCCCTGCTTCCTTCTCCAGTCGGACCAGAATCGACGGAACGAGTCCTGGAACCGCACGTCCTCCAGCAGCCGGTTGTTAAAGTGCCAGTACGCGGACCCCGTCCTCGCGCGGAGCGAAGCGAGCTCCGCCCACACCAGGTGGTGGTCCGAACACGGCACCGGCCGCATGGAGGCCGCCGGGACGCAGGAAACGTACGCCCGAGACACGTAAAGGCGGTCGACTCTAGACCATCCAACTCCAGGCCTCACCCAAGTAAAGGCGCTGGAGTCGGGGTGGAGATTTCGCCAGACGTCCACCAAGTCGAAGGACCCGACCAGGTCCCTCAACTTCTCCATCGCCGTCATGCACTGCGGGGCACCGGAGTGGTCCCTCGCCTCGAGGGTGCAGTTAAAATCCCCCCCGAGGACAATGCAGTCGCCGACGTCGACGGAGCCAAGAAGAGCGGACACCTCTTCAAAGAAGCGCGTTTGCTGCGGGCCGGGATGAGGGGCGTACACGTTCACGAGATGGAGCGGCACGTCCCCCAGGCGAACCGTTACGTGCAGCAAGCGGCCTGGCACGGGCTCCTCGACCCCCAAGATCTCCGGCTGAAAATGCGGGCCCAGCAAGATGGCCACCCCACTTGAAATGGCGGTGAGGTGGCTCATGCGGACCTCTCCTTGCCATTCCAGGAGCCACGTGGCTTCGTCTCCCGGAACGGTGTGGGTTTCTTGCAGGAAGCACACCGCATATTTCCCCTCCCGCAGGAGCGAAAAATTGTCAAATCTACGGCGTGCCCCTCTGCCGCCGTTGATGTTGAGGCTGGCTATGGTTATCTTCATGGCAAAAGCATAGTGCAACCTCTACCTTAACCTATTGTGGGGGAGGGAGCGGAGTCTTTTGTTGAACTCCGCTCCCTCCGCAGCCCAGCGAGGAGTCCCTCGAGCTCGCGCAGCTCAAGGTGCTGCTCCTTTGTCAAGGGCCCGCCCGCGGCCAAGGTTTTAACGGCGGCGCGGACGGACCCCTTGATCAGCTCCGGCTCGGACCATTTTTCCAGGGCCAGTCGGGCTTGGTCGCGGCGACCCCGGCTCTGGGCCAAAAAGTCCCGGAGTTCCTTTGCAGGAACGAGGAGGGCCTCAGCGGCGGCCGCGAGCAGATCCACCGCCTCACTGGCGGTGGTCTCTAGGTCTTCACCCGCGTCCCCCACCGAGTCCCCGTCCTCCTCCGGGAGGTGGCCGCCAGCAGCCGGCCCATCGACCGCACAAGGTACGGCAAATGAACCGGCCGCTCCAACCGGCCCTGGCACTGCCCCGATCCCACCCCCAGGATCGTCGGCAGAGGAGTCCCCACTGGGCTCTTTTAAAAATGGTGCTGGGTCGGGAAATGACAGCGGAAGGGGTTCCCCCTCCGCCCCAGGAACCGGAGAACAAGGAGAGACCCGGCCATAGGAAATCCCCAGGCCCTCCAAGTGCTCCAGCTCCAAAGTAAGGGGCGAGGGTGGGTGTTCCTCCCCCTCCCCGCTGCCACCCCCCGGCCCAGCATCTACAGTGTCATAATTATTTAATTGTTTTTCTGCCGGGTCGAGCGACTCCCGGGGGAAGTTGGATAATAGCTGGGCGGGCTCAGGTTCGGCCTTTTCGGCCTCGCCCGCCTCAGTCCCCGGGACGCCCGGCCCGGCGGCTACGCATTCCTCCGCGGTCCCCACGCCCCCCACGATAGGCAGATCTTCCACTCCATCCCCGGGAGGCAGAGGCTGGGCAGCCTCAACTGTCTCACCCTCCCCGGGGAAAGACTCCTCGCGCCTGCAGCGCAATTTGGGGGCGCTGGTGGGGGACGCGGGACACGCGGCGGGCACCGCCTCCTCCGCGGAGGGATGTTGTTCCCCCTCCGCCTCATTGGGGCGGTGCCTCTTTTTGTTCCTGGGGGCGCGCGGAGTCAGGGAGACCTCCATGTCTGCCGAGGCCTCCCGCTCCGCCCCCCCCTTTTCCTTTTCTTGCCCGCGCCTGGGCCCCTCTGTGGTGGTATTCAAGGGCCCGGGCACGGGCTCGGGGCACCCCGCGCTCGCCGGTGACTGGGTTGGGCTGAGCGCGGTGGTCAGACTTTCCGGCGCACCGAGGGGACCCGCCTCTAGATGTTTCTCCTTCTTCCGCGCCTTCTTTCCGCTCGGACGCTCTCCCTCCCCCCCGCCGGAGGCCCTGAAAACAAAGGCCTCCGACGATGCCCGCGCACCCATGGCTCCCGGCACGCGGACGCAACTAGGGGGAGGGGTGGCGGCAGCGCCAGCCTTGGCCGCCTTCGGTGGTTTGGCGGCCTTGGAGGCGGGGCAGTTCTTGCGAACATGCCCCACCTCCCTGCAGGCATGGCACCGCACGCCGTCCGACGTCCAGAAGACGCGGTAGGCAGTCCCCTCGTGCACCACATTAAAATCTCCCTCCGTCGTGTCCTCCCGCGCCAGCCGGACAAAGAGCTGGCGGCGGAAGGAGAACACGTGGCGCAGGCTGCTCTCCCTGAGGCCGAGCGGTATGGGGTTGATCCCTGACCTTACCTCCCCCAGTTGTTGTAGGTGAGGGAGGAGGAGCTCAGCGGAAACAAAGGGCGGGACGTTTGAAATGATGACCCTCTGCGCGGTGGCCTCGAGAGGGTCCACCGGCAGGAACGTCCCGCCCACCGTGAGCCCCTTTTCAAGGGCCAGGGACACCGCCCGCTCCGACCCCAGGAAGAACACGGCCTTCCCAGACATCTTGGAGGCTGCGACAATGGCCGAGGGGCCGACTACCCCAGCCATCGCCCGCACGCACTCCTCAATGCTCATTGTGGGGTGAGTGTAGCTCTTGACCCCGTGTTTCCTGGTTATAAGTCTGAATGGTGGCAGGGCAGCGGGTGGCGCAGGAGGTGCCGTGGATGTGGACACCGCCTGCGCATACGTCCTTGCTGGCCCTGCCACCGGCGTGGATGGGGTCGCCATCACGGGGTCCCTTTAAGGGCTACACCCACCCCAAAGTCACAGGCCTTAATGGTCTTTAATGGCCTCTTATGTTAACTGAGCAGAGGAGCCCTTAACGAGGCACCTCTCCCCTCGTTGACAATTGGGGAGAGGCCTTGCTCCCTCTGCTCAGTTGTCTTAATTGGGTTTTTTTTTTATTAATTTGGAAGGAAAGGGTTCTCAGAGAGAGAGGGGAGAAACAGAGGGTAACGGAGAAAGAGAGAGGGGGGTGGGAAGGGGGGGGGGGGCTGCGAGGGCAGGTCTCCCCTCGCAGCTGTGGGTGGGTGCACTCCCCAGATGGCAAAACACAAAAGTCTTTGGGGTGGTCTTCAGGTGGGGGGAGAAGATGTCTTCACCTGGGGTAGCTGGAGCCACCAGGCACTCCTAACGATCCTCAATAGGGTGATTAATAACAATCTTCAGCCTGGTAGCTCCAGCTATCCCAGGCTAGGCAAATGTGGGGGGTGGGGGGGGTTCCAATTGTGGGGGGGGCCTAATTGTAAGCACGGCCCCCACGCACACTACCACACACACACACACACCCCCCGCGATGTTCCGGCCCTCAGTGGTCTTCTTTCCTCCCCCCACCGATACAACAAAGTCTGTTTGGGGAAATGCACCCACACCCACCTGTAGAATGTGGAGTCTCCCTCCTTCCACACTGGATGTTGTTTGTCTTTTCCCCCTCTCTCCAACTCCTTGCAGAATGGTAAAAAGTTGTTTAAAGGTTTTCTGTTCTCCTCCTCTCCCTCTGGGTAAAGTTGAAGGTGAAGCCCCTTCCTTCCTTCTCCTCCTGGGCTGGTCTCAGGGCTCTCCAGGCAGGAGCTCAAGTTGATAGCAGCTCCACTCACTGCTCACAGCTCCAACTGTGCAGGACACGCCTCTACTGCTTCACGATTGGTCCCTTGTGCATGAAACTCTTTTGAGTTTATCTGTGAAAACATAAAAACATTAAACGGTGCCACCCGACCTGGGTGACACTCCAGACATTTACAAGGCCCATTTTTTTTTTTCCCCCCTTTTTTGTGTTTTTTTTTTTTGTTTTTTCTTTTTTTTTTGTTTTTTTTTTTGGGCACTAAAATCACAATTTTTCCCCAGTGCCCCCTATAAAAGGGAAGGGGACACTAAAAGCACCGGCAATTAAAACAAATTAACTTTAAAACGTAAAATCAAATTAAAATTTGGTTGCCGGGCGTGATGATGCACTCCAGTCCCTCCGGTGCCCACCTCTCGCGGAAGGCCGCGAGCGTACCGGTGGACACCGCGTGCTCCATCTCCAAGGACACCCTGGACCGGATGTAAGAGCGGAAGAGAGGCAGGCAGTCAGGTTGAACGACCCCCTCGACCGCCCGCTGCCTGGACCGGCTGATGGCACCCTTGGCCGTGCCCAGGAGCAGTCCTACGAGGAGGCCTTCGGACCTACCCGCTCCCCTCCGCACAGGGTGCCCAAAGATCAGGAGAGTGGGACTGAAGTGCAGCCAGAATTTCAGGAGCAGCCCCTTCAAATAGTGGAACAGGGGCTGCAACCTCGTGCATTCAATAAAAACATGGAACACGGACTCCTCCAGACCGCAGAAATTGCAGGCGGCCTGGGAGTCTGTGAACCGGCTTAAAAATTTATTGCACGGCACTGCTCCGTGCACCACCCTCCAGGCCAAGTCCCCGATGAATAGTGGGAGGACCCCTGCGTAGAGTGCCCTCCATCGGGGACCCCCGCCTCCTCCGGACGGCAAGATGGTGCGCCATGGCGTGTCCGGACGGCCGGCGAGGATGGCAAAGTTGAGGGTGTGCAGGAGCAGCCCGTACAGGAAACCCCTCCGCGCGGAACTGAAAGGCACGGAGGGGATTTCCCCGAGGCGGCTCAAGTTGTGAGGCGCCGGCCCCCGAGGGAGGTTCCGGGGTTTGGCGCCGATGAGGAATTCCGTCCGGACGGGGGTCAGTTCGGACGGGATCTCCCCACGTGCTTGAGCCTCCTCGATACACCTAACGGAGTCAGGGCCCAGAGCTGTTTTTAGCGACTCGATGGCATCGGCCGCGTGGCGGACGTTGGCAGAATTTAGGCGCCGCGCCAGCGTGACTGGCGCCATCCAGCCCGCTCCTCCGCCATCGAGCAGGTCCCTGACCCTGGTCACCTCACCAGCCACAGCCCTCTCTTCCGACCGCCACATAAAACCTCGGCCGTGGAGGTACGGATTCCCGAGCAGCGGCTCCTGCAGGACGGCCGCCACTCCAGCCGGCGGAGAGCTGCGCTTGGTGGAGACTTTGTTCCAGACCCTGATGAGTTCCCTGTAAAAGACAGGCAGCTCCCGGAGGGCGGTCCTGGCACCCCCCAAGTTCACAAACAGGAGCTGCGTGTCATAATTGAGGTCGAGCTGCTGGCGGAAGAAATACCTCGCCAGAGCACACCACCTAGGAGGGGGCTCGACGTAAAGGTATCTCTGCAGGGTCTGAAGACGGAAAGTCGCGAGCTGGGCGCTGACGCACACCAACGACTGACCGCCCTCCTCAAGCGGGAGACTCAAGACCGCGACAGAGACCCAGTGCTTCCTGTTGTTCCAGAAGAAGTCCACCAGCTTCTTCTGTATCTTGGCGACAAACGCAGGGGGAGGGGTCAAAGTGACCAGCCGGTACCACAGCATTGCGGCCACCAGCTGGTTTATGACTAGCGCTCGACCCCTGTAGGACAGCACTCGGAGCAGTCCTGTCCAGCGCCCTAGGCGAGCGGCGACCTTGGCCTCCAGCTCCTGCCAGTTCGCCGGCCAGGCTCCCTCGTCGGGGCTAAGGTAGACTCCCAGATAGAGGAGATGGGTCGTGCTCCAGGCAAAAGGCCTGAGCTCCTCCGGCAGGGAGTCCACCCGCCACTGACCCACCAGGAGTCCGGAACATTTCTCCCAGTTGATCCTGGCGGAGGACGCGGCCGAGTAAATCTCCTGGCACTCACGCATCCTCCGCAGGTCAGCGGGATCCTCTACCGCGAGGAGCACGTCATCGGCGTAAGCCGAGAGGACGACCTCCACGCCCGGCCCTTGCAGAGCCAGTCCCGTCAACCTCGTCCGCAAGAGGCGCAGGAAAGGCTCCACGCAAACGGCGTATAACTGGCCGGACATGGGGCATCCCTGGCGCACCCCTCTCCTAAAGCGAAGGGGCGCCGTCAAGGACCCGTTAACCTTAATCAGACACTCCGCGGCGGCGTACAAAAGTCGGATCCGGGCGACGAAATGCGTCCCGAACCCGAAAGCGCGCAGAGTTCCGAGCAGATAGTCGTGATCCACCCTGTCGAACGCCTTCTCTTGGTCGAGGGATAGGAAGGCGACCGACAGACCAGCCTCCTGGGAACAATGGATGAGGTCCCGGACCAGATGGATGTTATCGTGGATTGTCCGGCCCGGGACCGTGTATGACTGGTCGGGGTGGATCATGTGGTCCAGCACGGCACCAAGGCGAGCAGACATCGCCCTGGCGAAGATTTTGTAGTCCGTGCTGAGGAGGGAGACCGGGCGCCAGTTCTTAAGGAGGCGGAGATCGCCCTTCTTAGGCAGCAGGACGATGACTGCCCTGCGCCAAGAGAGGGGCATCTCCCCGGTCGCCAGACTTTCCCCCAGGACCCGCGCGTAGTCGCTCCCCAGGACGTCCCAGAACGCCCTGTGGAACTCCACGGTCAGCCCGTCCAGCCCCGGGGATTTTCCCCTCGAGAGCCGGGCGAGGGCACCGGTCAGCTCCGCCAGGCTTAGCGGAGCTTCCAGATTTTCGGCGCCCTCCGGGCCGACCTTCGGCAAGTCCTCCCACAAAACTCTACGCGCTTCCTCGCTGGACGGATCCGGAGAGAACAGAGCCCCGTAATATTCACGGGCCCTGTTGTTGACGCCCTCCGGATCCGAGACGAGAGAGCCGTCGTCGGCCAGCAGCGTCAAGAGCTGCTTACGGACACTCTGCCTTTTTTCCAGCGAGTAGAAGAAGGGGGAGCCGCGGTCCAGATCCCGCAGGAACCGGATCCGCGACCTCACGAACGCGCCTCGGGACCCGACGAGCTGCAGGTCCTTCAGCGCGGCCTTCTTCGCTTCGTACACCGTCCGCAGGGCCGGGTCCTGGACGACTTGACCGAGACGGGCTTCCGGGTCGAGCACCTCTTTTTCTAGGCGCCCGACTCTGGCCGCCCGCCTCTTGGTCGACCCCCTCGCGTACTCTTGACAGAAGACGCGGACGTGAGCCTTGCCCACGTCCCACCATAGCCTCAAGGAGGGGAAGCCCCCCTGCTTCCTTCTCCAGTCGGACCAGAATCGACGGAACGAGTCCTGGAACCGCACGTCCTCCAGCAGCCGGTTGTTAAAGTGCCAGTACGCGGACCCCGTCCTCGCGCGGAGCGAAGCGAGCTCCGCCCACACCAGGTGGTGGTCCGAACACGGCACCGGCCGCATGGAGGCCGCCGGGACGCAGGAAACGTACGCCCGAGACACGTAAAGGCGGTCGACTCTAGACCATCCAACTCCAGGCCTCACCCAAGTAAAGGCGCTGGAGTCGGGGTGGAGATTTCGCCAGACGTCCACCAAGTCGAAGGACCCGACCAGGTCCCTCAACTTCTCCATCGCCGTCATGCACTGCGGGGCACCGGAGTGGTCCCTCGCCTCGAGGGTGCAGTTAAAATCCCCCCCGAGGACAATGCAGTCGCCGACGTCGACGGAGCCAAGAAGAGCGGACACCTCTTCAAAGAAGCGCGTTTGCTGCGGGCCGGGATGAGGGGCGTACACGTTCACGAGATGGAGCGGCACGTCCCCCAGGCGAACCGTTACGTGCAGCAAGCGGCCTGGCACGGGCTCCTCGACCCCCAAGATCTCCGGCTGAAAATGCGGGCCCAGCAAGATGGCCACCCCACTTGAAATGGCGGTGAGGTGGCTCATGCGGACCTCTCCTTGCCATTCCAGGAGCCACGTGGCTTCGTCTCCCGGAACGGTGTGGGTTTCTTGCAGGAAGCACACCGCATATTTCCCCTCCCGCAGGAGCGAAAAATTGTCAAATCTACGGCGTGCCCCTCTGCCGCCGTTGATGTTGAGGCTGGCTATGGTTATCTTCATGGCAAAAGCATAGTGCAACCTCTACCTTAACCTATTGTGGGGGAGGGAGCGGAGTCTTTTGTTGAACTCCGCTCCCTCCGCAGCCCAGCGAGGAGTCCCTCGAGCTCGCGCAGCTCAAGGTGCTGCTCCTTTGTCAAGGGCCCGCCCGCGGCCAAGGTTTTAACGGCGGCGCGGACGGACCCCTTGATCAGCTCCGGCTCGGACCATTTTTCCAGGGCCAGTCGGGCTTGGTCGCGGCGACCCCGGCTCTGGGCCAAAAAGTCCCGGAGTTCCTTTGCAGGAACGAGGAGGGCCTCAGCGGCGGCCGCGAGCAGATCCACCGCCTCACTGGCGGTGGTCTCTAGGTCTTCACCCGCGTCCCCCACCGAGTCCCCGTCCTCCTCCGGGAGGTGGCCGCCAGCAGCCGGCCCATCGACCGCACAAGGTACGGCAAATGAACCGGCCGCTCCAACCGGCCCTGGCACTGCCCCGATCCCACCCCCAGGATCGTCGGCAGAGGAGTCCCCACTGGGCTCTTTTAAAAATGGTGCTGGGTCGGGAAATGACAGCGGAAGGGGTTCCCCCTCCGCCCCAGGAACCGGAGAACAAGGAGAGACCCGGCCATAGGAAATCCCCAGGCCCTCCAAGTGCTCCAGCTCCAAAGTAAGGGGCGAGGGTGGGTGTTCCTCCCCCTCCCCGCTGCCACCCCCCGGCCCAGCATCTACAGTGTCATAATTATTTAATTGTTTTTCTGCCGGGTCGAGCGACTCCCGGGGGAAGTTGGATAATAGCTGGGCGGGCTCAGGTTCGGCCTTTTCGGCCTCGCCCGCCTCAGTCCCCGGGACGCCCGGCCCGGCGGCTACGCATTCCTCCGCGGTCCCCACGCCCCCCACGATAGGCAGATCTTCCACTCCATCCCCGGGAGGCAGAGGCTGGGCAGCCTCAACTGTCTCACCCTCCCCGGGGAAAGACTCCTCGCGCCTGCAGCGCAATTTGGGGGCGCTGGTGGGGGACGCGGGACACGCGGCGGGCACCGCCTCCTCCGCGGAGGGATGTTGTTCCCCCTCCGCCTCATTGGGGCGGTGCCTCTTTTTGTTCCTGGGGGCGCGCGGAGTCAGGGAGACCTCCATGTCTGCCGAGGCCTCCCGCTCCGCCCCCCCCTTTTCCTTTTCTTGCCCGCGCCTGGGCCCCTCTGTGGTGGTATTCAAGGGCCCGGGCACGGGCTCGGGGCACCCCGCGCTCGCCGGTGACTGGGTTGGGCTGAGCGCGGTGGTCAGACTTTCCGGCGCACCGAGGGGACCCGCCTCTAGATGTTTCTCCTTCTTCCGCGCCTTCTTTCCGCTCGGACGCTCTCCCTCCCCCCCGCCGGAGGCCCTGAAAACAAAGGCCTCCGACGATGCCCGCGCACCCATGGCTCCCGGCACGCGGACGCAACTAGGGGGAGGGGTGGCGGCAGCGCCAGCCTTGGCCGCCTTCGGTGGTTTGGCGGCCTTGGAGGCGGGGCAGTTCTTGCGAACATGCCCCACCTCCCTGCAGGCATGGCACCGCACGCCGTCCGACGTCCAGAAGACGCGGTAGGCAGTCCCCTCGTGCACCACATTAAAATCTCCCTCCGTCGTGTCCTCCCGCGCCAGCCGGACAAAGAGCTGGCGGCGGAAGGAGAACACGTGGCGCAGGCTGCTCTCCCTGAGGCCGAGCGGTATGGGGTTGATCCCTGACCTTACCTCCCCCAGTTGTTGTAGGTGAGGGAGGAGGAGCTCAGCGGAAACAAAGGGCGGGACGTTTGAAATGATGACCCTCTGCGCGGTGGCCTCGAGAGGGTCCACCGGCAGGAACGTCCCGCCCACCGTGAGCCCCTTTTCAAGGGCCAGGGACACCGCCCGCTCCGACCCCAGGAAGAACACGGCCTTCCCAGACATCTTGGAGGCTGCGACAATGGCCGAGGGGCCGACTACCCCAGCCATCGCCCGCACGCACTCCTCAATGCTCATTGTGGGGTGAGTGTAGCTCTTGACCCCGTGTTTCCTGGTTATAAGTCTGAATGGTGGCAGGGCAGCGGGTGGCGCAGGAGGTGCCGTGGATGTGGACACCGCCTGCGCATACGTCCTTGCTGGCCCTGCCACCGGCGTGGATGGGGTCGCCATCACGGGGTCCCTTTAAGGGCTACACCCACCCCAAAGTCACAGGCCTTAATGGTCTTTAATGGCCTCTTATGTTAACTGAGCAGAGGAGCCCTTAACGAGGCACCTCTCCCCTCGTTGACAATTGGGGAGAGGCCTTGCTCCCTCTGCTCAGTTGTCTTAATTGGGTTTTTTTTTTATTAATTTGGAAGGAAAGGGTTCTCAGAGAGAGAGGGGAGAAACAGAGGGTAACGGAGAAAGAGAGAGGGGGGTGGGAAGGGGGGGGGGGGCTGCGAGGGCAGGTCTCCCCTCGCAGCTGTGGGTGGGTGCACTCCCCAGATGGCAAAACACAAAAGTCTTTGGGGTGGTCTTCAGGTGGGGGGAGAAGATGTCTTCACCTGGGGTAGCTGGAGCCACCAGGCACTCCTAACGATCCTCAATAGGGTGATTAATAACAATCTTCAGCCTGGTAGCTCCAGCTATCCCAGGCTAGGCAAATGTGGGGGGTGGGGGGGGTTCCAATTGTGGGGGGGGCCTAATTGTAAGCACGGCCCCCACGCACACTACCACACACACACACACACCCCCCGCGATGTTCCGGCCCTCAGTGGTCTTCTTTCCTCCCCCCACCGATACAACAAAGTCTGTTTGGGGAAATGCACCCACACCCACCTGTAGAATGTGGAGTCTCCCTCCTTCCACACTGGATGTTGTTTGTCTTTTCCCCCTCTCTCCAACTCCTTGCAGAATGGTAAAAAGTTGTTTAAAGGTTTTCTGTTCTCCTCCTCTCCCTCTGGGTAAAGTTGAAGGTGAAGCCCCTTCCTTCCTTCTCCTCCTGGGCTGGTCTCAGGGCTCTCCAGGCAGGAGCTCAAGTTGATAGCAGCTCCACTCACTGCTCACAGCTCCAACTGTGCAGGACACGCCTCTACTGCTTCACGATTGGTCCCTTGTGCATGAAACTCTTTTGAGTTTATCTGTGAAAACATAAAAACATTAAACGGTGCCACCCGACCTGGGTGACACTCCAGACATTTACAAGGCCCATTTTTTTTTTCCCCCTTTTTTGTGTTTTTTTTTGTGTTTTTTCTTTTTTTTTTGTTTTTTTTTTGGGCACTAAAATCACAATTTTTCCCCAGTGCCCCCTATAAAAGGGAAGGGGACACTAAAAGCACCGGCAATTAAAACAAATTAACTTTAAAACGTAAAATCAAATTAAAATTTGGTTGCCGGGCGTGATGATGCACTCCAGTCCCTCCGGTGCCCACCTCTCGCGGAAGGCCGCGAGCGTACCGGTGGACACCGCGTGCTCCATCTCCAAGGACACCCTGGACCGGATGTAAGAGCGGAAGAGATGTAAGAGCGGAAGAGAGGCAGGCAGTCAGGTTGAACGACCCCCTCGACCGCCCGCTGCCTGGACCGGCTGATGGCACCCTTGGCCGTGCCCAGGAGCAGTCCTACGAGGAGGCCTTCGGACCTACCCGCTCCCCTCCGCACAGGGTGCCCAAAGATCAGGAGAGTGGGACTGAAGTGCAGCCAGAATTTCAGGAGCAGCCCCTTCAAATAATGGAACAGGGGCTGCAACCTCGTGCATTCAATAAAAACATGGAACACGGACTCCTCCAGACCGCAGAAATTGCAGGCGGCCTGGGAGTCCGTGAACCGGCTTAAAAATTTGTTGCACGGCACTGCTCCGTGCACCACCCTCCAGGCCAAGTCCCCGATGAATAGTGGGAGGACCCCTGCGTAGAGTGCCCTCCATCGGGGACCCCCGCCTCCTCCGGACGGCAAGATGGTACGCCATGGCGTGTCCGGACGGCCGGCGAGGATGGCAAAGTTGAGGGTGTGCAGGAGCAGCCCGTACAGGAAACCCCTCCGCGCGGAACTGAAAGGCACGGAGGGGATTTCCCCGAGGCGGCTCAAGTTGTGAGGCGCCGGCCCCCGAGGGAGGTTCCGGGGTTTGGCGCCGATGAGGAATTCCGTCCGGACGGGGGTCAGTTCGGACGGGATCTCCCCACGTGCTTGAGCCTCCTCGATACACCTAACGGAGTCAGGGCCCAGAGCTGTTTTTAGCGACTCGATGGCATCGGCCGCGCGGCGGACGTTGGCAGAATTTAGGCGCCGCGCCAGCGTGACTGGCGCCATCCAGCCCGCTCCTCCGCCATCGAGCAGGTCCCTGACCCTGGTCACCTCACCAGCCACAGCCCTCTCTTCCGACCGCCACATGAAGCCTCGGCCGTGGAGGTACGGATTCCCGAGCAGCGGCTCCTGCAGGACGGCCGCCACTCCAGCCGGCGGAGAGCTGCGCTTGGTGGAGACTTTGTTCCAGACCCTGATGAGTTCCCTGTAAAAGACAGGCAGCTCCCGGAGGGCGGTCCTGGCACCCCCCAAGTTCACAAACAGGAGCTGCGTGTCATAATTGAGGTCGAGCTGCTGGCGGAAGAAATACCTCGCCAGAGCACACCACCTAGGAGGGGGCTCGACGTAAAGGTATCTCTGCAGGGTCTGAAGACGGAAAGTCGCGAGCTGGGCGCTGACGCACACCAACGACTGACCGCCCTCCTCAAGCGGGAGACTCAAGACCGCGACAGAGACCCAGTGCTTCCTGTTGTTCCAGAAGAAGTCCACCAGCTTCTTCTGTATCTTGGCGACAAACGCAGGGGGAGGGGTCAAAGTGACCAGCCGGTACCACAGCATTGCGGCCACCAGCTGGTTTATGACTAGCGCTCGACCCCTGTAGGACAGCACTCGGAGCAGTCCTGTCCAGCGCCCTAGGCGAGCGGCGACCTTGGCCTCCAGCTCCTGCCAGTTCGCCGGCCAGGCTTCCTCGTCGGGGCTAAGGTAGACTCCCAGATAGAGGAGATGGGTCGTGCTCCAGGCAAAAGGCCTGAGCTCCTGCGGCAGGGAGTCCACCCGCCACTGACCCACCAGGAGTCCGGAACATTTCTCCCAGTTGATCCTGGCGGAGGACGCGGCCGAGTAAATCTCCTGGCACTCACGCATCCTCCGCAGGTCAGCGGGATCCTCTACCGCGAGGAGCACGTCATCGGCGTAAGCCGAGAGGACGACCTCCACGCCCGGCCCTTGCAGAGCCAGTCCCGTCAACCTCGTCCGCAAGAGGCGCAGGAAAGGCTCCACGCAAACGGCGTATAACTGGCCGGACATGGGGCATCCCTGGCGCACCCCTCTCCTAAAGCCAAGGGGCGCCGTCAAGGACCCGTTAACCTTAATCAGACACTCCGCGGCGGCGTACAAAAGTCGGATCCGGGCGACGAAATGCGTCCCGAACCCGAAAGCGCGCAGAGTTCCGAGCAGATAGTCGTGATCCACCCTGTCGAACGCCTTCTCTTGGTCGAGGGATAGGAAGGCGACCGACAGACCAGCCTCCTGGGAGCAATGGATGAGGTCCCGGACCAGATGGATGTTGTCGTGGATTGTCCGGCCCGGGACCGTGTATGACTGGTCGGGGTGGATCATGTGGTCCAGCACGGCACCAAGGCGAGCAGACATCGCCCTGGCGAAGATTTTGTAGTCCGTGCTGAGGAGGGAGACCGGGCGCCAGTTCTTAAGGAGGCGGAGATCGCCCTTCTTAGGCAGCAGGATGATGACTGCCCTGCGCCAAGAGAGGGGCATCTCCCCGGTCGCCAGACTTTCCCCCAGGACCCGCGCGTAGTCGCTCCCCAGGACGTCCCAGAACGCCCTGTGGAACTCCACGGTCAGCCCGTCCAGCCCCGGGGATTTTCCCCTCGAGAGCCGGGCGAGGGCACCGGTCAGCTCCGCCAGGCTTAGCGGAGCTTCCAGATTTTCGGCGCCCTCCGGGCCGACCTTCGGCAGGTCCTCCCACAAAACTCTACGCGCTTCCTCGCTGGACGGATCCGGAGAGAACAGAGCCCCGTAATATTCACGGACCCTGTTGTTGACGCCCTCCGGATCCGAGACGAGAGAGCCGTCGTCGGCCAGCAGCGTCAAGAGCTGCTTACGGACACTCTGCCTTTTTTCCAGTGAGTAGAAGAAGGGGGAGCCGCGGTCCAGATCCCGCAGGAACCGGATCCGCGACCTCACGAACGCACCTCGGGACCCGACGAGCTGCAGGTCCTTCAGCGCGGCCTTCTTCGCTTCGTACACCGTCCGCAGGGCCGGGTCCTGGACGACTTGACCGAGACGGGCTTCCGGGTCGAGCACCTCTTTTTCTAGGCGCCCGACTCTGGCCGCCCGCCTCTTGGTCGACCCCCTCGCGTACTCTTGACAGAAGACGCGGACGTGAGCCTTGCCCACGTCCCACCATAGCCTCAAGGAGGGGAAGCCCCCCTGCTTCCTTCTCCAGTCGGACCAGAATCGACGGAACGAGTCCTGGAACCGCACGTCCTCCAGCAGCCGGTTGTTAAAGTGCCAGTACGCGGACCCCGTCCTCGCGCGGAGCGAAGCGAGCTCCGCCCACACCAGGTGGTGGTCCGAACACGGCACCGGCCGCATGGAGGCCGCCGGGACGCAGGAAACGTACGCCCGAGACACGTAAAGGCGGTCGACTCTAGACCATCCAACTCCAGGCCTCACCCAAGTAAAGGCGCTGGAGTCGGGGTGGAGATTTCGCCAGACGTCCACCAAGTCGAAGGACCCGACCAGGTCCCTCAACTTCTCCATCGCCGTCATGCACTGCGGGGCACCGGAGTGGTCCCTCGCCTCGAGGGTGCAGTTAAAATCCCCCCCGAGGACAATGCAGTCGCCGACGTCGACGGAGCCAAGAAGAGCGGACACCTCTTCAAAGAAGCGCGTTTGCTGCGGGCCGGGATGAGGGGCGTACACGTTCACGAGATGGAGCGGCACGTCCCCCAGGCGAACCGTTACGTGCAGCAAGCGGCCTGGCACGGGCTCCTCGACCCCCAAGATCTCCGGCTGAAAATGCGGGCCCAGCAAGATGGCCACCCCACTTGAAATGGCGGTGAGGTGGCTCATGCGGACCTCTCCTTGCCATTCCAGGAGCCACGTGGCTTCGTCTCCCGGAACGGTGTGGGTTTCTTGCAGGAAGCACACCGCATATTTCCCCTCCCGCAGGAGCGAAAAATTGTCAAATCTACGGCGTGCCCCTCTGCCGCCGTTGATGTTGAGGCTGGCTATGGTTATCTTCATGGCAAAAGCATAGTGCAACCTCTACCTTAACCTATTGTGGGGGAGGGAGCGGAGTCTTTTGTTGAACTCCGCTCCCTCCGCAGCCCAGCGAGGAGTCCCTCGAGCTCGCGCAGCTCAAGGTGCTGCTCCTTTGTCAAGGGCCCGCCCGCGGCCAAGGTTTTAACGGCGGCGCGGACGGACCCCTTGATCAGCTCCGGCTCGGACCATTTTTCCAGGGCCAGTCGGGCTTGGTCGCGGCGACCCCGGCTCTGGGCCAAAAAGTCCCGGAGTTCCTTTGCAGGAACGAGGAGGGCCTCAGCGGCGGCCGCGAGCAGATCCACCGCCTCACTGGCGGTGGTCTCTAGGTCTTCACCCGCGTCCCCCACCGAGTCCCCGTCCTCCTCCGGGAGGTGGCCGCCAGCAGCCGGCCCATCGACCGCACAAGGTACGGCAAATGAACCGGCCGCTCCAACCGGCCCTGGCACTGCCCCGATCCCACCCCCAGGATCGTCGGCAGAGGAGTCCCCACTGGGCTCTTTTAAAAATGGTGCTGGGTCGGGAAATGACAGCGGAAGGGGTTCCCCCTCCGCCCCAGGAACCGGAGAACAAGGAGAGACCCGGCCATAGGAAATCCCCAGGCCCTCCAAGTGCTCCAGCTCCAAAGTAAGGGGCGAGGGTGGGTGTTCCTCCCCCTCCCCGCTGCCACCCCCCGGCCCAGCATCTACAGTGTCATAATTATTTAATTGTTTTTCTGCCGGGTCGAGCGACTCCCGGGGGAAGTTGGATAATAGCTGGGCGGGCTCAGGTTCGGCCTTTTCGGCCTCGCCCGCCTCAGTCCCCGGGACGCCCGGCCCGGCGGCTACGCATTCCTCCGCGGTCCCCACGCCCCCCACGATAGGCAGATCTTCCACTCCATCCCCGGGAGGCAGAGGCTGGGCAGCCTCAACTGTCTCACCCTCCCCGGGGAAAGACTCCTCGCGCCTGCAGCGCAATTTGGGGGCGCTGGTGGGGGACGCGGGACACGCGGCGGGCACCGCCTCCTCCGCGGAGGGATGTTGTTCCCCCTCCGCCTCATTGGGGCGGTGCCTCTTTTTGTTCCTGGGGGCGCGCGGAGTCAGGGAGACCTCCATGTCTGCCGAGGCCTCCCGCTCCGCCCCCCCCTTTTCCTTTTCTTGCCCGCGCCTGGGCCCCTCTGTGGTGGTATTCAAGGGCCCGGGCACGGGCTCGGGGCACCCCGCGCTCGCCGGTGACTGGGTTGGGCTGAGCGCGGTGGTCAGACTTTCCGGCGCACCGAGGGGACCCGCCTCTAGATGTTTCTCCTTCTTCCGCGCCTTCTTTCCGCTCGGACGCTCTCCCTCCCCCCCGCCGGAGGCCCTGAAAACAAAGGCCTCCGACGATGCCCGCGCACCCATGGCTCCCGGCACGCGGACGCAACTAGGGGGAGGGGTGGCGGCAGCGCCAGCCTTGGCCGCCTTCGGTGGTTTGGCGGCCTTGGAGGCGGGGCAGTTCTTGCGAACATGCCCCACCTCCCTGCAGGCATGGCACCGCACGCCGTCCGACGTCCAGAAGACGCGGTAGGCAGTCCCCTCGTGCACCACATTAAAATCTCCCTCCGTCGTGTCCTCCCGCGCCAGCCGGACAAAGAGCTGGCGGCGGAAGGAGAACACGTGGCGCAGGCTGCTCTCCCTGAGGCCGAGCGGTATGGGGTTGATCCCTGACCTTACCTCCCCCAGTTGTTGTAGGTGAGGGAGGAGGAGCTCAGCGGAAACAAAGGGCGGGACGTTTGAAATGATGACCCTCTGCGCGGTGGCCTCGAGAGGGTCCACCGGCAGGAACGTCCCGCCCACCGTGAGCCCCTTTTCAAGGGCCAGGGACACCGCCCGCTCCGACCCCAGGAAGAACACGGCCTTCCCAGACATCTTGGAGGCTGCGACAATGGCCGAGGGGCCGACTACCCCAGCCATCGCCCGCACGCACTCCTCAATGCTCATTGTGGGGTGAGTGTAGCTCTTGACCCCGTGTTTCCTGGTTATAAGTCTGAATGGTGGCAGGGCAGCGGGTGGCGCAGGAGGTGCCGTGGATGTGGACACCGCCTGCGCATACGTCCTTGCTGGCCCTGCCACCGGCGTGGATGGGGTCGCCATCACGGGGTCCCTTTAAGGGCTACACCCACCCCAAAGTCACAGGCCTTAATGGTCTTTAATGGCCTCTTATGTTAACTGAGCAGAGGAGCCCTTAACGAGGCACCTCTCCCCTCGTTGACAATTGGGGAGAGGCCTTGCTCCCTCTGCTCAGTTGTCTTAATTGGGTTTTTTTTTTATTAATTTGGAAGGAAAGGGTTCTCAGAGAGAGAGGGGAGAAACAGAGGGTAACGGAGAAAGAGAGAGGGGGGTGGGAAGGGGGGGGGGGGCTGCGAGGGCAGGTCTCCCCTCGCAGCTGTGGGTGGGTGCACTCCCCAGATGGCAAAACACAAAAGTCTTTGGGGTGGTCTTCAGGTGGGGGGAGAAGATGTCTTCACCTGGGGTAGCTGGAGCCACCAGGCACTCCTAACGATCCTCAATAGGGTGATTAATAACAATCTTCAGCCTGGTAGCTCCAGCTATCCCAGGCTAGGCAAATGTGGGGGGTGGGGGGGGTTCCAATTGTGGGGGGGGCCTAATTGTAAGCACGGCCCCCACGCACACTACCACACACACACACACACCCCCCGCGATGTTCCGGCCCTCAGTGGTCTTCTTTCCTCCCCCCACCGATACAACAAAGTCTGTTTGGGGAAATGCACCCACACCCACCTGTAGAATGTGGAGTCTCCCTCCTTCCACACTGGATGTTGTTTGTCTTTTCCCCCTCTCTCCAACTCCTTGCAGAATGGTAAAAAGTTGTTTAAAGGTTTTCTGTTCTCCTCCTCTCCCTCTGGGTAAAGTTGAAGGTGAAGCCCCTTCCTTCCTTCTCCTCCTGGGCTGGTCTCAGGGCTCTCCAGGCAGGAGCTCAAGTTGATAGCAGCTCCACTCACTGCTCACAGCTCCAACTGTGCAGGACACGCCTCTACTGCTTCACGATTGGTCCCTTGTGCATGAATGACAGAAGGATAATTTGCAGGTGAAGCAGGTAATCAGGAAGGCGAATGGAATGTTGGCCTTCATTGCGAGAGGGATGGAGTACAAAAGCAGGGAGGTCCTGTTGCAACTGTACAGGGTATTGGTGAGGCCGCACCTGGAGTACTGCGTGCAGTTTTGGTCACCTTACTTTAGGAAGGATATACTAGCTTTAGAGGGGTACAGAGATGATTCACTAGGCTGATTCCGGAGATGAGGGGGTTATCTTATGATGATAGATTGAGTAGACTGGGTCTTTACTCGTTGGAGTTCAGAAGGATGAGGGGTGATCTTATAGAAGCATTTAAAATAATGAAAGGTATAGACAAGTTAGAGACAGAGAGGTTGTTTCCACTGGTCAGGGAGACTAGAACTAGGGGGCACAGCCTCAAAATACGGGGGAGCCAATTTAAAACCGAGTTGAGAAGGAATTTCTTCTCCCAGAGGGTTGTAAATCTGTAGAATTCTCTGCCCAGGGAAGCAGTTGAGGCTAGCTCGTTGAATGTATTCAAATCACAGATAGATAGATTTTTAACCAATAAGGGAATTAAGGGTTATGGGGAGCGGGCGGGTAAGTGGAGCTGAGTCCACGGCCAGATCAGCCATGATCTTGTTGGGTGGCGGAGCAGGCTCGAGGGGCTGGATGGCCTACTGCTGTTCCTAATTCTTATGTTCTTATGTTCTTATGTTCCCTCTATCATAAAGTCAGAAGTGAGAATGTTTGCTGATGATTGCACAGTGTTCAGTTCCATTTGCAATTCCTCAGATAATAAAGCCGGTCGTGCCCACGCAGCAAGACCTGGATCATATCGAAGCTTCGGCTGATAAGTGGCAAGTAACATTTGCGCCACACCAATGCCAGGCAGTGACCGTCTCCAACAAGAGAGAGTCTAACCACCTCCCCTTGACATTCAATTGCATCACTATTGTTGAAGCCCCCACCATCCTGGGGGATCACCATTGACCAGAGGGTTAACTAGACTAGCCACATAAATACTATGGCTACAGACATATGTCAGAGGCTGGTTATTCTGTGGTGACTGACTCACCTCCTGACCAATGCTCCTGCTAATTTATTTTGGGTGTGCGGTCCATGCAAATTTCCGCATATGCGCGTTTTTTCCATTTAAAAGCTACTGAGTGACCTGCGCAGGCCACTGCACAGCCAAGTAGTTTAACAGGAACATTGCTCCTGACTCCTCAAAGTTTCCCCAGGAGTGTGATGGAATATTCTTCACTTGCCTGGATGGGCACAGCTCCAACAACACTAAAGAAGCTCGAGACCATTCAGGACAAAGCAGTCTGCTTGATCAGCTCCCTCCCACTCCCAAGATAAAAGTGTAATTATTTACAAGGTGAGTCGATCTTGGGCCTTTCTTTCCCTGGTTGATCATCTCGGTGCAAATGCTGGTCTTGGTGAATCGTTTGTTGGGCCCTCGCTGGACTGCTGTGCAGCTGGCCTTGCTGGGCTGCCTGGTGTGGTGAGTCCTGCTGGACTGCTGCGGATGATGGGTTCTGCTTCATGGCCAACCGCGGTGGTGGGGGATGGGGGGGGGCGTCAAAGAAGGTAGGGTCCAAAGTGGGTTGCTCAGGATAGTCCGTGAATCTGAGTTTGATTTGGTCCGAGTGTTTCCGGTGAATGAGTCCATTTGAAAGTTTAACCCGAAACACCCTGCTCCCGTCTTTGGCCACAATATTGCCGGGAAGCCACTTGGGACCTTGTCTATAATTCAATACAAATACAGGATCATTGATTTCAATTTCAGATGACACACTTGTGCGCTATCATGATATGTACTTTGTTGAAGCCACCTGCTCTCTACCTGTTCATGTAGATCAGGGAGAACTAACGAGAGCTTTGTCTTAAGTGCCCTTTTTATGAGCAGTTCAGCAGGTGGAATCCCAGTGAGCGAGTGGGGTCTCGTGCAGTAGCTAAGCAGGACTCGGGAAAGGCGAGTCTGAGTGAGCCTTCATTTACCCTCTTCAAGCTCTGCTTGGTAGTTTGCACTGCTCTCTCTGCCTGACCATTGGATGCTGGTTTGAATGGGGCAGATGTGACATGTTTGATCCTGTTATGGGTCATGAATTCTTTGAACTCGACACTGGTAAAACATGGCCCGAAGTTGTTCACAAGGACATCAGGTAGTCCGTGCGTGGCAAACATGGCTCGCAGGCTTTCAGTGGTGACAGCAGATGTGCTTGCCGACATTATCTCACATTCAATCTATTTGGAATGCGCATCTACAACGACAAGGAACATTTTACTCAAGAACGGGCCTGCATAGTCGACATGGACCCTAGACCACGGTTTGGAGGGCCAAGACCATAAACTTAGTGGCGCCTCCCTGGGTGCATTGCTTAACCGCGAGCATGTGTTACATCTGTGCACGTAGGACTCTAAGTCCGTATTGATACCGGGCCACCACATGTGGGATCTGGCTATCGCTTTCATCATTACGATGCCTGGGTGGGTACTGTGGAGGTCACTGATGAAGGTGTCTCTGCCCTTCTTGGGGACCACTACCCGATTTCCCCACAGAAGGCAGTTTGCCTGTAGAGACATTTCATCTTTGCACCGCTGGTATGGCTTTATCTCATCCTGCAGTTCCACTAGGACACTGGACCAACTCCCGTGAAGCACACAGTTTTCAACTAGGAACAGTAAGGGGTCCTGGCTCGTCCAGGTTCTAATCTGTCAGGCTGTGACGGGTGATTGCTCACTCTCAAATGCTTCCATACCATGACTAAATCTGAGGGCTGTGCCATTTCCACCCCCGTGGTGGGCAGTGGCAGCCTACTGAGAGCATCGGCACAATTTTCTGTGTCTGGCCTGTGGCGGATGGCGTAGATGTATGCGGACAACGTGAACGCCCATCCCTGGGTGCGGGCCGATGTTTATATCCCCCTACTCTCGGAAAACAGGGATATTAGTGGCTTATGGTCAGTTTCCAATTCAAATTTTAGCCCAAACAGATATTGATGCATTTTCTTTACCCCATAGAAATACGCTAACGCTTCTTTTTCAATCATGCTGTCGGCTCTCAGCCTTAGACAGACTCCTGGATGCATAAGCAACCAGTTGTAATTTCCCAAAATCGTTAGCTTGTTGCAATACACCCCCGATGCCGTACGACGCATCACACACTAGTACCAAATGCTTACATGGATCATACAACACAAGCAATTTGTTTGAGCATAACAATTTTCTAGCTTTTACAAAGGCATTTTCTTGGCTTTTGCCCCATGCCCATTTGTCTCCTTTACAGAGTAAGGTATGCAGTGGTTGTAACAGTGTGCTGAGACCCGGTAAGAAGTTACCAAAATAGTTCAGGAGTCCTAGAAATGACCACAGCTCCGTCATGTTCTGTGGCCTCGGTGCATTCTCGATTGCCTCTGCCTTCGAATCGGTGGGCCTGATGCTGTCTGCCGCGCTTCTCCTCTCCAGGAACTCCACTTCATGCACCAGGAAAACACATTTCGAGTGTTTCAACCTGAGCCCCACGTGGTTGACTCGACTAAGAACATCCTCCAGGTTCTGCAGATGCTCGACTGTGGCCCAAACTGTAACCAAGTTGTTGTCCTGGAAGACCATCGTACATGGGACCGACTTCAGTAAGCTTTCCATGTTTCTCTGGAATATCGCTGTGGCTGATCGAATTCCAAACGGGCATCTGTTATAAATGAAGGGACCTTTGTGCGTGTTGATGTAGGTGAGACCCTTCAATGATTCCTCCAGATCCTGCATCATGTAGGCCGAAATCAAGTCCAGCTTCATGAACATCTTTCCTCCCGCCAGCATAGCAAAAAGGTCATCAGCCTTTGGTAGTGGGTATTGATCCTGCAGGGAGAAACGATTGATAGTTACTTTGTAATTGCCACAGATTCTGATGGTGCCATCTCCCTTGAGGACTGGAATGGTCAGATTGGCCCACTCGTTGAATTCGATCCACGAAATGATGCCCTCTCTTTGCAGCTGGTCTAGCTCGAACTCTACCCTTTCTCTCATCATGTATGGTACTGCTCTCGTCTTGTGATGAATGGGTCGCGCCCCCAGAATTAGACTTGGGCATACGACGTTTCGTCAGCGGACGAGAGTGCTCGGATGTTGTCCCAGTTCCAGCGTATCTTTCCCAGCCAGCTCCTGCCGAGCAGCGTGGGACCATCGCTTGGTACCACTCAGAGTGGTAGCTTGTGCACTGCTCCATCGTAGGAGACCTTTACGGTAGCAATGCCGATTACGGGAATCAGTTCCTTTGTGTAAGTTCTTAGTTTCGTGCAAATTGGAGTCAAGACTGGCCTTGAGGCCTTGCTGCACCATAATTTTTCAAAAGTCTTTTTGCTCATAATGGACTGGCTCGTGCCCGTGTCCAACTCCATTTACACCGGGAGTCCATTTAGTTCAACCTTCAGCATTATCGGGGGACACTTAGTGGTAAATGTATGCACCCAATATACCTCTGCCTCCTTGGTCTGAGGCTCTGGTTCATCGTGATCTGCCACGGATCTGTCCTCCTCTGCAACATGGTGGTTTGCAGGATTAACAGGATTTACAGCTCACCTGCACATACATTGGAGGTGTCCCATTGTTCCACAGCCCTTGCAAACGTACCCTTTGAAGCGGCATGAATGGAAATGATGATCACCCCCGCAGCGCCAACAAGGTGTTAATGGCCTTGTATTCACCACCCTTGATGGTGGACTCTGAGACGTCTGCCGACGTGCAGCTGCAGGCATGTGGGACCTGTCCTGTATGTACAGTACTTGTAGCAGCACATGTGTGCTGAGAGATTTGTTTAGTATTGTCACTGGTGGTAATGAACGCTATCACTATGGCCTTACTCAAGGTTGAGGTCTCTACAGTCAAAAGTTTGCGAAATATCATTTCATGGCCAATGCCAAATATGAAAAAGTCTCTGAGTATGTGCTCCAAATGACCATCAAATTTGCAATGTCCTGCAAGGCGTCTTAGCTCGGCGACATAACTTGCCACACCCTGGCCTTCAGATCTTTTGCAGTTGTCGAACCGGTACCTCGCCATCAGAACGCTTTCCTTCGGGTTCAGGTGCTCCCGGACCAGTGTGCACAAATCATCGTATGATTTCTCTGTGGGTTTCGCTGGAGCAAGCAGATTTTTCATGAGGCCATACGTTGGTGCCCTGCAGACGATGAGGAGAATTGGCCTTCGTTTGGCAGCGTTCGCTTCTCCTTCCAGCTCTTTGGCCACGAAGTGTTGATTGAGTCGCCCCACGAAGGTTTCCGAATCATTTCCCACGGAGAATTTCTCCAGGATGCCCACTGTTCTCTGCATCATTGGGTTTGTCATCTGTATCTCGTCGCCATTTGTTAAGTATGAATAAAGAGTCTGACTGGATACTGTGAGCTCAAAATAAAGTGTGACCGTAGTTTTTTATTGCAGGTCTCCAGCCTGTGAGGCCTCCTTAAGTACCTGTGCTTCCAAGGGATTATGGGATCCCTTGGGACTCCAGGGGATGAGCCCTCTGGTGGCTGTACAAGGTATAAACAAGTTTACATATATAACAATAATTATCACAGGCAATAACACCCAACCCCCGCCCACACCCCACTTTTTCCACCATTGACGTAAATCACATGCTCAACATGTCCAACAACACAGAATACAAAGGCAAAGCAGGAGCGTGGTCTCCATCCCCCATACATTGCATACACCCAGATGGAGATATAACACAGCCATCACCTGCGGACATGTACCTCACTTTTCTTCCCCCCTCCCCTTCTCCCTACTTCCAACCCTTCCCTTCCTCACTCCACGGTGTGTGGCCGAGGAGCTCCTCAGGCGGTCCCTCATTGGGGGGGATGAAGGAAGATGTGGTCATTGCATGGGTATGGGAGCGGGGGGTGCCGAGGGGGCAACATTCTCTGATGCAGAAGCAGGATCTTGGTCCGTGCTCTCATCTGTCATTTGGAGTGGTGGTGCGGAACCTCGGGGTGGAGTTGAAGAGATCGCAAAGTCTCTGTTTAAAGAATGGACTCAGTCGAGAATATTTCATGGACTTTATGGGATTTTTCTGAGGGTATTTTTATATGTGATGGGATAACCCTGTGCAGAGAGACTGCATGGCAGTTGACTGTGACAAAAGAACTGTCAGTCATCCAGAATGTATGAGTTCACCCTCTAGTCCTAGCTCAAGGAAGGGGGCCATATGCAAAAGCGCTTCTCACCTCCATCTCAGAAGAGAAGCAGAACTAGCCAGCCAAAGAGGAGCCAGTTTTTTTTTTCCCCGACACAAAGACTGAGATATGTCCCAGACTCAGGGCCATTAGTCTAATACACATGGTTCTGATGGCCCATCACTGACTAAGCACCAGAGTGCTTAGAAACAAAAGGGTTTTAAAGATTTGCGGGAAAGATAGGGGTAGCAAGACTCTTATAAAGATAGAGCCTTTTCCACCTTTTTGCTGCCCCGTCTCCCTCTCGCTCTCGACGTAACACGAAGAAGAGGAGGAAGCCCCAGTTCCGCAGAAGAAGTCGCTGAGACAGAGAACCGCATACCCCTCACAGGATATGGCCTCCAGGCAGTGACTTCCCACAGCTGAGCTGAGCGATCGACACTGACTGTGTGTGGTGGTGAGCATGGTCGCGAGTGTCCCAAGCCAATAACCAGATATCCCAGGTGAGCTGGGTGAGATGTAAGGGCTCAGGGTTTTCTCAGAAGTGAAGTTTATTGGGGCTTTTCTGGGGAGTAAGCTTCGTTTAGTTTAGCCAGGTGAAGGGGCTGCGACTGGGTAATTTGTTGGTACAGGTGGAGTTAGAATCCACCAGAGCAACAAGGGAATTACTGCATGTTAGCAGTCCTCAGTTTTGTACTTTTATGTATGTTGTTTGTAACCTGGATCTAACAGAGACAGTGATTTTCGTTTAGTCGTGTTTTTTTTCCAGTGTATGTTAGACTAAATAAATATAAGTACGATTTTTCACCAAAGCATTCCTGTCCATGATTTATTCCAGTCACACTTTGAATAATAATCCCAGGATATAGAATTTTCATAAGGTGGGGGCGATTTGAACCATCCGTCGAGCAATTGGGCTAGGATCAAAACCGCTTACATCTCATGGTGACCACGAAGGGACTTGGCTTATAGGAGTGTAAATCAGTCATGTACAGCACACCTGGCGAAAGATTCCAAATGGAGGAAGGGATTTCTTCATATGTATTTAAAAGTAGGTTAACATCACTAAGAAATGGGTGCTACGCTTGTTGCGTGCTGAGCGTCCAGTTGACGCAGCAGCAGAATGGACGGAGGGCAAGGACTATAGGCGCAGTATTGAAAAGGTGATATGGCTCGTCTGTCTACAAAGACAAGTCCAACTGCAAGATGAACAGGTCGATAAGTTAGAGGCAGAGCTCAGAGAGTCCGAGGCACAATCAGACGCAAGGGCTGTAGTAGGGAGCAGGTTATGCACGGAGCTAAGGGATGAGAAGCTGGGAAGAATAAACCAGGATAAAACCTTCTGTAACCATAAGGAGTTCCTGCCATGCCAGGTAACTGAGGCAAAGGGGAACAAGAGGGTGGTTAGGGAGGAGAATGCTTGCTTGACACGTGAGGAAAAGATGCTGGAAGAGCAGTTGAAGGATAGTCAGGTGGCATACAGAGTCGCCAACACTGGAATGTTTGATACGGGTAATCATGGTCCTTGCCAGGAGCACATCCGGAATTTGACCAATGCTCTATTTAAGGCCAAAGGTGTAATGTATGTACATAAGTTCTGCCCATCACTAGGGGGCACTACCGTTGGAGGTCCTAGGGTCATAGGTACACTTGTGCTGGGTCCGGTATATAACCTGAACTTCACCTTTGTATCTTCACTTCTGGAAGTCATTAAAGACTAACCAGGTTACACCTAGTCACTGGCTCACAGTACGAGTTCATTGTATCATTTCATACACTACAACTGGTGACAAGGAAAATACGAACCCTCGTAAAAGTATGGCGAGCACAACATGAAGGAGTACTGTTGGAATTCTCGAGAGATTCAATGAGGGAGAGGATTGGGGAGATTTCACAGATCGCCTTGACCAGTATTTCGTGGCAAACGACCTGAACAAAGACAAGGATGCAGAGAAGCGCAGGGCAGTTCTTCTCACCGTCTGTGGCCACACGATCTATACACACATCAAGAATCTGCTCTCACCCACTCTTCCTATAGAAAAGGATTACAAAGAACTGTGTGCTGTAGATCAGGAACACATTAAACCTACGGAAGGAATCCTCATATCCAGATATCGCTTATATACGCATTTTCATCCAGAAGGCCAGGACGTAGTGACATTTGATGCCGACCTGAGAAGTCTTGCAGGGCCTTGCAAATTTGGGCCTGCGTGATCTTTGGTGACCGTGGTCAACCACGAGGTGATCCTAAGTAAGTAAGATCCTAAGTAATCACCATCGCCCAGGCTTGCATGTCCATGCAGAAAAGCACGAAGCTGATATTGTGACAAAACAGGAACTCCACGGCAAGTACTGTGCACAAAATTGTATCGACGGCCGGCAGAGCTGCACATGGCAGGGCCTACTTGACTGTGTATGCAAGAACGGGAGCCGCTCAAAGCCCACCATTGGCCGCAAATCCGAGCTCAACGTGTTGGTGTTGCGGGGGCAATCACCGACCCCATCAGTGCCGCTTCAGGCAGTATGTATGCAGAGGGTGTGCGAAGGTGGGGCATCTTTAGCGGACATGTCTGCAGCAGAGCAAGCGAGCTGCGGCACACCACGTGGATGATGATCAATCCAGCCTGGATCTGGCGATGTAGCCTGAGGCATTTGTGAGCTCCGAGGAGGAAGTGTACAGCGTACGTGCGTTCCTAACAAAGAGCCAACCGATAATGATGGAGGTAAAATGAAATGGCGTGCCATTATCCATGGAATTAGACACGGGTGCGAGTTAATCGATAATGAGCCAGAGGACTTTCGAAAAGCGGTGGGAGACCAAGGCAGAGAGACCCAAACTGAGTCCGATACATGCAAAGATGCGTACTTACTCCAAAGAGCTCATAACAGTGATCAGTAGTGCAGCAATAAGAGTGTCGTTCGAGGGAGCGGTTCATGATCTACCGTAATGGATTATCCCGGGCAACGGGCCATCGTTATTCGACAGGAGTTGGTTCGAGAAAATAAAATGGAAATTTTATGATATCAAAGCTTTGTCATCAGCGGATAATGATTTGTGTGCTCAAGTGCTGAGCAAATTTCACGCACTGTTTGAACCGGGAATTGGTAGCTTCAAGGGAGCCAAGGTGCAGATTCACCCAGGCCCAGACGCAAGGCCCATCCATACAAAGCCAAGGTGGTCCCGCACATGATGAGAGAAAAGACCGAGCTTGAATTGGACAGGCTACAACGCGAGGGGGTCATCTCACCGGTCGAATTTAATGAATGGGCCAGCCCCATTGTTCCGATGTTAAAGAGCGACAGCACGGTCAGGATTTGTGGAGACTACAAGGTCACGATCAAACAAGTTTCGAAACAAGATCAGTACCCGCTACCGAAAGCTGATGACCTGTTTGCAACGCTAGCCAGGGGAAAATCATTCACCAAATTGGATATAACGTCGACCTACATGACACAGGAATGGGTTGAATCATCAAAGAAACTTACGTGCATCAACACGCACAAAGGACTGTTTATTTACAGCAGGTGCTCTTTTGGCATTCGTTCGGCGGCAGCCATATTGCAGAGAAACATGGAGAGCCTATTGAAATCCATCCCCAGGACCATGGTATCCTAAGACGACATCTTAGTCACAGGTCGTGACACCGCCGAGCACCTGCACAATCTGGAAGAGGTTCTGCGTCGTCTGGACAAAGTTGTTGAGGCCAATTCACTAAATATATTCAAAAAGGAGTTAGATGAAGTCCTTACTACTAGGGGGATCAAGGGGTATGGTGAGAAAGCAGGAATGGGGTACTGAAGTTGCATGTTCAGCCATGAACTCATTGAATGGCGGTGCAGGCTAGAAGGGCCGAATGGCCTACTCCTGCACCTATTTTCTATGTTTCTATGTTTCTAAGTGGGACTCAGGCTGAAACGTTAGAAGTGCATTTTCATGGCACCAGAGGTCGAATTCCTTGGACGAAAGATTGCTGACGGAATCAGGCCTACAGACGTGAAAACAGAGTCCATCAAAAATGCACCCAGGCCTCAGAATGTGAAGGAGCTGCGTTCGTTCCTGGGTCTTCTCAACTACTTCGGTAACTACTTACCCAAATTGAGCACAGTATTAGAGCCTTTGCAAAAGCTGCTCAGGAAACGAGACAACTGGGTGTGGAGTGAACTTCAAGACAGAGCCTTTGAGAAGGCTAGAAATCTATTGTGTTCCCACAAGCTACGGGTACTGTATGACCCATGCAAGTGTCTAGTTTTGACTTGTTATACGTTGTCCTATGGGGTCGACTGCGTTCTTCAGCAAGCCAATGAGTCAGGCAAACTATAACCAGTTGCATACGCGTCTCGAAGCCTGCCAAGGTGGAAAGAGCCTACGGCATGGTAGAGAAAGAGGCTTTAGCATGTGTTTATGGGGTAAAAAAAATGCACCAGTACCTGTTTGGGCTTCGCTTTGAGCTGGAAACTGATCACAAGCCGCTTATATCGTTGTTCTCGGAACATAAAGGTATCAATACCAACGTGTCATCCCACATCTAGAGGTGGGCGCTGACATTATCTGCCTATGATTATGTAATTCGCCATGGACCAGGCACCGACAACTGCGCTGATGTATTGAGCCGGTTACCGTTGCCCACACCGGAGGTGGAAACGCCAATACTCGCAGAGCTACTCATGGTCGTGGATGCCTTTGAGAGTGAAGGGTCGCCTGTCACTGCTCAACAAGTTAAGACCTGGTTCAACCAGGAGCTGACCCTATCGGTTGTAAAATGTTGTGTTCTTAATGGGGACTGGTCGACCATCCCCAAGGAAATGGGTGATGAAACCAAACTGTACAGCCATCGCAAAGAGGAGCTTTCTATCCAGTCCGACTGTTTGCTGTGGGGTAATCGTGTTGTAATGCCCAAGAAAGGCAGGGCGAGATTTGTACGGGTGTTTCATAGTATGCATCCAGGTATTGTCATGATGAAGGCCATTGCCAGGTCCCATGTTTGGTGGCCAGGCATCGAATCGGACTTAGAATCGTTCGTGCATCAGTGCAGCACTTGCATGCAGTTAAGCAATGCCCCAAAGGAAGCTCCGCTCAGTCTGTGGTCATGGCCATCCAAACCGTGGTCTAGAATCCACATCGACTTTGTGGACCCCTTCCTCGGTAAAATGTTTTTTGTGGTGGTGGATGCATACTCCAAATGGATAGAATGTGTGATCATGTCACCCAGCACTTCCACTGCCACCATTGAGAACTTGAGAGCCATGTTTGCCATACATGGTCTGTCAGACATCGTTGTCAGCGACAACGGACCATGTTTCACGAGCCTGGAGTTTCAAGAGTGCATGTAAGCAACGGCATAAAATACGTGAGGTCAGCCCCGTTCAAACCCACGTCCGATGGTCAAGCGGAGCAGGCAGTTCAAACCATCAAGCAGAGCCTGAAACGCGTAACTCATGGTTCCTTGCAGACACGCTTGTCACGCCTACTGCCCAGTTACAGGACAAGGCCACACACGCTCCCCGGGGTCCCGCCTGCTGAACTATTGAAGAAGAGAGCTCCCAAAGCCAGGCTCTCTCTAGTCCATCCTGACCTTAACGATCATGTCGAAACCCGACGTCAACACCAGCAGTGGTATCACGACCACGCCGCAGTGTCACGCGACATATCTGTAAATGACCAAGTGTAGGTACTTAACCATGGTCAAGTGCCCAAGTGGCTCCCGGGCAATGTTACGGATAAGGAGGGTAACCGGATGTATATGGTTAAGCTCAAGAATGGGCAGATGTGCAGGAAACACATTGATCAAATCAAGCTAAGACACACTGACGAACCGGAACAGTTGGAAGAAGACACCATGAGCTCATGTCCAGCCATCAGAAGAACCCACTGTGGTCAATGCTCAGCCTCAAGTCGTGAGAGACTCGGAAAGCACTGGGATTGTAATGAGATGGTCAACCAGAGAGCGAAGAGCTCCGGACCATCTAAAATTGTAACATGGACTTGTGCCAAGAACTGGGGGAGAATGATGTATGTATGTACATAAGTTCTGCACACCACTAGGGGGCACTACCGTCGGAGGTCCTAGGGTTATAGGTACACTCATGCTGGGCCCGGTATATAACCTGAACTTCACCTTTGTATTTTCACTTCTGGAAGCCATTAAAGACTGACCAGGTTACACCTGGTCACTGGCTCACAGTATGGAGTTCATTGTATCATTTCATACACCACAAAAGGGATAGTCTACTTGATAACTCCGGGAATGGACCGTGTCATGTTTGTAACCTTCACATAACTGTAACCTTCATGTAACAACAATGTACACTGTATACACCTAAGAAATGCACACCTTGACCACAGGGGGTGAACTTGTGGGAGACAATCCTTACCTGGTCATCCAGGTATATAAAGTGAGGTCCCACGCAGGGTCATCACTCCTTGGTCCTGTGAATAAAGGTACAGGTCACAGAGTGACCTTGTCTCCAGTATGTGCCTCATGTTGATTTGCTGTAATGTGTAAGGA
The DNA here is from genome assembly GCF_044704955.1 of Pristiophorus japonicus. Lineage (NCBI taxonomy): Eukaryota > Metazoa > Chordata > Chondrichthyes > Pristiophoridae > Pristiophorus > Pristiophorus japonicus. The sequence continues at coordinate 99,762,939 of NC_091980.1, read as the reverse complement.
CACAACATTTGGCGACGAGAAATGGGAATCAACGACTCAAGAGAATGGCCACCAGTAGCATGGAGGAACGGTACTGTGTTGGTGAGGACTGGGACGATTTAGTTGGGAGGCTCCATCAGAGCTTTGTCACAAAGGACTGGCTGGGAGCTGCAGCGGCTGACAAGCGAAGGGCGCATCTACTGACCAGCTGTGGACCAAAGACGTACGTGCTGATGAAAAACCTGCTCGCACCCGAGAAGCCGACGGACAAGACCTTCGAGGAGCTCAGCAAACTGATCGGTGAGCACCACAAACCGGCAAGTAGTATACACATGGCCCGACACCGATTCTATACGCACCGACGTCGGGAAGGCCAGAGCATACTGGACTTCGTTGCGGACCTTTGGCGCTTGGCCAGCCTCTGTAAGTTCACAGATGCCTGCAGGGGGGAGATGTTATGGGAGTTTTTCATTGAGGGCATTGGTCATGCCGGGATTTTTAGGAAGCTAATTGAGACCAAAGACTTGACCTTGGAAGCAGCGACATTGATGGCTCAGACCTTCATGGCGGGGGAAGAGGAAACCAAGATCATATACGCGCGCAACTCTGCTCCCAACGTGACGATGGAGCAGGGAGTTAACATGGTAAATGCAACTCAGAACCTCACAGGCAGGCAAGGGCAATTCGACACCAACCAGGCAGTAACAGACTCTTGGGTGGGTCCTCAACAGAGACAATGGCAGGTTGAACGGACACTTACACCATCACAAGGGACAATACGTCCCGGGATGGGACCATTGACACTCACAAACAGAGTGCTCAAGAGTAATCAAAGAGACAATCAGAGAGGAATGCCTGGTAACAGCTCTTTTGTTCACAACAATCTCAGCTCATGCTGGAGGTGTGGGGGCAGACATGTTGCGAAGACCTGCCGGTTTCAACAATTCATCTGCGGAAATTGTAACTTGAGTGGACATTTAGCCAGGATGTGCAGGAAGCCTGCAGTGAGGCTGGTTTACGAAGTGGATGAACCACAAGAGGGTTCTGCAAGGCAGGGGTATGCTTGGGATACAGCAATGGATGCTGAAGTTCAGCGGGTTCAGGTGGCAAACATTCACAGCTCATACACAAAGTCGCCACCTATGATGATGAGAGTACTGTTAAACGGCATCCCGGTACGCATGGAGCTGGACACAGGAACCAGCCAGTCACTTATGAGTGTCCAACAATTCGAGAAATGTGGCCACTCAGAGCTAGCAGACCCAAACTAGAACGCATTGACACGCAATTACGGACGTAAACCAAAGAGATCATCCCAGTGCTAGGCAGAGCAATGTTGGTGGTCACACATAATGGATCTCACTCTGCCACTCTGTATTGTCCCGGGAAATGGTCCCGCGCTTTTGGGGAGGAGCTGGCTAGCCGAGATGAACTGGAAATGGGGGGATGTGCACGCCATTTCATCTGTGGAGCGAAGTTCATGCTCACAGGTCCTACAAAAGTTCGAGTCATTATTTCAACCTGGCGTCGGGACTTTCAAAGGCACCAAAGTAAGGATACGCATCACCCCGGACGCCAGACCAGTGCACCATAAAGCCAGAACTGTGCCATATGTGATGCGGGAGAAAATTGAGTGTGAGTTGGACAGGTTGCTAAGAGAGAGCATAATTTTGCCCGTTGAATTCAGCGACTGGCCAAGCCCCATCGTCCCTGTTCTAAAAACGGATGGCTCGGTCAGGATCTGTGGCGACTACAAGGCCACCATCAACCGATTGTCCCTTCAGGACCAATACCCGCTTCCGGGAGCGGAGGATCTTTTTGCCACGCTGGCAGGCATCAAGCTGTTCACCAAGTTGGACCTCACTTCGGCCTACATGACCCAGGAACTGGACGAAGAATCCAAGCTACTGACCACCATCACCATGCACAAGGGGCTGTTTGTCTACAACAGGTGTCTGTTTGGCATTCGTTCAGCAGCCGCTATCTTTCAGAGGAACATGGAAAGCCTGCTCAAATCCATCCCTGGAACAATCGTATTTCAGAACGACATCCTTATCACGGGTCGAGACACCGAGGAACACCTCCACAACCTGGAGAAGGTGCTACACCGACTGGACTGGATAGGCCTGCGACTAAAGAAGTCCAAGTGTGTGTTTTTAGCCCCAGAGGTCGAGTTTTTGGGCAGGAGGGTTGCCGCAGACGGGATCCGTCCCACCGAATCCAAAACGGAGGCGATCCGTCGTGTGCCCCAGCCCGGCAACACATCGGAGTTGCATTCGTTTCTAGGACTCTTGAATTATTTCGGGAACTTTCTGCTGAACTTAAGTACATTATTGGAGCTGCTGCACATGCTCCTGCATAAGGGTTGCGATTGGTTTTGGGGGGACTGTCAGGAATGGGCTTTCAATCGGGCGCGGAACCTACTTTGTTCTAATAAGTTATTGACCCTGTACGACCCCTATAAGAAATTGGTTTTGACATGCGATGCATCATCCTATGGGGTTGGGTGCATGTTGCAGCAGAGTACTGATGAGGGCCAACTCCAACCTGTGGCTTTTGCCTCCAGGTTGCTCTCCCAAGCAGAAAGGCGGTATGGGATGGTTGAAAAGGAAGCACTCACATATGTCTACGGAGTGAAAAAGATGCACCAGTATCTTTTTGGAAGAAGGTTCGAGTTAGAAACATACCACAAGCCATTAGCTTTGCTGTCAGACAACAGGGATGTTATCAATGCCAATGCATCAGCCCGCATACAGCGATGGGCTCTCACGCTGACTGCATATGACTACACCATACAGCACCGGCCAGGCACCGAAAATTGCGCTGACGCGCTCAGCAGGCTTCCACTGGCCACCACTGAGGGGGCAGCGGAGCAAAGCGTAGAGATGGTCATAGCTGTCGATGCCTTTGACAGCACAGGCTCCCCCATCACAGCCCAATAGATCAAAACCTGGACAAACAGAGATCCCCTCCTATCTCTGATTAAGAAATGTGTCCTGACTGGGGATTGGGCACCCGCACACGGAGCATGCCCTGAAGAGGTCAGACCGTTTCACAGACGGATGGATGAACTCTCCATCCAAGCCGACTGCCTGCTATGGGGCAGCCGGGTAGTCATGCTCCAGAGGGATAGGGAACTCCACAGCGAGCACACAAACATTGTGCTAATGAAGGCCATTGCCCGGTCACAGGTATGGTGGCCGGGAATTGATGCAGACCTGGAACACTGTGTTCACAGGTGCACGACGTGTGCCCAGCTGGGCAATGCCCCCAGAGAGGCCCCACTCAGCCCGTGGCCCTGGCCCACCAAGCCATGGTCACGTATTCACGTAGACTACGCGGGCCCGTTCATGGGGAAAATGTTCCTCATTGTTGTTGATGCGTACTCAATGGATCAAGTGCATCATATTGAAATCGTGCACGACATCCACCACAGTGGAGAGTCTGCGTGCGGTCTTTGCGACCACGGCTTGCCGGACATCCTGGTTAGCGACAACGGCCCGTGTTTCACTAGCTATGAATTCCGGGAGTTCATGTTGGGTAATGGCATCAAACATGTCAGGACAGCACCGTTCAAGCCGGCTTCCAATGGCCAGGCGGAACGTGCGGTCCAAATCATAAAACAGGGAATGCTCCAGATTCAAGGACCCTCCCTTCAATGCCGCCTATTGCGCCTCCTGCTGGCCTACAGGTCCCGACCGCACTCGCTCACGGGAGTCTCGCCAGCGGAACTACTCATGAAACGTACACTTAAAACTCGGCTGTCCCTCATTCACCCTGTCCTGTCAGATATTGTTGAGGGCAAGCGTCAGTCCAAAAATGAGTGCCACGACCATAACTCAAAGGGGAGATGGATAGAAATCGATGACCCTGTATTTGTTCTTAATCATGCTGTTGGGCCCAAGTGGCTCGAGGGTCCTGTAATTGGTAAAGAGGGGAATAGGGTCAGACTCAACAATGGGCAGATATGCCGCAAGCATCTGGACCAAGTAAAAAAAAGTTTCAGCATGGACACTGAGGAACCTGAGGAAAATCATGAGATGTTGCCCACACCACCGCCAGTGAACGAGCAACAAGAACCATCATCAGCATACACAGTCTCTGCGGCCAGCCCAGACAAGCCGGAATCACCACAGGTGACAAAGACGCATGCCAAGGCTCAACAACCAGAGCCCCAACTGCGGCGCTCCACGAGAGAGCGTAGACCGCCTGAAAGACTCAATCTTTGACCCAAAGACGTTGGGGGGGAGGTGATGTCATGTTTGTAACCTTCACATAACTGTAACCTTTATGTAACAACACTGTACACTGTATACACCTAAGAAATGCACACCTTGACCACAGGGTGTGAACTTGTGGGAGGCACTCCTCACCTGGTCATCCAGGTATATAAAGGGAGGTCCCACGCAGGGTCATCACTCCTTGGTCCTTGAATAAAGGTACAGGTCACAGAGTGAGCTTGTCTCCAGTATGTGCCTCGTGTTGATTTGCTCTACTGTGTAAGGACACAACAGACCGGGTAGATGAGGAAGATAAGGAGGACTGTGAGGCAGAGGAGGATGCTCAACCGCTGCCCCAAAGTGCTGGGACCAGGATCCATGCCCTGTCCGGCAGTGGAAATACGGTGCGCCCGTAGGCGGACAAGACCAAGGACCATTGCAGAGTGACTTCGTGATCCCGTATATGACCTCACAGCTGCAGGCAATGGTCTCTAACCTGACCAAACTGACCAGCAGAGGGGACCCATCTGTCCATTTTATGGATGTGGAGCAGGTGGGGGGGGATCAATAATTGTAATGAAGCTGAGGCAGCCAAATTACTTTTGTTTTCCCTGGATAGTAGGTTGTACCAGTTTACCAGTTGCTCTCAGCGGGTAGCAAAAGGGGGCAGGGTACGTTAGAGGGGATAAAGGATGACATCCTAGAGGCTATAGGCCTCAATGATGTAAGTCCCTGCTCCCGAGTGAAAAGGACACTGCAGTTATCTGGGGAGGCACCGCAGGCTTTCGCGGACAGGCTTTGGCCCATCTACCGGAGTGCCTGTGCCGGGATGCCTGACCGAGCGCAGCTGCAGGGGGAGCCTAGGGCTCACTGGCTGAAGACCCTGGTGGTGAACAGCTTGCCCAGGCTCAAAGCCAAATCAGAGGGGTGGTTCTATTCCAGGGATCCCCATACCACAGAAGAGAGGGTGATCCGGCAGTTAACTCTTTTTTTAAGAATGGTAGGGATGAGGATGACAAACCAAAGGGCAGAGTGCACGAGGTAAAATCTAGTGGAGGCAACGTTAGGAGAGAGCGGCACCAGGAAGGTGTTAGCTCAGAGAAGAAGCAGGGATGTTATGGGTGCAGGATTAAAGGGCACTGGAGGAATGACTGCCCAGTCCCTGACAAAGGGAGCGGGAAAGAGGATCCTCCAGCGCCAGCGCAGAAAGCCGCAGCTGTGGCAGGAAGCAGCACTGATCTGTTCACGGTATTAGTGGCTGCTCTCCGCGCAGTCTTTCCGGCACGGCAGGGTAGGGTGGACATGGTAGTGTACTCCCATCCGCCCCGAACAATCCCGACCCATGACTAGGGGCTTCTCAGCCCGTTTACCTGTGCCCACTAAGTTATAATGCTTGGAAAAGATCGTGCGTGAAGATGGGGTTGGAGAAGTCGCAAGGGACCTATCTACGGAACACTGGAGCTTCAAGCACTATTGTCTATGTGGATAACCTGACCACATCACCTCTATCGAACGGGGTCCCATATAACTTAGTAGGGTTCAGCAGGAACGAACAAACAGGGTCTTTCTCCAACCCGCTAGCCATCGATCTGGGGACACTCCATACGGAGTGGAAATGTGTCCTGATGCGGTGGGAGCGGGAGAGAATAGGCATTTTGGGGGCTGACTTCATACTAGCCCACAAGATATTGGTGGATTTCCGGAATCACTGTCTATGGGGGGCAGTATGCACGGGAAAGGAGAAGGAGATGGTAATTATATCAGGGAAGCAAGGCAAGGGAACCGTGTGTACGATGAAGCCCAAGGGTAGTTATGCCCTTGAACTTTTGGTCACTTCTACCCCGGTGGAGTACAGAGCGGATGTGTGAGCCAACCTCGCGACATTCACTACACACAAGCACGACTGTGGGAGAGTAGCAGGGGGGGAGGTCAGAGTAGGAGACCCCATGGCCCGACCACAGAAACAGTACAATTGCCCCAGAGAGGCAGAGGTGGATTTAGAGACAGCATTGGTATCACTGGTTGAGCAGGGTGTGTTGAGACCCATAGCGACCCATGTGAACTCTCCGATTTGGCCAGTTAGGAAACCGGACAATTCGTGGAGAGCCACTGTGGACTATCGGGTTCTTAATAAGAACATCCCAGCCTGTGCCCCCACCGTCGCAGTCGTAGCCGACCTGATCGGGAGTATCCCAGCATCCACAAAAACATTCACGGTGCTGGACATTTCGAACAGATTCTGGTCTATCCCTCTCAAAAGGGAGGACCAGTATAAGTTCGCATTCACTTTCAAGGGTCAGCAGTACACATGGACCTGCCTTCCCCAAGGGTTTCATAACAGTCCTTCTATTTTCCACTAATGTATGGCCAACTGTTTAAAAGGGTTCAGCAGATCACAGCAGCTTGTGCAGTACGTGGACGACCTGCTTTTGTTCTCCGACAAGGGGGAGGTGCATGGCCCACTGCTGGCTGAGCTGCTGAGTCTGCTAAAAGAAGCTGGGTCCAAGGTTAATCCCAGGAAAGCACAGATCGGCCAGCAGGAAGTATAATTCCTCGGGCTGACCGTGCGGACTGGGGAGAGGACCATCGAAGAGGCGAGGAGGAAGGCAGTACAGGAGCTACCTGCCCCGACCACGCAACGGGGGTAAGATCCTTCCTGGGACTCAAAGGGTACTGCAGAGATTTCATAGAGGACCATGCCGCTACAGCAGCCCCTCTACTCCGGCTCCTCCAGAAGGGATTGGGCTGGGAGTGGGCGGAAGACTGCATGGCAGCTTTTAGTCATCTGAAGAGAGGTCTGCAGATTGCACTGGCTTTAGGAGCGATTGATGGGGGAGAGGAGTTCTTTTTGGAGGTAGCTGCCATAGAGTTTAAGCGCAGTTCTGCTCCAGGAATGGCATGGCATGGCAAGCTGAGGCCTGTGGTATACTCATCACGAATCCTAACAAATGTAGAGAGGGGTACTCCAATTGTGAGATGCACCTGCTTGCCACACATTGGGCTGTGAAGAGATCTCAAATCTTCATGGGGGTGTCCCCGATAACTTTCTTAACCCATCGTACGCCCACTCAGATGCTTCTGGATGGGAGGATAAAGGACGGCACGGTGAGCAGTGCATGCATTGCTCGCTGGACTTTATTGCTCTCTCAGACGAATTTGAGTGTGAAAGGCTTCTGTGAGTCCAAGCTCGCCGCAAATTTGATCTACCCAGGGGTGGCTCACAAACGTTCTGTTGAATGAGTATGGGACATAGACATAGGATTTCGGGCTGGGATCCATCCCATGGGCCACGAGATCTATGAAGACGGGTCCAGTACAGTGGTGGCAGGGGAGCGACTCACTGGATGCGGGATTTTTGACCTAAAGGCAGGCATTGCCAAGGCCATTAAACTCCCAAGCACCATGAGCGTCCAGCACGCTGAACTGTCGGTGGTGGTGTAAGTGGTTACCCACCCTGAAGAGTTCCCCACACCCTACACCCTACACGATTTGCTCGGACAGCATGTTCACTTCGACTTCGTGTACAGAATATTTGGCCATTTGGTCTCGTCGCGGCTTCACATCTGCAGACGGGAAACCCTAGCAACCAAGCCTTTGTTGTAACAGATCATAACATAGATAGGAACCCAGGGGGATTTCTATATCCACAAAGTCAAGGCCCATTCTAAGACTGTCTTCTGCACGGGGTTCTATCAGCAGGCCGACATACTGGCCAAGGAAGTGAACGGGCACGTTTTGGGATCGAAATGGGTCGAGTCCGGTAGCAGCGATCAGAGACAGAGGTGGGACACAAGGGAGTGCAGGGGTAGCATTGGCCCCGGACCTAAAGATGGTCCAGGCACAGGATCCCGTCCTAAAGACTGTTCTGGAGACCCTGGCTAAGGGAATTAAGGTAGAGGGTCTATATGGAGTGGCAGGTATTACAGTAAAGGAAGGGATGGTTTTCAGAGGGGAACAGTGGGTAGTCCCGCAGCAGCACCGGAGAGAATTCCTTCAGTTGGCCCACGAGGGTCCAGGAGCGGGGCACCCCGGGCCGGAGACCACCTGGCACCGGGTGGAACAGGCAGAGTGGTGGCCACAACTGAGGGAGGACGTCCGCGACTTCTGCGCTGATTGCTTGGTGTGTGCTGCAAACAACCCTGATCCCCAGAAAAGAAAGGTATCCATGGGACACACTAGGAGAGTGGGGGGGACCATGGCAGTCCATTCAGGTCGATTATATCGGACCGCTGCCCACCGTGCGGGAGCTGGGGGGGTTACAAGTACTGCCTGGTCCTGGTAATGTGTTCTCTAAATGGGTAGAAGCCTTCCCTTGCTGAACATCCACAGCTTTGGGGACCGCATGGATTCTAGTGAGAGAAGTGTTCTCTAGGTGGGGGCTACCACAGTATGTGGAGGCTCATCAGGGGAGTCACTTCACAGGGGCAGTCATACAGGCGACTCTGAAGATGCTAGGTGTAGAGGGTAAATGGCACGTCGCCCACAACCCGCAGTCATCAGGGATTGTGGAGCGGATGAATAGGACCATCAAGGAAAGGTTACGGAAGGAGACGGGAGACTCGCCAAGAAAATGGATGGAGGTCTTGCCATTAGTTCTGATGGGGGCCCGAGCCAGCCCATCGAGAAGTACAGCGTATTCCCCGCATGAGCTTGTGACTGACAGGGTTATGAGAACGCCCAGCCATGTACTGGCACCGGTTCTCACGGAAGGTCAGTTAAGAGAGGTGAACCGGGAAAGGTTTGTTAAGAATCTGTTGAGCATCTCAAACAGATCCATTGGCAGGCTGTCAGTAACATGGGGAAGCAACATCATAGAAATCGTTTATTGCTTGAACTTCAGAGGCACCACGAGTGGAAGGTCAGAGATCAAGTAATGGTCAGAAACTTCGCTAGGGTAGGGACTTTTGAACCGTTTTACATGGGACCGTACAGTATCGTGGATAAGGCAAGTCCGATGGTATATGTGGTCAAAATGCCCCGATGCACTATGTGATTCCACATCAAATCAGTGCAAGCTTTTCAACCCTGGGGAAAGAGCTGATATGAGGAGGAAACAGCAGGGAGTGGTGAGCTGCGCTACAGGTGTGGGTCTCCAGCCCATAATCTGAGACTGTGAGGAGCCCACGAGGGACCAGCCGTTCCGCCTGTGGGGGCAGGAGTGAGGAGCAGTGCCAGGATCCCACGGTCAAGGGCGCTGTGGACGCCTCCTTAGACACCGATGAACGAAGGAAGCCGGAGTTGTAAGAGGCCCAGGGTTGAGAAGACCTAGTGTGGCCACCCGGAGACGGGTGGTGCTGTACATAACTTCTTTCTCTCCGATCTGTTGCCTTAGCTTGTCTGTAAATCTTGTAATTTACATATATCCCGGTTATCAAAGGTAATGGAAACAGAAACATAGATCATGATCAAAGGGAGGAATGCAGAAATATGCAAGCTATAGCAAAATAAAATGGAAAGACCCCCGAGAGTAAGGTTAAGGTGCCTTGAACATAAAATGAATTAACAATTGAAATTTGATTAGTCATGCTTCCTTAGCATTGCCAGTTACTAGAATATACTAATCAGCAGGGTACAGACAAAATGTAAACAAAGAAATGGGACAGATTGTAACTAGAATAACCCAATCACCAGGGCACAGACAAATGTGTAGTCAAAGAGATGGAACAGGTTATAGCAGAGTATAAATCAGGAAGGGAAATCCCACAGAAGCAGCGAGAACATAGGCAGCGAGAACCTAGGAACCACTCTCGAGAGAAGCTGGACCTTAAGCTAGGAGCTCAAAGCAGGACACGAGAGAAGTTGGACCTTTAAGAAGGGGCTTGAAAGCAGGACACCAGTGGCAGAGACTGATCACCTCTGTTAACGGGTAATACCAGCACAAGTAGTGAGGCTTATGTGCTATTTTATACATTGTTTGTACTTTATTTCTACTTTGCAAAATTATTTGAAATTAGTTCTACTTTGGGAAATAAAGTTTGTTCAGCTGAAACATAACGTTTGTCGATGACTTTCTTTCAATACTCGAAGTCCTACCAAATTGTTGCGACTGTAGTGACTAAATACCTACTACGTAAACTGTCTACAAACCTACAGTGAGTTTGGGCAACACAGCTTTAATTGGTGCTAGTCTTGGATGAACTTGGGTCCCCTGCTGAGGTGCTAAGCCACTGAACAGCATGTCTAGCATTTCCTTACCATTGCAATCATTTTAATTAGCAGGCAGCACAAAGTTTGCGTGCTGCCTGCATCGGACACAATGGGCGCGGGCTAATCATACATCGCGATACCCACGGCCATTTTCAGGCCCCATTCAATTTCTAGTCCCTGAGCTTCACACTAACTGGAGTATAACTACAGCGAGTGCAAAGCCAGTTTGAAAATTCCGAATGGAACAGCTCCCTCTTTACCCAGTACTGGTGCTAGTGTCCCATGAATTGAAACACCTTCCTTCCACACCACTATTTGAGCCACGCATTTAACTCTCTGGTCTGCGTGTCTCTATACCAATTGGCACATGGGTCAGGTAACAAACCAGGGATTATTTCCTTTGAGGTACCACTTTTTAATTTGGACCCTAGCTCCTCAAACTCTCTCAGCAGAACCTCATTCGTAGTTCTACCCATGTTGTTGGTTCTCACATGGACCACAACAACTCAATCCTTCCCCTCCCACTCCAAGTTCTTCTCCAGCCACGAGAAGATATCCTTAACACTGGCACCAGGCAAGCAACACAACCTTCGGAACTCCTGGTCAAGGCTGCAGAGAACAGTATCTATCCCCTTGACTATAGTGTCCCCTACCACTACAACAGTACTATCAAGCAGCACTTATCAATAACCTGCTCACTGATGCTTAGTTTGGGTTCTTAGCTCCAGACCTCATTACATCCTTGATTCATAGAAACATAGAAACATAGAAAATAGGTGCAGGAGTAGGACATTCGGTCCTTCGACCCTGCACCGCCATTCAATAAGATCATGGCTGATCATTCCTTCAGTACCCCTTTCCTGCTTTCTCTCCATACCCCTTGATCCCCTTAGCCATAAGGGCCATATCTAACTCCCTCTTGAATATATCCAGTGAACTAGCATCAACAACTCTCTGCGGCAGGGAATTCCACAGGTTAACAACTCTCTGAGTGAAGAAGTTTCTCCTCATCTCAGTCCTAAATGGCCTACCCCTTATCCTAAGACTATGTCCCCTGGTTCTGGACTTCCCCAGCATCGGGAACATTCTTCCCGCATCTATCCTGTCCAGTCCCGTCAGAATCTTATATGTTTCTATGAGATCCCCTCTCATCCTTCTAAACTCCAGTGAATAAAGGCCCAGTTGATCCAGTCTCTCCTCATATGACAGCCCAACCATCCCTGGAATCAGTCTGGTGAACCTTCGCTGCACTCCCTCAATAGCAAGAACGTCCTTCCTCAGACTAGGAGCCCAAAACTGAACACAATATTCCAGGTGAGGCCTCACTAAGGCCCTGTACAACTGCATTAAGACTTCCCTGCTTCTATATTCAAATCCCCTAGCTATGAAGGCCAACATACCATTCAAACATGAAAAAAAGAGCTGAATTCCTGAGGTGAGGTGAGAGTGACTGCCCTTGACATCAAGGCAGCATTTGCCCGAGTTTGGCATCTAGGAGCCCTAGTAAAACTGAAGTCAATGGGAATCAGGGGGAAAACTCTCCACTGGTTGGAGTCATACCTAACACAAAGGAAGATGGTTCTGGTGGTCGGAGGTCTGTCATCTCAGCCGCAGGAAATTGCTGCAGGAGTTCCCCATGCCAGTGTCCTAGGCCAACCATCTTTAGCTGTTTCATCAATGACCTCCCCTCCATCATAAGGTGGAAGTGGGGATATTCGATGATGATTGCACAGTGTTCAGTTCCATTTGCAACTCCTCAGAAAATGGAGCAGTCCATGTTCACATGCAACAGGACCTGGACGACATTCAGGCTTGGGCTGATATGTGGCAAGAAACATTTGCACCACAAAAGTTCCAGGCGATGACCATCGCCAACAACCTTCCCTTGATATTCAACGGCATTACCATCACCAAATCCCCCACCATCAACAACCTGGGGGTTACCATTGACCAGAAACTTAACTGGACCAGCCACATAAATATTGTGGCAACAAGAGTGGGTCAGAGGCTGGGTATTCTGCAGCGAGTGTCTCACCTCCTGACTACCCAAAGCCTTTCCATCATCTACAAGACACAAGTCAGGAGTGTGATGGAATACTCTCCACTTGCCTGGAGTTCAGTTCTGTATTGTATGCAACACTACGTAACCAGCATTCTATCATCACCAGAGGGCGTATCTGTTGGAGTCCCAAGGGATCCCAGCATCCCTTGGGAGCACTGTATATAAGCAGGCCTCCAATGCTGTACCAGCACTCTGGAGTTAGAATAAAGAGACCAAGGTCACACTTACTCATGTCTACAGTACTCAGTCACATTACTTTATTAGAGACATAACAACTGGCAACGAGATAACGAACCATCACATGAAAATAATGCAGAGAACTGTTGGTATCCTGGAGGAATTCTCAGAAGGGGACGATTGGGAGGCCTTCGTGGAGCGACTCGACCAATACTTCATGGCCAACGAGCTGGAAGGGAGTGTGAATGCTGCCAAAAGAAGGGTGATTCTCCTCACCGTCTGTGGAACAACAACCTATGGCCTCATGAAGATTCTTCTTGCTCCGGTGAAACCAACAACCAAATCATATGAACTGTGTACGCTGATCCAGGAGCACCTAAATCCGAAGGAGAGCGTTCTGATGGCACGGTATCGATTTTATACATGTCAATAATCTGAAGGCCAGGAAGTGGCGAGCTACGTCGCCGAACTAAGGCGCCTTGGAGGATATTGCGAATTTGATGGATTCCTGGAGCAAATGCTAAGAGACTTTTTTATGCTTGGCATTGGCCATGAGGTTATCCTTCGCAAACTATTGACTGTCGAAACACCGAACCTGAGCAATATCATAACGATAGCCCAGGCATTTATGTCCACCAACGATAACACCAACGGAATTTCGCAGCATAAAGATGCTTCGGCAAGTACTGTACACAAAGTAACGTGTTTTCAGGCAGGAATGCACATGGCAGAACGTAAACGCCAACAGCTGCATGACCTCAGATTATTCAGAGTCTGCCATCAAGCGTGAATGCGAGGCAATTGACACCTTGTTGGCGCTGCGGAGGTGATCATCGAGCCCATCAATGTCGCTTCAAACACTATGCGTGCAAAGGCTGTGGAACAATGGGACACCTCCAGCGAATGTGCAGACGAGCTGCAAACCCTGCAAACCACCACGTTGCAGATGAAGACTGATCCATGGCAGATCAAACTGAACTAGAGACACAAACCAGGAGGCAGAAGTGTACAAGGTACACACCTTCACCACGAAATGTCCACCGATTATGTTAAAAGTTGAATTGAACGGAATTCCAGTATCCATGGAATTGGACACGGGCGCGAGTCAGTCCATCATGAGCAAAAAGGCCTTCGACAGGCTGTAGTGCAACAAGGCACACAGTCCCAAGCTGAGCCCTATTCATACCAAGCTGAGAACTTACACGAAAGAGCTGATCCTTGTAATTGGCAGCGCAGCAGTAAAAGTCTCCTATTATGGAGCAGTGCACGAGCTACCACTATGGATTATACCAGGGGATGGCCCCACACTGCTCGGCAGAAGCTGGCTGGAACTGGGACGACATCCAAGCGCTTTCGGCCGTTGAAGACGCCTCGTGCCCAGGTTCTGAGCAAGTTTCCGTCGTTGTTTAAACCCAGGCATCGGAAATTTCTCTGGGGCGAAGGTGCAGATCCACTTGCTTCCCGGTACTCGACCCATCCACCACAAGGCACGTGCGGTGCCATACATGATGCGAGAGAAAGTGGAGATCGAGCTGGACAGGCTGCAATGAGAGGGCATCATCGCGCCGGTGGAGTTCAACGAGTGGGCCAGTCCGATTGTTCCGGTTCTCAAGGTTGATGGCATGGTCAGAATTTGTGGGGACTATAAAGTAATGATTAACCGTTTTTCGCTGCAGGACCAGTACCTGCTACCCAAGGCGGACGACCTATTTGCGACGCTGGCAGGAGGGAAGACGTTTACCAAGTTGGACCGCCTCAGCCTACATGACGCAGGAGCTGGCAGAATCCTCGAAAGGCCTCACCTGCATCAACACGCTCAAAGGTTTGTTCATCTACAATAGATGCCCATTTGGGATTCGATCGGCCATGGCTATTTTTCAAAGGAACATGGAGAATCTGCTAAAGTTGGTTCTGCGCACTGTGGTTTTCCAGGACGACATATTGATCACAGGTCGGGACACCATCGAACACTTGCAGAACCTGGTAATAGTTCTAAGTTGGCTAGATCATGTCAGGCTCAGGTTGAAAGGGTCGTATTGTGTTTTCCTGGCACCAGAGGTCGAGTTCTTAGGGAGAAGAATCGTGGCAGACGGCATCAGACCCACCGACGCCAAGACGGAGGCCATCAAGAATGCGGCGAGACCACAGAACGTGACGGAGCTGCGGTCATTCCTGGGACTCCTGAATTATTTCGGTAATTTCCTACCCAGGTTAAGCACCTTGCTAGAACCTCTACATGTGTTGCTACGCAAGGGAGATGACTGGGTATGGGGGAAATCACAAGAGACTGCTTTTGAAAAAGCCAGAAATCTGTTATGTTCCAAGAAACTGCTTGTTCTGTATGACCCATGTAAATGTTTAGTGCTAGCTTGTGATGCATCTTTGTACGGGGTTAGGTGTGTGTTACAACAAACTAACGAATTAGGAACATTGCAACTGGTCGCTTATGCGTCTAGGAGCTTGTCCTTGGCTGAAAGGGCCTACAGCATGATTGAAAAAGAAACTTTGGCATGCGTTTATGGGGCAAAAAAAATGCACCACTATTTGTTTGGGCTTAAGTTCGAGTTAGAAACTGACCATAAGCCACTCATATCGCTGTTCTCAGAGAGCAAAGGTATTAATACCAATGCCTCTGCTTGCATCCAAAGATGGGCACTCACGCTGTCTGCATATAACTATGTAATTCGCCACAGGCTAGGCACAGAGGACTGTGCTGATGCTCTCAGTTGGCTACCATTGCCCACCACCAGGGTGGAAATGGCACAGCCTGCAGACTTGCCCTTGCAGATGGATGCATTTGAAAATGAAAAGTCACCCATTACGGCCCGCCAGATCAGGACCTGGACCAGCCAGGATCCTTTACTGTCCCTTGTAAAAAACTGTGTCCTCCATGGGAGCTGGTCCAGCGTCCCAGCAGAGATGCATAAAGAGATCAAGCCGTTCCAGCGGCACAAAGACAAAATGTCCATACAGGCGGACTGTTTTTTATGGGGTAATCATGTGGTTTTGCCCAAGAAAGGCAGGGAAACATTCATCCGCAACCTACACAATACCCACCCAGGCATAGTAATGATGAAAGCTATAGCCAGATCCCTTGTGTGGTGGCCCGGCATCGACTCACATTTGGAGTCTTGCATGCGCCAATACAACACTTGCTCTCAACTGAGCAATGCACCCAGGGAGGCACCGCTAACTTTGTGATCATGGCCCTCCAAACCGTGGTCTAGGATCCACGTTGACTTCACTGGCCCGTTTCTAGACAAAATGTTCTTGGTTGTTGCGGACGCTTATTCCAAATGGGTTGAGTGTGTAATAATGTCTGTAAGCACGCCCACTGCCACCATCGAAAACCTACGAGCCACGCAAGGAATTCATGACCCGCAATGGGATCAAGCATATCACATCTGCCCCTTTCAAGCCCGCATCCAATGGCCAGGCAGAACGGGCAGTCCAAACCATCAAACAAAGCTTGAAACGCGTGTCGGAAGGCTCCCTGCAGACCCGCCTGTCCTGTGTCCTGCTCAGCTACCGCACTAGACCCCACTCGCTCATCGGGGATCCCCCTGCCGAACTGCTCATGAAAAGGGTACTCAAAACAAGGCTCTCTCTAGTTCATGTCGAGGGCAGGCAGCATCAACAAATCATGAACCATGATCGCGCAAATTTGTCACGCGATATTGAAGTCAATGACAGTGTATTCGTACTCAACTATGAACATGGTCCCAAATGGCTTGCTGGCACTATCATAGCCAAAGAAGTGAGTAGGTGTTTGAGGTCAAACTCGCAAATGGACTAACTTGCAGAAAGTATTTGGACCAAACCAAACTGCGGTTCTCAGACAGCCACGAGCAATCTGAAGAGGACACCACCAATTTCGTCCCTCCGACACAGACACAAGTGGCAATCGACATCACGGTTGACCACGAAGCTGAACTCATCATCCCCAGCAGCCCAGCAAAGACAGCTGCGCAACAGCCCAGTGAAGGCCCAACCAACTCACCCACACCTGTGTCTGCACCGAGACGATCGACTAGGGAGCAGAAAGCCCCAGATCGTCTCATCCTGTAAATAAGTGTACTATTGACTTTGGGAGGGAGTGATGTTATGTATACAACACTATGTAACCAGCATTCTACCGCCACCAGAGAGCGCATCTTTTGGAGTCCCAAGGGATCCCAGCATCCCTTGAGAGCACTGTAAATAAGCAGGCCATTCATGCTGTACCAGCACTCTGGAGTTAGAATAAAGAGACCAAGGTCACACTTACTCACGTCTACAGTACTCAGTCACATTGCTTTATTAGAGATATAATAAGTTCAATTTGCAATTCTTCAGAAAATGTAGCAGTCCATGTTCACATGCAGCAAGACCTGGATGACATTCAGGCTTGGGCTGATAAAAGGCAAGAAACATTTGCACCACAAAAGTTCCAGGCGATGACCATCGCCAACAATCTTCCCTTGATATTCAACAGCATTACCATCACCGAATCCCCCACCATCAACAACCTGGGGGTTACCATTGACCAGAAACTTAACTGGACCAGCCACGTAAATAGAGTGGGTCATAGGCTGGGTATTCCACAGCGAGTGTCTCACCTCCTAACTCCCCAAAGCCTTTCCACCATCTATAAGGCATAAGTTAGGAGTGTGATGGAATACTCTCCGTTTGCCTGGATGAGTGCAGCTCCAACAGTACTCAAGAAGCTCGACGCTATCCAGGACAAAGCAGCCTGCTTGATTGGTATCCCATCTATCACCTTCAACATTCACTCCCTCCACCACTAGCGCAACGTGTCTGCAGTGTGTACCATCTACAAGATACACTGCAGCAACTCGCCACTGCTTCTTTGGCAGCACTTCCCAAACCCGTGACCTCTACCACCTAGAAGGACAAGGGCAGCAGATGCATGGGAAAATCGTCACCTCCAAGTTCCCCTCCAAGGTACACACCATCCTGACTTGGATATATAACAATGTTCCTTCATCATCGCTGGATCAAAATCCTGGAACTCCATCCCTAACAGCGCTGTTGGAGTATCTTCACCACATGGAGTGCAGCGATTCAAGAAGTTGGCTCACCACCATCTTCTCCAGGGCAATTAGGGATGGGCAATAAATGTTGGCCTTGCTAGCGACACCCACATCGTGGAACAAATTTTTAAAAAGCAGCACCTCCTTCTCCCTCTGCTCCGAATTTCCACTCTCTCCAAATTCCTAAGTTTAACACTCGATATAGAAGCACTCTGTTTAAGATCACTCTGAATGCATACTATAAGCATGTTTCATTGGGAATGGTGCTTGCTTGGACTGTAAGTTTTAGTTGATGTGCTCAGTGAACGCTGCTCTGCAATGGTAGGCAGACTAATGTCCTTGGTGTTGTATTGTGTTACCTGTCGCTTTGCTGTAATAAATTGGTTTTCTCCCACCGCACTAATGCTCCATTTGAATTTGAGCAACATTAGAAAGTGGAGCCGGCCATATTTTGCGAGGCAAGAATCCAGAGATGTAAGCTATGGATCCTCTTTATATTTGTATTTGTCTACAATTCAGTGTATTCCACAAAGGGTGTTTATCTCCATATGAATTGTTAATGTTGGAAAAGATGGGTAAACAATGACTCGACCGGTGAAATTGCATTAGTTACGTAATATGCATTGTGTAAAATTTTTAATTGCCATTCTTGTACCAGTGATTGGGGTGATCATTATTTGCTGTTACTTCTATATCAGCATTGTTTCCTCAAACTATTATGTAGTTGTGACATTTTATGAAGAAGTAAAAATCATAATAGCAGAAGTTTAATTTTCAGCATATTACTCAGGTGCCAGTTTTGCCTCAGTGGTAGCACTCTTACCACGGACTCAAAAGATTGCGTGTTCAAGTCCCACTCCAAAGACTTGAGTACATAATCTCAAATAAAAAGTAGAAATCAAAGTGAAAAATCCCAAGTGCACTCTTTATCCTGTCATACATTCTGTAATCCAAAAATTTCACAGTACACAAGTAGAAAACTTTTACACATCGATTTCTTTATCAATATTATTCCCATCTCTATGGGATTCTTATGATTTTCATATCAAATAGAGATATCGCAATGAAACCCCAATCTTTCCATCATCCTCAAAATAATGGCATAGACATGATAATTCCATAAAAACATCAGTTGCCACTAAATTTATAAAATGGCAGTGGAGTGATCCAGCAAAATGTGCTCTATATAACTCTTTATAACATTCAGAAAACATATATATATTTTTTAACAGCTGATGGGCAGTTGAATAAGCATAAATAAATAAAAGATGGTGGTGGTTACTACAAAACGTGCAAAGTCAAAAGCGACTGTACAGAAAAAATGGGAGGTGATAAATTGACACATAAATCACCATCCTCATAGGGAGTCCCTCATATCGAGGATGTCTTGCTTCCTCGCCAAAAAAGGGATGAGTTCACAGGTGTTTCAATGAAGGACTTAATATTCCAGGTCCCGAGCTACATGTTGAAGGATTGAAGATGCCTGTGTGCGGATTTTTTTTAAGTGGTGGCTGTTGCACACCAGCCACCACACGGGCTTGACAGAGCTAGGATCTAGGTCCAGTGACAAATAGCAGAGAGCTGGGGAAAAAAAAGGAAAGGGAAATAGAGATAAAGAAGCATAGAGAAAAAATATAGCATCGAAAGGTACTTCTTTCTTCGCCATTGGTTCTTCAATACAATTTATCGAGTGTAGCTTTACTCTGAGAAATTACGAAGATCAATTTTGTGAGAAATGTCGTGCTTATTACACTTAGATTGCATGTAACTGAATCTTGACATTGTACAATATAGTCCAAAAATATCACAAGACAATTATGACCAGTCTGTATAAATGCAACAGCTAGCTTTCAATAGTCCCTAAGACTTTTTAATTTAGACTACTGAATTTTAATAATCAACTGTGCAGCAATTTAAAATTCATAATACTGTTAAAATCTTTAATCGTTATTCAAATTAGATATTTGCAGTGGAAGTGATGTGGAGTTGCATTACACTGTGGCGACTGTATAAGTTCCAGTTTACTAATTGTTGTGCCATTGGCAAAATTTAACAGTTATTGTGAGTGAACTATATCCAGCACCAATTGAGACAGTTATTAGGAAGCAGATCTAATGTTACATAATATAATCTAATATAATATTCTATTATAATCTAACATGATGTTGGTGTGGGGTGGTGCCAACCTGGTGCACCATGTGGCACAGTGTCAAATGAAGTAAATCTGGCCATGGTGAGACCATCCCTGGTGGCCTGGTAATTGTTGTACAACAGTTGCATTAATGTTTTAACTTAACTTACGTTATTAGAAGACATTGCACACCAATTGTAAAATTCAATAAAATATTTTAATAATTTAACAATTTAACTTCAACTGTAACAATCCCCCCCCCAACAATCACCCAACAATAAATTTAAGAAACAACAACAACAATAATAAAAAAACAATAATGATAACAACAAACCCCCACCCCCCCCCCCGCAACTGCGACCAGGTTTCCCTCCAGAGCTTGTACAACCCCGCGTCTTAAACCCTTACCCACCTGTTTTGATCCCCGGGTACCAAGACAAGTCTGGTGTGTAGCGGGCAATGGCAAGACTTCCTGCCGTGGTGGGGGTGATGGTGGCGCGATCGCCTGTTAGGGGTGGTGTTGGAGGGGAAAACGAAGCTGGGGCATCGCCTTCCGAGTCAGAAGTGCTTCCTCCTGACGCGCTTGTGTGCTGGTGCTCGTGCTGTGTGTGACAGCAGCACCTTGGGATTCAGCGCTGTGTCCCGCCAACAACACATGCCGCAAGGTGTGCGCACTCATCTCCAAGAGTGCCTGCTGCGAAACCGCCACTTGCACAGCACACATCCGGGAGATGACCCTCGTGTACACCACAAACGCCTGGAGATGTTCGCGACTAATCGCGACAGTCTCCTCGCACAGTGTGATCAAGCCCTCTATCCCATCGGCCAGAGGAGGTGAGTGCTGAACTCGCTGACCCGACTTCCGTGGGGTTGGCGTTTGCACTGTAAAACGTCTTGGTGTCGCCAGCTGCACGCCCCTTGGTCCCGGTACCTCTTCCGTTGAAATCGACAAAGTGGCCGCAGGTTCCACTGTCGGAGGGATGAAAGGGGCATCTTCCTCTGTTTCCATAACATCTTCCTCCTCTGGGTTGGTAGTCTCCTCCTCTTCACCACCTGTGGTGAATGACACCTGCAATGGTGCCTCTGGAGCTGGTTGACCTGCAAAACACAATTGAGCTTATTGAGCTTATTAGAACAGAATGGATTCATGCACTGCGCTGGCATACGTAGGAGGAGCAACACTACTACAATAAATGTGACCGAGAGACGTTACATATTAATGCATCATATGGTAGTACATATGGTAGTACATCTCTGTGGAATTCACTGCCCAGAGAGCTGTGGAGGCTAGATCAGTCGGGATAGACAGAATGATAAGGGAGTGAGGGTTTATGGGGAGCGGACAGAGAAGAGGACAGATGGCCAGATGGCCTGCCCCAGCTCTTATTTCTTGTGTTCTTATGTTGTAATCCTGAGAGTAGCACAGAGGCTGCATGCATAACATGACATAATTCGTATGTTATATTATAATTAAATGACATTACATCACTTTAACACCACTTGACACTTTACTCACGTGACACATGGGAGGGTTCTGCAAGATTCCAAAATTCGTGTAAACCCCCCAGTGTTTGGACTCATTGAAAAGGAAATTCGATTTGGGACTATTGGGCAGAAAGTTTAGGATCCTAAAATGCTTATGTAAGAAATCAATGAGTTTTAACCAAGTTTGGGATTTTTAAGGTGAATGTTGGGCCTGTAAGAAAAGAGCTGCAAGAAAAGGGGTGGGTTCAACCTCTAAAGGGCCAGTTTGGATATTGGAGCTAATCAAGCTGTCTGGGGACATTTGAGTTAATCAAATGCCCCCTAGAAGACATTTACATTTCAACAATCGATCCAAAGAAGTACAGTTTCAATCCAAGCACAAAAACCTATCCAACACATGCATAATGTTAATCACCTTTCCGGCCTGCATAGAAAGCTGGGACCCAGGCAGATATATCGACACCAGAAACTAACTTTAACAATAGTGACTCAAAACCCACAGATCATTCCAGCAATTGACAAGAGCTCGTCAGCTCAAAAAAGTCCATCAACGTCAGATTAAAAACACTTAATCAAGTTTCAGTTAGCTGGGCTGCAAAACTTAAACAAAGAACCAAGGTTGATTTGGCGCACAGATAAGGAAGCCTCTACAGGTATAATTGAGGCCAGTTTTTACAGTCAGGACTGCACTTTGCTTCTACACCAGCTTCATATGCTTTAGATCTGGCAGACTTCAAGATCAGCACACCAGCTTCGTTAACCTGGTTCTTCAGAACATCAACCAAGACAGTATCGCAAGCGACCAGGACACCAAGCACGCTGCAGCAGCAAGAGGCTCACAAAACAACCACCAAGATATTACCAGCAACCAAATTGATAATACTGAGCCACCGCGACCAACCGAAGTCAACTCGCCGAAAACCCGAAGATTCGCAAGCTGTTTCCATTCTACAAGCTATCCCTGAGCTACCAACGGGTATAACATTACCTAAAAGAACTTTAAAACCTATTGCTGAAGGAAGAAAGTGGGCACATACCCCATAAATCCAATATGTGCCCTACCGCATCAGCGGACACCACCCAACTGAGGAATGCGCAGCAAGAAACACGTTCTTATGTTCGGGGTACGGCTAGCCGAATCGGCAAAATCCAACAAACCCCGAAACCGCGACCCATTACCGACTGTCAAGGAAGGATTGGTGAGCCTAGTCTCTGAAGCCCCAGATAGGGGAATTGGGAGGTGGGAGGTATTGTACTGCTCTGTATTCTCTTGTGTTTTAGTAAAGGATTCCCCATTAGAGTGATAAGTTTTCTCTCATTTAAAGTGATAAGTTTTCTCAGTTTTTAATAAAAAGTGTATTCATTCTTCTTGAATAAAATCCACACCTTTGTACAAAACGGTTGTCTGCTGCACTTTATCACCACCCTGATTAATAAATCCAAGCTCGAGAACCACGGAGTGGGAGCGACTTGCAACCACTCTGGGTCAGGAAGGAAAGCTGATAGACCCACCACCCCCTGCAGTTCTGCAACACCACGGGTGGTGGCCGAGCAACTGTGGGTGCCCACAAGTGCCGCTGCACGTTCCTCGAGATCAGTCAGTTGCGATAGCTGGACAGGGCCCCCTGCGGTGTGCCTCTGCTCTGAACGGTTGTTAGATATCTTCCTGTGCAAACGTGAAAAGAGCATGGCATAAGCTAATTAACTAGGAAATATCATGGAAAGACAACAGTTTCCAACGTTACTTGCAAATAGGGTTAGTATCCACAATTGATGCACAGCTATAACAAAGATCGGTGTGTTTAGGAGCTATAGCTTGACACATAAATCTCTCTATACTTCAATCTCCATTTAACTTGGCAAAGACAGGAGCTAATGTCCAAAAGTGTCCCAGTGCAGACAGTGAGCAAGGACAGCTCTCCTCCAGACCATGCTAGGTCCTTGTGTAAGTGACAGCAGCCAGAGAGACTTAAAAAGGACAGAGGTTCATAGCCCTGTCCAGATCTTAGCAGGGAATATATAGGTATATAAGAATAACAAAATAAAATTCAATCCAGGAGATTTACTATTATAATTATAATTACAATTTGCATCATTACAATATTAAACCTGTACTTACTTTTGCCGATTGAGATGACGTCCACGATCTCAGCCCACAGCTTTCTGTAGACCCAGGGTGGAGTTTTCCCACACCCACCCAGGGTTAATTGGGCCCACCGGGAGTGCACCTCCTGGACGAGGGCCTCATTGGCCTCGCCCGAAAATGGCTTTGCCCTCCGCCTTCCCCCCCTCCACGTCACTGTCAGATGACATTTAATGTTTTTATGTATTTTTATCTCTTTTTAATCTCCTTTCTTATCTTTGTCTCTACTATGCTTTCCAGCTTTCCTCCTCTTTCTGTATCCCCTCTCTCTCTCTCTCTCTCTCCCCCTCTCCTTTCTTCTGCACATGTGTGGATGACCCCTGACCTCCCAAAACGTGGGAAAACCTGTTTACAAAAAAAAACGCACACACGGAAGGTCGTTGATAGGGAGGCTTTGCCTTCCACATTGCTGGGCTATCGCTGAGCCGAAAGTCGCAATCCAAAAAATGGGCGATGTTCCAGCAATCATGAAGGCTGACACATCACCAAGGCTGGAACATCACCCATATTTTGGGCGCTAACCAACAAAGTGGTCTCATCCTCTAAGAGACCAACATCTACTTTAGCCACTCTTATCCTTTTTATGTACCTGTAGAAACTCTTATTACCAGTTTTTATATTTTGTGCTAGTTTACTTTCATAATCTATCTTCCCTGTCCTAGGTGTGGCCTCACCAATACCCTGTACAATTGTAGCAGCACTTCTCTGTTTTTATACTCTATCCCCCTTGCAATAAAGGCCAACATTCCATTTGCCTTCCTGATTATTTGCTGTACCTGCATACTAACTTTTTATGTTTCATGCACAAGTACCCCCAGGTCCCTCTGTACTGCAGTACTTTGCAATTTTTCTCCATTTAAATTATAGTTTGCTTTTCTATTATTTCTGCCAAAGTGGATAACCTCACATTTTCCCACATTATACTCTATCTGCCAAAGTTTTGCCCATTCGCTTAATCTGTCTATATAAGTTTACAGATCTTTTGTGCCCTCCTCACAACTTGCTTTACCATCCCATCTTTGCATCATCAGCAAACTTGGCTACATTACACTTGGTCCCTTCATCCAAGTCATTAATATAGATTGTAAATAGTTGAAGCCCCAGCACCAATCCCTGTGGTACCCCACTAGTTACTGTTTGCCAACTGGAAAATGACATGTTTATCCTGACTCTCTGTTTTCTGTTAGTTAGCCAAGTCTCTATCCATGCTAATATATTACCCTCAACCCCATGAACTTTTATCTTGTGCAGTAACCTTTTATGTGGCACCTTATCGAATGCCTTCTAGAAATCCAAATACACCACATCCACTGGTTCCCCCTTATCCACCCTACTCGTTAAATCCTCAAAGAACTCCAGCAAATTTGGCAAACATGATTTCCCTTTCATAAAATCATGCTGACTCTGCTTGATTGAACTATGCTTTTCCAAATGTCTTGCGACTGCTTCCTTAATAATGGACTCCAGCATTTTCCCAACGACAGATGTTAGGCTAACTGGTCTATAGTTCCCTGCTTCCTGTCTGCCTCCTCTTTTAAATAGGGGCGTTACATTTGTGGTTTTCCAATCCGCTGGGACCTCCCCAGAATCCAGGGAATTTTGGTAGATTACAAGCAATGCATCCATTATCTCTGCAGCCACTTCTTTTAAGACCCTAGGATGCAAGCCATCAGGTCCAGGGGACTTGTCCGCCTTTAGTCCCATTATTTTACCGAGTATTACTTCTTTAGTGATAGTGATTGTATTAAGTTCCTCCCTCCCTATAGCCCCTTGATTATCCACTATTGGGATGTTTTAGTGTCTTCTACCGTGAAGACCGATACAAAATATTTGTTCAACGTCTCCGCCATTTCCCTGTTCCCCATTAATAATTCCCCAGTCTCATCCTCTAAGAGACCAACATCTACTTTAGCCACTCTTATCCTTTTTATGTACCTGTAGAAACTCTTACTATCAGTTTTTATATTTCGTGCTAGTTTACTTTCATAATCTATCTTCCCTGTCTTTATTATTTTTTTAGTCGTTCTCTGCTGGCTTTTAAATCCTCTGGCCTCCCACTCGTCTTGGCTACTTTGTATGCCCTTGTTTTCAATTTGATAGTATACCTTATTTCCTTAGTTAGCCACTAATGGTTATCCATTCTCTTACAGTCTTTCCTTTTCATTGGAATATATTTTTGTTCAGAGTTATGAAATATCTCCTTAATTGTCTGCAACTGCTTATCAACCGTCCCACACTTTAATCTATTTTCCCAGTCCACTTTAGCCAACTCTGCCTTCATACCTTTGTAGTCTCCTTTATTTAAGCTTAGGACACTGGTTTGAGATCCAACTTTCTCACTCTCCAACTGAATTTGAAATTCAACCATGTTATTTTCACTCATTCCTAGAGGATCCTTTACTAGGAGATCATTTATTAATCCTGTCTCATTACACAGTACTAGATCTAAGATAACCTGCTCCCTGGTTGGTTCCATAATGTACTGTTCAAGGCTTGAAGAGGGTAACTGAAGGCTCACTGCAGACTCGCCTATCCCGAGTCCTGCTTAGCTACCGCACGAAACCCCACTCACTCACTGGGATCCCACCTGCTGAACTGCTCATGAAAAGAGCACTTAAGACAAGGCTCTCGTTAGTTCACCCTGATCTACATGAACAGGTAGAGAGCAGGCGGCTTCAACAAAGTACATGCCAGGATAGCGCAAATGTGTCACGTGAAATTGAAATCAATTATCCTGTATTTGTATTAAATTATGGACAAGGTCCCAAGTGGCTTCCCGGCACAGTCATGGCTAAAGAGGGGAGCAGGGTGTTTCGGGTCAAACTTTCAAATGGACTCATTCACCAGAAACACTTGGACCAAATCAAACTCAGATTCACGGACTATCCTGAGCAACCCACCTTGCACCCTACCTTTTTTGATCCCCCAACATACACACCAGTGGCAACCATGAAGCAGAACCCATCATCCACAGCAGCCCAGCAGGGCCCAACACACCAGGCAGCCCAGCAAGGCCAGCTGCACAGCAGCCCAGCGAGGGCCCAACAAATGATTCAACAAGACCAGTTTTCACACCGAGACGATCAACCAGGTCAAGAACGGTCCCAGATCGACTCACATTGTAAATAGTTACACTATTGACTTTGGGGGGTGGAGTGTTGTTATATATGTAAACTTGTATTTACTCTGTACAGCCACCAGAGGGCTTATCCCCGGGAGTCCCAAGGGATCCCATAATCTCTTGGGAGCACAGGTATTTAAGGATGCCTCACACGTTGGAGAGGCACTCTGGAGACCTGCAATAAAAGACTAAGGTCACACTTTTCTTTGAGCTCACTGTATCCAGTCAGACTCTTTCTTCATACATAATAGAGGCCATTTGGCCCATTGAGTCTGCACTGGCTCTTTCGAAGAGCAATCCAGTTCGTCTCATTCCCCGACTCGATCCTCATATCGCCACAATTTTCTTAACGTAGTGAAATGTCCCATCGTATTCCTAAGAAGATTTGTGATGATTTCTTGTTTGCCTGTTGCATCCTGTACAATACAGGAATGCTGTGAGAAATTAGAGATCCCTCAGAGCTCAATAATGGAGATGGTTGACCACAAAAACAGGGTGGCATAAGTTCGTGTGACTTTTCGAGATATCTGTGATGAAATCATCTATTTTAAAGGTTATGGGTCATAAATGAACACAGCGGCCTGGATTTTGCTGTTGAATTAATGGTGAAGCTATCATGTTGTTAAATTATAAATTGGACAGCAACTTCCGGCGACCACACATGCGCAGTTAAATGGGGAAATCAGTACGTTGCTGTCTGAGCTGCCCTGCTCCTCCAAAAGCTTTGCTATTCTGGTATCTCACCAAGAGACTTGGCATTCGAATACATGGAAGGACATGAAGTTGCTGTAATTACATATAGAGTCTCATTCCTTCAGATTTTTTACTTTTTCTTTCTGTCTCTTATCCCTTTCTTAATCCCATGTTTCTATCCCTCTCTTTACTTTGCGTTCTGTACATGGTTTGGCATTGAATTAACTAATCTAACTTACACTTCCTGCCTCAGTAACGATTCTTCAATCTGACTGGTTAAGGAGACACACCATTGTTCGTCTTGTTCATACAGGTTCCAGATCCCCTGTAGAGGGCGCTGTGCCAAATGGATTTCGAATCACTGCAAGTTCCAGTGCAAAAGCCCTTAGAAAGTCCGTGGCCAAGTGCAAGTGTAATTAACCACTGACCGTAAAATCTGGGCCATGGATACATTGTAATGGAAGGGGTGAGTAGTGGACACACTTCATCATAGGCAGTCCCTCGGAATCGAGGAAGACTTGCTTCCACTCTTAAAATGAGTTCTTATGTGGCTGAACAGTCCAATACGAGAACCACAATCTCTGTCACAGGTGGGACAGATAGTCGTTGAGGGAAGTGGTGGGTGGAACTGGTTTGCCGCATGATCTTTCTGTTGCCTGCGCTTGATTTCTGCATGCTCTCGGCGATGAGACTCGAGGTGCTCAGCGTCCTCCCGGATGCACTTCCTCTACTTAGGGTGGTCTTTGGCCAGGGACTCCCAGGTGTCAGTGGGGATGTTGCACTTTATCAGGGAGGCTTTGAGGATGTCTTTGTAACGCTTCCGCTGCCCACCTTTGGCTCGTTTGCCGTGAAGGAGTTCCAAGTGGAGCGCTTGCTTTGGGGATCACTTGTCTGGCATGCGAACTATGTGGCCTGCCCAGCGGAGCTGATCAAGTGTGGTCAGCGCTTCAATGCTGGGGATGTTGGCCTGGTCGAGGATGCTAATGTTGGTGTGTCTGTCCTCCCAGGGGATTTGTAGAGTCTTGCGGAGACATCGTTGGTGATATTTCTCCAGCGACTTGAGGTGTCTACTATACATGGTCCATATCTCTGAGCCATACAGGGGGGCGGGTATTACTGCATCCCTGTAAACCATGAACTTGATGGAAGTTTTGAGGGCTTGGTCTTCAAACACTCTTTTCCTCAGGTGGCCGAAGGCTGCACTGGCACACTGGAGGCGGTGTTGAATCTCGTCGTCAATGCCTGCTCTTGTTGATAAGAGGCTCCCGAGTATGGGAAGTGGTCCACGTTGTCCAGAGCCACGCCATGGATCTTGATGACTGGGGGGCAGTGCTGTGCGGCGAGGACAGGCTGGTGGAGGACCTTTGTCTTATGGATGTTTAGTGTAAGACCCATGCTTTCGTACACCTCAGTAAATACGTCGACAATGTCCTGGAGTTCAGCCTCTCTATGTGCACAGACGCAGGCTTCATCCGCGTATTGTAGCTCGATGACAGAGGTTGGGGTGGTCTTGGACCTGGCCTGGAGACGACGAAGATTGAACAGGTTCCCACTAGTTCTGTAGTTTAGTTTGCAGCGGGGAGCTTGTTGACTGTGAGGTGGAGCATGGCAGCGAGGAAGATTGAGAAGAGGGTTGGGGTGATGACGCAACCCTGTTTGACCCCGGCCCGGACGTGAATTGGATCCATTAGTAAGGATCACAGGCTGCATGTCGTCGTGGAGCAGGTGGAGGATTTACATGGATAATGGATAATAGGAAATTATTTTTAAGTCAGGATTTATCTCTGTATCTTCAGTGATTTAGTGATAGTCATGGGGCAGGCAAGGATGGAAAACTGGGCTGGATACCACCCATATTCCAGTAGAAATAATGCTAGTTAGTGGAAGTGCCTGCTCATATGCAGGCAAGTATAATTAAATCAGGTGATAATTACGTGGTGGTGTCACACAACGTATTTTTCATCACCGCCACTTTATTTATATTTATAATTAACACCTCTATAAGACAACAAAGTAACTATTTGTACTGTACTTTTTTGACAGACAATTGTCTGTCCAGCCCTACCCCCCCCTGCCCGTACTGCACTTTTTTTGACTGACGGGTGACAAGCCCTGTTCCCTGTCAAGCTCTGCACCCCCATCCCCTCCTGGGCCCCGAATCATTCCTTCCACATGGTGCCAAGAAGCAGGACCTGAGGCCCGAGACTCCGCTGAGGCCCTGACTCTTCCGCCGCTGATTCCCCGAGGACTCTCCCTCGCTAGGCACCGACTCTCTTTCCCCCCTTCCAGAACTCGCCAAGGACTCGCTAGGCCCCGACTTGTTCCCTCTCCTAATATGTCCTTACTATACAGTATAAATGCAAACGAGACCCATACTTGAGAGAAGGTCACTCTGTGATCAGTAACCTTTATTAGCCAGCACTGAAGTGGAGAAGATGGGTGGAGCTTCCCTTTTTATACCTGAAAGTCCAGGTTAGGAGTGTCTCCCACAAGTTCACCACCTAGTGATCAGTCTTCTCATGGTGTACAACTTAGGTCAGTTTATACATGGATGACAATGACAGTAGAATACATGACATCACCTCCCCCCCCGTCAAAGCCTTATTGGGACCACAGGTTAAGTCTCTCTGGTGGTTTATGCTCCCTTGTAGAGCGCTTGAGTTGGGGCTCCGGTTGTTGGGCGCTGGCCTGACTGTCTGCTGTTTGCAGTGCCTCAGGCTTGTCCGGACTGCCCACAGTGACTGGGCTCTCCTCCACTTGGTGTTCGGTCACCCGTGGTGGAGTGAACTCTACATCGTGTTCTACATGGGGTTGCTGAATCTCCTTTTTGTTTGATCCACGTGTTTGCGGCAGTTTTGTCCATTGGTAAGTTTAACTACCAGAATCCTATTCCCCTCTTTGGCAATCACAGTGCCTGCGAGCCATTTGGGCCCTGCAGCGTAATTGAGGACAAAGACAGGGTCATTGACATCAAAACATCGCGCCCTCGCATTCCCGTCATGGTAGTCACATTGTGACCGGTGCCTGCTCTCAACAATTTCTTTCATGGTGGGGTGTATAAGGGATAACCTGGTTTTGAGCATCCTTTTCATTAGCAGCTCTGCGAGTGGAACCTCTGTGAGCGAGTGTGGTCGGGATCTATTGGCCAACAGAAGGCGTGATAAGCGGCTTTGTAGGGAACACCCTTCGATTCTGAGCATCCCCTGTTTGATTATCTGCACTGCTCGTTCCGCCTGGCCATTTGAGATCGGCTTGAACGGTGCCATTCTGTCATGGTTGATACCATTTCCTGCCATGAAGTCCTGGAATTCAATGCTTGTAAAGCATGGGCCATTGTCGCTGACCAAGATGTCCGGTAGACCATGGACAACGAACATTGCCCGTAGACTTTCTACCGCGGCAGACGATGTGCTTGAATTGAGAATGTCACACTCGATCCATTTGGAGTAGGCATCTACTACAACCAAAAACATTTTTCCCATGAAAGGACCTGCGTAGTCCACATGGATGCGTGGCCATGGCTTGGCGGGCCAGGACCTTGGGCTAAGGGGGGTTAGGGTTAGGGTTACCCAGCTGGGCACACGTGTTGCACCTGTGAACACAAAGTTCCAGGTCCGCATCTATCCCTGGCCACCAAACGTGTGACCTGGCAATTGCCTTCATCATGACAGTGCCCGGTGCTCATTGTGGAGTTCACTGATGAACATCGCTCTGCCTATCTGGGGCATGACTACTCGGTTTCCCCATAGTAGGCAATCGGCCTGAATCGAGAGTTCACCCTTGCGCCTGTGAAATGGTTTGAATTCCTCAGGGCATGTCCCATACGTGGCTGCCCAGTCCCCATTCAGGACACATTTCTTGACTAAAGACAGTAGCGGGTCTCTATTTGTCCAGACTTTGATCTGACGGGCTGTCACAGGTGAGTCTTCGCTTTCAAAAACTTCAACAGCCATGACCATCTCAGCAACATTCTCGATTGCCCCTCGGTGGTGGTTAATGGGAGCCTGCTGAGTGCATCGGCGCAGTTTTCAGTGTCCAGTCTGTGCCGAATTGTATAGTCATAGGCTGCTAACGTGAGTGCCCACCTCTGTATGCGGGCGACGCATTTGCATTTATGGCCTTGTTGTCAGCCAAAAGCGACGTTAGGGGTTTGTGATCTGTCTCCAGCTCAAATTTCCTGCCAAACAGGTACTGGTGCATTTTTTTTTACAGCATATACACATGTAAGGGGTTCTCAGGGAGTGTTGTTGTGCCTTGGGTGTCTGTCTCTGGGCTTCTGTCCTCACAGCTTATGCCTGGCCTGTGAGGTACCCTGAGTGCTGCAAGAGCACCCCTGGAGAGACTGTGTCCACAGCTTATGAAGGGGGTTTTTGAGACTCGTGCGTCCCCACAGCTTATGCCTAGCCTGTGAGGCACCTGTGAGTGTCAAACACTCCTAACCCCTTTTTCCCTAGCCTGTGACACACAGTTGAGCATTTTCGAGGTGCTCCTAGCTTCCCTTACACTGTTCTGACATAAGACTCATGATCAGGAGATGTAATACAATAGAACTGCGACAAGGTGATTCCAAGAGGAACTTAGGCTTCCAATTTATTTGACAAGGTGTATCTCAACGAACAGCAATACATCAACAAAACAATCCCCCTAAATCCCACTAAACGGACACAACAAAAATCTTTACACAAGTTTAGCAGTACAGTGCCCAATCTCCCACCTTTCCTGGCCTAACTGAGTTGGGAGTTCTGGGGACCAGAGGTTATACTCACTACTGTGCCTTCTGCAAGTCTGGTGGTTTGTTTCTTCTATCTTCGGTGTCTTCGGACACTGGTTTTCCTTCAGTGTCGAGAGTCTTGCTGGTTATTGGATCACGAGAGCAGGGAACCACACACACTACGTCAGAAAACCCTTTTTATAGCCAGATTATCCAGTCCGCCTCTCCTGCTGGAATCGATTCTTCCCATTGGTGGGCTTTGTGATTTTGAAAAATGCAACAGTTTTAGATTATTGCGGGTTTTTTCCACTGATGTTAACCTACTCAAGGTTTGAGTGGGTTTTGATTGCGTTGGCCTCCTGTAGCCATTGTGTAGGCCTTTGGGTTGTTTTGGGTTCCCTAGTTTTCTGAAGGTCTGCATAATTTTCCTCTAATTCGGTTTTTCTAACCTACTCAAGGTTTAAGTAGGTGTTAATTGGGTTGGCCTCCTGTAGCCATTGTGTAGGCCCTTGTTTTTTTTGGGTTCCCTAGTTTTCTGAAGGTCTGCATAATTTCCTTCCATAGTGTAAACATGGGGAAGACAATAGCCCGATAATGGCTGTGAGTCAGTCCCACAGTTTTCGAGCAAGTGCTCTCCCATTGGCGTGAAAGCCCCATGCTTCGGGCTGACTCTGTCCCACCATTGGCCCTCCGGTGTCCTCCCCCGTCCAATCACTGCTCTGCCAAGGTCAAACCGTCTCGGTTTCAATTCACAGCACAGACTGATCCCATCCTTTTTCTTCTGGGTAAAATGAGGGGGTTTTCGTCCTCCCCTACAACATGCAAGCGCTTTCTTTTCTACCATCCCGTAGCCCCTTTCTGCCTGGGACAGACTCCTGGAGGCATAAGCTACCGGCTGTAACTGACCCTTGGCATTAACATGCTGCAACACACACCCGACCCCATAGGACAATGCACCGCACGTTAACACAAGTTTCTTACATGGGTCATATAGCGTTAACAGATTGTTGGAGCATAACAAATTGTGTGCTCTGTCAAAAGCCCTTTCCTGGCTGTCCCCCCAGACCCATTCGCGACCTTTGTGTAGGAGCACATGTAGCGGCTCTAACAGCGTGCTCAATTTGGGAAGAAAGTTACCAAAATAGTTCAGGAGCCCCAGGAATGAACACAGCTGCGTCGTGTTACAGGGTCTGGGTGCTCTCTGGATCGCTTCCGTTTTGGATGCAGTAGGTCTGATCCCGTCTGCTGCTACCCTCATCCCCAGGAATTCTACCTCTGGAGCTAGGAAGACACACTTCGCCTTTTTCAGCCGCAGACCTACCCGGTCCAGTCTGCATAGCACCTCCTCCAGGTTGTGGAGGTGTTCTTCAGTATCGCAACCCATGATGAGGATGTTTTCTTGAAAAACCACCATCCTTGGAATCGACTTGAGGAGACTTTCCATGTTTCGTTGATAGATCGTGGCGTCCGAGCGAATCCCGAACGGACATCTGTTGTATTCAAACAACCCCTTGTGTGTCGTGATGGTGATCAGCTTCTTCGACTCACTCGCCAGCTCCTGGATCATGTAAGCTGAGGCCAGGTCCAATTTTGAAAAAAGTTTGCCACCAGATAGCGTCGCAAAGAGGTCCTCCGCTCTCGGTAGTGGGTAATGGTCTTGGAGTGACACCCGATTGATGGTGTCCTTGTAATCACCACATATCCTGACCGACCCATCCGCCTTGAGCACCAGCACAATCGGGCTCATCCAGTCACTGAATTCGACTGGGGAGATGATGCCTTCCCTCAGCAGGCGGTCCAATTCGCCTTCTATCTTTTCCTGCATCACGTACAGCATCGCTCTGGCCTTGTGGTGTACTGGCCTGGTGTCCAGGTTTATGTGAATCACTACCTTGGTCCCCATGAAAGTGCCAATGCCGGGTTGAAATAGTGAGTCAACTTTGTCCAGGATCTGTGAACGTGATATTCGCCCCACAGAAGAAATTGCATTGACATCGCCCCATTTCCAGTTCATGACAGCAAGCCAACTCCTCCCCAGTAGTGCAGGACCGTCCCCCGGGACAACCCAAAGAAGCAACCTGTTCTCCGAATCTTTGTGGGTCACGACTACCGTGGCGCTGCCTAGCACCGGAATGATCTCCTTTGTATATGTCCGTAGCTGTGCGTCAATCGGCAATAATTTTGGCCTCCTGGCCTTGGACGCCCACAACTTGTCAAACTGTTTGATACTCATCAGGGACTGGCTGGCCCCTGTGTCTAGCTCCATTGAAACTGGGATGCCATTGAGGAGCACTTTCATTATTATCGGTGGCGTCCTGGTGTATGAACTGTATATGTGCTCCACATGAACTCGCTGAACTTCAGCTTCCAGCGATTTCCCCCAGTGTTCATTTGGCCTCGTAGGGCTTACATTGTCCCTGTCCTCCTCGTACATCAACCTGGCTGCAGGCTTCCTGCACATACGTGCCAAGTGACTGCTGATGTTGCAATTTCTGCAGGTATATTGCTGATACCTGCAAGCTCTGGCTGTGTGTTTGCCTCCACACCTCCAACATGAGCCATTGTTGGAAACAAAAGGTCCATTACCAGTCGATTGTCTCTGACTGTCTCTGTAACTGTCCTTAAATGCACCATTGACAGGTGTTGATGGCCCCATTACTGGCCGCATTGTCCCTTGCGATGGCATGAATCGCCGTTCAGCTAGCCAATGTCTCTGTTGAATTCCTCCTTTGGTTTCAACTACATGCTCGGGCATGTCCGATTGCCCCTGTCTGCCTGGAGAACTGTGTGCCGTGTTAACAACGTTGACTCCCTGTCCATTTGCTGCATTTAAACTAAGATTTTTGTCATAATCATTCTGGTCTCTTCCTCCCCTGAGATAAATGTCTGGTCCATCAAAGCCGCTGTTTCCAGCGTCAAATCTTTGGTCTCAATCAGTTTCCTGAAAACCCCAGTGTGCCCGATGCCCTCAATAAAAAAGTCTCACAGCATCTCCGCTCTGCATGCATCTGGGAACTTACATAGGCTCGCCAGTCGCCGGAGGTCTGCCACGAAGTCTGGAACGCTTTGCCCTTCTCGCCGCCGGTGCATGTAAAACCGATGTCTTGCCATGTGCATGCTGCTCGCCGGTTTAAAGTGTTCCCCGATCAACTTACTGAGCTCTTCAAAAGTCTTGTCCGCTGGCTTCTTTGGTACTAGAAGGTCCTTCATCAGGAAGTATGTCCTGGATCCACAAACCATCAGGAGGTGAACCCTGCGTTTGTCGGCCGAATCCTGTCCCAACCATTCCTTGGTGACGAAACTTTGCTGTAGTCTCTCAATAAAATCGTCCCAATCATCACCAACACAGTACCTCTCGTCTGTGCTGCTAGTGGCCATGCTCACTTGGTTTAAATCCCAGTTTCTCGTCGCCAATAATATATCCTTACTAAAAAGTATAAATGCACATGAGGCCCATACTTGAGAGAAGGTCACTCTGTAATCAGTAACCTTTATTAGCCAGCATTGAAGTGGAGAAGGTGGGTGGAGCTACCCCTTTTATACCTGAAAGTCCAGGTTAGGAGTGTCTCCCACAAGTTCACCACCTAGTGGTCAGTGTTCTCACGGTGTACAACTTAGGTCAGTTTATACATGGGTTACAATGACAGTAGAATACATGACATCTCCGACTCTCTTCCACACACTTCCATGCTTCGCTAGGCTCCGATTCACTCCCTCGCCGATAGCGGTGGTCCTGGGCCTGAGAGCGGCTGGCATAGGCCCAATAGCAAGAGAGAGTCTGGAGGGGAGGGAGAGAGAAAGGCTGGAGGGAAAGAGAGAGGTTGCGGGAGTGGGGGGGGGGGCGGGTGGGGAGAGAGAGAGGCTGTGGGGGGAGAGAGAGAGGCTGGGTGGGGGCGGCAGAGAGAGGCTAGTGGGAGAGAGAGAGGCTGTGGGGGGAGAGAGAGAGGCTGGGTGGGGGGGCGAGGGGCGGGGGAGATGCTGGGGAGAAAGAGAGAGAGAGAGAGAGACGCGGGGTAGAGAGAGGCTGGGGGGAAAGAAAGACTGGAGGCGAGAGAGAGAGGCTTGGACGCGGGGTGGTGGGGGCGGCAGTGTGAGACTGGGGGGAGAGTGAGAGACACGGGTGGGGGGGAGATGGATCACGTTCTTCCAACCCCCTATAAGGGATATAATTGGAGTGGATGATATCCAGAAGTCACAACACTGTCACTATTCACTTCATACCCAATAAACCTGTTAACAATCTGTACACAATGCCTGCCTCATCTATGGTGGGGAGGGGGAGGATGCACTTGCGCAGGGGTAAGGCACTTTGGCTAGGGAAGGGATGTACTTGAACTGGGGTAAGGCACTTTGGCTGGGAGAGATGTACTTGGACTGGAGTATGGCACTTTGGCTGGGGGAGGCATGTACTTGGACTGGGGTAAGGCACTTTGGCTGGCCCTTGCTGTCTTCTGGGGAGCTCTGTCCTCTGTCGCTTCTGGAAGTCAAAGTGGATCGAGTTACAATTTGCAAAGTCAGTGAGACCTTGGGATAGGCGGTTCCAGAATCACATTCCAGTGAAACTTTAGGGTGTGGCTTATTCTCCAAGGGGACCAATCATAGACAAAGGGTGAAGCACGGTGGCCATTTTCACAGTACAAATAAGTGTCTATAAAACAAACAGCCAGCATTGCTAGACTGGAAAGGGCAGAAATGATCTTAAAGATTTACCTGTAATTTCCCTATTTTGTAATTGTTTTTGAATTTTGGGGAGGGATGTCTTTTGCTATTGACTACTGCTTCAACGCTCATCTTACCATCTTCTTCTCGAATCCTTCTATTTTGCCACCCCAATTATTTTACATAGGCCACTATGGGATTTCTATTGGGAATACCTCTCTATTTGTGTTTTTTGGAAGCAGAAGGGGAGGAGAAACCAAGAGAGGATAGGTCAGGCACTGCAGGAGGACTTTGTCCCATCTATCCAATACTTATCCTATTGCCAAATATATGGCCCAAGGTACTCCTAACTCTACTTGACCAAGAAGCAGTGCTTGTGATAGTGGCGCATCACAAGGGAAGACCTCAGTGGAATACACCACATGCTGCAATCTGCCCTGCAGCACTCCATTGTAGGCACTGCACTGCCAGTGGCTGTGAAGGTCACCACCACCCTGAAATGCTATGCGATGAAGTAATTGCAGGCTGCCATTGAGGAAGTCAGTAACATTGCTCACTCAGCTGTGCACAGATGGGTCAAGCAAGTCGCAAAGGTACTTTTGTTTGAGCAGGCCAGTTTATCACCTTCTTGATGATGCAGTTGTGAGTACGGCTTCTTTATCCCCTCATTTTGAATGGTTTGCCCCAGAGAAACAACATCAGCGCTCCAGGTAAGTTTAAAGCAAGTACATTTTGAATCATCCAGGACCTTCACAGCAAGTTTAGTTAAAGGTGTGTTGACCTGTTCTGGGTACAATGGATTTTTTGTATTTTTTTCCCAATTGCTTTTGTAGCATTTAGTTACCTGTTTCTTTTAAATCTTTTAATAATTTTGACATATCAGACCATGCCTGGGCTTCGGTGGGGGAGCCTGAATGGGCAAGTTCTGGAGTTTCCGACATGAATAAACAGGTCAGTGCTGTTGTGACATCGCACCCACCTGACCCATGCAAATGAAGTGCCCACCCTCTGACTCTGCAAACTCTAACTTGGAGGAGTTGGAATGAATTGGTGGGCACAATCCCAGCATAATCGCTGGGATCACAACCCAAGTGAGTTTGGAAAATAGGTGTACATTATCATCAAAATGCACATCATATTTTGATGTAGGCAGAAAATGTAATATTTTCTTTTTTTATTGTTGTGTCAAATGTGCTTGAGATACACATTAAAGCACTTTAATAATTATTGTACAATCTTTAACTGTTCTAGCATTGCAATCGTGTTGCTATGACAATTCTCATTTCAATGCAACAATCCTCCTCACTATGATCAGGCATAAATTATTTTCAGGCATGAGTCTGCAATGTAAAATATCTGTCCTGGATTGTTTCAAGCTGACAATAGCTGCATTCCAATTAAGTTTCAGGTAACTACTGAAAGAAACTTGTTGGACAAGATCATTTGTCGGAAGAATGTGTATTGAAAGCTGTTTCACTTTGTTGTTATACTTGAATTACTCAAGTCCAAGGTTCATTTTTAGCTGAATGCACTGACCCAACCGAAGGCACTATACTTTCCTGGTTTATCAACATTATTAAAGACGGTAAGCTTTTTTGGTTTTCATGCTTTGGATTGACCTGAATTTTCTATGCAATACATTCTCTGTGGTCTAAAGCTTTTCATAATATTACTGTTACCAGAATGCGTTTAACAAATACATATTTTAGATGTGTGTTACATTCTTTTTTAAATAATTAAATAGGCTGCAGATTGTTTGCACATTCAGCTGGCCCTCTGTTTAATAATCTCGGTTACATATTCACCAAAAAAACCTTGCAACAAAGGTGACTCTAATTCAGGTAAACAGCTCTCTTCTGTGCAATATCATATCTGCAAAATCAACAGTCATGCTGTTCTATTTGAACACTTTATTTATTTATTTATATGTAAAACATTCATTCATTTATTCATTTTTTTCACCATTGTTTTTAGAATATTCATGTAAAACATCACACTGTCTATTCTAAGGGTTCTTCCCTAACTAACTACTTGTAGATGTACGTGAGTGATATAGGTTGACTTACACTTCCTCCTGAATGATTAGCCTAGATCAGGAACTCACTGTGCAAGAAATTATTCGCCTGAATCTGTGTTCTATCTCATACTGCACTGAATTAATTCCTCAAGAAACGATACTGCAGCATAACCTTCAGAGCATATTTCAAATTAGCTTGTTTTTTTTAATTGCTTCAAGATAAACTTGCACCTTTATAATTAATGCGATTTCTCCATGTGGTTCTCCATGTAATGGTTGTCTACTGGTTACTTTGATATCTTATAAGAATAATCGCCTAGATTTTTCAATTGATTACATGTAAGGTGGGGTATTTTGGTTACCCACCTGGTTTTGCCAGGTGAGTGTAGTTAGAAGCTCACCTCTCCCATAGCTCTCGGTGTCAGGTGTGACACAGCAAACAGTATTGGGTTCAAGCCCAACTCCAGAGTTTTGAGCACACAATGTAGGCTGACCCTTCAGTACAATACTGAGGGAGTGCTGCACTATCACAGGTCCCATTTATCAGATGAAACATTAAATTGAACTCCCATCTTTCCTCTCAAGTGCATGTAAAACATTCCATGGCATTATTTTGCAGAGCAGGGGAGTTCGCCCTGGTGTCCTGGCCAATATTTATCCCTCAACCAACATCACTAAAACAGATTATCTGGTCATTATCACACTGCTATTTGTGGGAGCTTGCTGTGTGCAAATTGCTGCCACGTTTCCTACCTTACAACAGAGACTACACTTCAAAAGTACTTAATTGACTGTAAAGTGCTTTGTGATGTACTGAGGTTGTGAAAGACGCTATATAAATGCAAGTCTTTCTTTTCTTTTTACAAGAGGCTGAGTACTCTGCAACAGATGGCTCACCTCTTGATTCCTCAAAGTCTCTCCACCATCTATATGGCACAAATCAGGACTGTGATACAACATTCACCTGGATGGGTACAACTGTAACAACATTCAAGAAACTGAACACCATCCAGAACAGACAGTCCACTTGATTAGCATTCCTGCCATTGGACTCTAATATCCACTCTCTCCATTACCAGTGCTCTGTGGCTGCATGATGTCCTATCTACAGGATGCACTGCAGCAACTCACCAAATTTCCTTCAACAGTACTCCCTAAACCTGCGAACTCAACCACCAAGGAGAAGAAGAGCAGCAATATTATTGGAACACCTTTACTTCCAAGTTCCCTTGCAAGTCACAGACCATTTTGACTTCACACTTCCTTCAATTATGGGGGCCTCATCACCACAAGGGCTTTACCGCTTCAAGAAAGTGGCTCACCACCACCTTTTCTGTTGTGCATGCAATAACTGTTAGACTGAGTACTGTTTAACTCTAAGAGGTATGACCTTAGCTCTGCTTTATTAAGGCCCAAAGTGCATATATACAAAATGGCTGGCCTTTTATACTTGGGCTGCACACACATGCGTGCAGCCCAATGGCCTCCAACAATGACGCCATCTAGTGGCTAGTGATCCCAAAAGTACATACATGACAATACCCCCCTCTGAGATATTAACAAATTGAGATGGTCTGGTATTTTATGCTCCCGAGTTGACCATCTCAGTTCAACTCCAGCCTTGGGTGAGTGTTCAGAGTCTGTCAGAGTAGGAATCGCAGGATAGCTCAGATGAATACATGGCTTGAGCAATGGTGCAGCAGGGAGGGATTCAAATTCCTGGGGCATAGGAACCGGTTCTGGGGGAGATGGGACCAGTACAATCCGGACGGTCTGCACCTGGGCAGAATCGGAACCAATGTCCTCGGGGGAGTGTTTGCTAGTGCTGTTGGGGAGGAGTTAAACTATTATGGCAGGGGGATGGGAACCGATGCAGGGAGATAGAGGGAAACAAAAAGGAGGCAAAAGCAAAAGACAGAAAGGAGATGAGGAAAAGTGGAGAGCAGAGAAACCCAAGGCAAAGAACAAAAAGGGCCATTGTACAGCAAAATTCTAAAAGGACAGAGGGTGTTAAAAAAAACAAGCCTAAAGGCCTTGTGTCTTAATGCAAGGAGTATCCGCAATAAGGTGGATGAATTAATTGTGCAAATAGATGTTAACAAATATGATGTGATTGGGATTACGGAGACGTGGCTCCAGGATGATCAGGGCTGGGAACTCAACATCCAGGGGTATTCAACATTCAGGAAGGATAGAATAAAAGGAAAAGGAGGTGGGGTAGCATTGCTGGTTAAGGAGGAGATTAAGGCAATAGTTAGGAAGGACATTAGCTTGGATGATGTGGAATCTATATGGGTAGAGCTGCAGAACACCAAAGGGCAAAAAACGTTAGTGGGAGTTGTGTACAGACCTCCAAACAGTAGTACTGATGTTGGGGACGGCATCAAACAGGAAATTAGGGGTGCGTGCAATAAAGGTGCAGCAGTTATAATGGGTGACTTTAATATGCACATAGATTGGGCTAACCAAACTGGAAGCAATACGGTGGAGGAGGATTTCCTGGAGTGCATAAGGGATGGTTTTTTAGACCAATATGTCGAGGAACCAACTAGGGGGGAGGCCATCTTAGACTGGGTGTTATGTAATGAGAGAGGATTAATTAGCAATCTCGTTGTGCGAGGCCCCTTGGGGAAGAGTGACCATAATATGGTGGAATTCTGCATTGGGATGGAGAATGAAACAGTTAATTCAGAGACCATGGTCCAGAACTTAAAGAAGGCTAACTTTGAAGGTATGAGGCGTGAATTGGCTGGGATGGATTGGCGAATGATACTTAAGGGGTTGACTGTGGATGGGCAATGGCAGACATTTAGAGACCGCATGGATGAACTACAACAATTGTAAATTCCTGTCTGGCATAAAAATAAAAAAGGGAAGGTGGCTCAACCGTGGCTATCAAGGGAAATCAGGGATAGTATTAAAGCCAAGGAAGTGGCATACAAATTGGCCAGAAATAGCAGCGAACCTGGGGACTGGGAGAAATTTAGAACTCAGCAGAGGAGGACAAAGGGTTTGATTAGGGCAGGGAAAATGGAGTATGAGAAGAAGCTTGCAGGGAACATTAAGACGGATTGCAAAATTTTCTACAGATATGTAAAGAGAAAAAGGTTAGTAAAGACAAACGTAGGTCCCCTGCAGTCAGAATCAGGGGAAATCATAACGGGGAACAAAGAAATGGCGGACCAATTGAACAAGTACTTTGGTTCGGTATTCACGAAGGAGGACACGAACAACCTTCTGGTTATAAAAGGGGTCGGGGGGTCTAGTAAGGAGGAGGAACTGAGGGAAATCCTTATTAGCCGGGAAATTGTGTTGGGGAAATTGATGGGATTGAAGGCCGATAAATCCCCAGGGCCTGATGGACTGCATCCCAGAGTACTTAAGGAGGTGGCCTTGGAAATTTTCCGACATTCCATTGACTCTGGATCAGTTCCTATAGAGTGGAGGGTAGCCAATGTAACCCCACTTTTTAAAAAAGGAGGGAGAGAGAAAACAGGGAATTATAGACCGGTCAGCCTGACATCGGTAGTGGGTCAAATGATGGAATCAATTATTAAGGATGTCATAGCAGTGCATTTGGAAAGAGGTAATATGATAGGTCCAAGTCAGCATGGATTTGTGAAAGGGAAATCATGCTTGACAAATCTTCTGGAATTTTTTGAGGATGTTTCCAGTAGAGTGGACAAGGGAGGACCAGTTGATGTGGTGTATTTGGACTTTCAGAAGGCTTTCGACAAGGTCCCACACAAGAGATTGATGTGCAAAGTTAGAGCACATGGGATTGGGGGTAGTGTACTGACATGGATTGAGAACTGGTTGTCAGACAGGAAGCAAAGAGTAGGAGTAAATGGGTACTTTTCAGAATGGCAGGCAGTGACTAGTGGGGTACCGCAAGGTTCTGTGCTGGGGCCCCAGCTGTTTACATTGTACATTAATGATTTAGACATAGGGATTAAATGTAGTATCTCCAAATTTGCGATGACACTAAGTTGGGTGGCAGTGTGAGCTGCGAGGAGGATGCTGTGAGGCTGCAGAGTGACTTGGATAGGTTAGGTGAGTGGGCAAATGCATGGCAGATGAAGTATAATGTGGATAAATGTGAGGTTATCCACTTTGGTGGTAAAAACAGAGAGACAGACTATTATCTGAATGGTGACAGATTAGGAAAAGGGGAGGTGCAAAGAGACCTGGGTGTCATGGTACATCAGTCATTGAAGGTTGGCATGCAGGTGCAGCAGGCGGTTAAGAAAGCAAATGGCATGTTGGCCTTCATAGCAAAGGGATTTGAGTACAGGGGCAGGGAGGTGTTGCTACAGTTGTACAGGGCATTGATGAGGCCACACCTGGAGTATTGTGTACAGTTTTGGTCTCCTAACCTGAGGAAGGACATTCTTGCTATTGAGGGAGTGCAGCGAAGGTTCACCAAACTGATTCCCGGGATGGCGGGACTGACCTATCAAGAAAGACTGGATCAACTGGGCTTGTATTCACTGGAGTTCAGAAGAATGAGAGGGGACCTCATAGAAACATTTAAAATTCTGACGGGG
This sequence comes from Pristiophorus japonicus, assembly GCF_044704955.1. NCBI lineage: Eukaryota > Metazoa > Chordata > Chondrichthyes > Pristiophoridae > Pristiophorus > Pristiophorus japonicus. The sequence continues at coordinate 99,719,814 of NC_091980.1, read as the reverse complement.
TTAGACAGGTTCGATGCAGGAAGAATGTTCCCAATGTTGGGGAAGTCCAGAACCAGAGGTCACAGTCTAAGGATAAGGGGTAAGCCATTTAGGACCAAGATGCGGAGGAACTTCTTCACCCAGAGAGTGGTGAACCTGTGGAATTCTCTACTACAGAAAGTTGTTGAGGCCAATTCACTAAATATATTCAAAAAGGAGTTAGATGAGGTCCTTACTACTAGGGGGATCAAGGGGTATGGCGAGAAAGCAGGAATGGGGTACTGAAGTTGAATGTTCAGCCATGAACTCATTGAATGGCGGTGCAGGCTAGAAGGGCCGAATGGCCTACTCCTGCACCTATTTTCTATGTTTCTATGTTTCTATGTTGTGACTGGTGGCTGGGTGGCTGACCTGGTGGGAGTGGCAATGGCCATGTCAGGGATTGAAAGTCCATTTTCATTGAACATGTCAGTGATTGAATGTCTCGATTCACTGATGACCACTGAGTCCTCTGATGATTGGGGGTAGGTTGGTTAGTGTTAGCGTTAGTGTTTTCTTAGAAGAATCACTCAACACTCAGGGTCGGTTCCAATGCTGAAGCAGCTTTTATTACGCTCAGCGGGAAGGAAAAACTCAGGACCGTATCCAGGTTTCTCTTCACAGAACAAAGAGTTACATGTACCTTTATATGTTTCACAACAGTTACAAAACAGTTTACTGCAGCTACACAGCCCATCACGGCTGGACACAAGCCAATCACAATGATTATAGATTACATATAGGTTATTTTAACCCAATAGAATTCCCCTTATGTCTCAGGAACCATGTGTTCGTCTTTTGTCAGCTTGGGCTGATTGATATAGGTTCTCTCACTAGTTCTTTCTTCTTGGAGAAATAATTGGTATATAGCCTTGTTTACAGCAAATGGTTTCCCTCTTATCTTTCTTCCTGAAATAATTGGTTTCATGGCCTTGTTCACAGGAGATGGTTTCCTTCTTATCTCTGTCTTCCCAGGCATTCCTACAGTGGGCCTCACAGGGTTATTGCTCGGTCAGTGAACGTTCAACAGTTCACAGTTTGACTACCTGATTTCCCATAATGCCTGGGCAGCCATTTTATGTGTGTGTCCATTTAAGCTTATGTGAGTTTTAAATATCCAGCAGGTGCCTAATGCCTAAGTCTATATATATCTTTCGACTCTCTACAACAGTTAGTCATCAATTGTCTCTTCCTCTGACTGTTCCAGTTTGACTGTGTGCCACAGCTTTGTCTGATCCATATGTTTCCTACATGTTTGCCCATTTTTGAGCTTGACAATAAATACTCTGTTGCCCTCCTTGGCCACTTGGGACCCTGACCATAATTTAGAACATATACAGGATAATTTACAGAAATATCGCATGACACAGCTGCGCGATCGTGATACCCTTGCTGACTTTGTCTTCTATATTCAACATGATTATTCAAGTCAGGGTGTAGAAGAGATAACGTGGTCTTAAGACCTCTCTTCGTCATTAGTTTAGCAGGCGAGACCCCGGTAAGCGTGTGTGGTCTTGTCCTGTAACTAAGCAATATGCATGACAGGCAGTGACTCTTGGATTACTCGCTTCATACTCTGCTTTATGATTTGGACAGCATGTTCTGCTTGCTCATTAGATGCAGGTTTGAATGGTGCTGACCTTACATGTTTGATACCATTGAGTTTCATGAACTCTTGAAACTTCTGACTGGTGAAGCACAATCCGTTGTTGCTAACAACGATGTCAGGCAGACCATGTGTCGCGAACATGACACTGAGATTCTTAATGGTAGCTGTGGATGTGCTGGATGACATGATTATACACTCTATCCACTTCGAATATGCATCCACCACAACTAAAAACATCCTCCCCAGGAAGGGACCTGCAAAGTCTATGTGGATCCTGGACCATTGTTTGGACGGCCACAACCACAGATTCAGCGGCGATTCCGCTGGTGCTTTGCTGAGCTGCATGCAAGTGTTGCACTGATGCACACATGATTCCAGCTCAGAGTCAATTCCCGGCCACCATACATGAGACCTGGCAATGGCTTTCATCATTACAATGACGGGATGTGTGCTATGTAGTTCACGTACAAATTTCTTTCTAACTTTCTTGGGCATAACAACACGATTGCCCCACAGTATACAATCCGACTGACTAGACAGTTCGTCTTTGTGACGCATGTAAGGTTTGGTCTCCTTGCACATTTGCTTCGGTATGGCAGACGAATCACCGTTGAGGATGCAACTCTTCACCACCGATAAAATCGGATCCTGGCTGGTCCAGGTCTTAATTTGTTGAGCCGTGACAGGGGTTCCTTTATTCTCAAAAACATCCATAACTAAAAATAGGTCCGCCAGTTGTGGCGTTTCCAACTCCGGTGTGGGCAACGGCAGATGGCTCAAAGCATCAGCACAATTCTCGGTGCCAGGTCTATGGCGAATGACATAATCATAAGCAGATAATGTCAGCGCCCACCTCTGGATGCGGGATGAAGCATTAGTATTGATACCTTTGTTTTCAGAGAACAGTGAAATGAGCAGCTTGTGATCTGTCTCCAGTTAAAACCGAAGACCAAACAGGTACTGATGCATCTTTTTAACCCCATACACACAGGCTAATGCTTCTTTCTCTACCATGCTGTAGGCTCTTTCCGCTTTAGACAAACTTTTTGAAGCATACGCGACTGGTTGAAGTTTACCCGACTCATTAGCTTGTTGGCGTACGTAACCAATTCCATATGACAAAGCATCACAGGCTAATGCTAAAGGTTTACATGGGTCATAATGTACCAGCAGCTTGTTGAGCAAAGCAGACTAGTGATTTTCTCAAAAGCTCTGTCTTGAGACGCACCCCACATCCAACTGTCGCCTTTTCTTAGCAGCATGTGCAGTGGTTCTAATAAGGGCCTCAATTTAAATAAGAAGTTACCGAAGTAGTTGAGTAGACCCAGGAACGAACACATCTCCTTCACATCCTGCGGCTTGGGTGCATTCTTGATGGCCTTGGTTTTCGCGTCCGTGGGCCTGATGCCATCAGCAGCAATTTTCCTCCCCAGGAATTCGACCTCTGGTGCCATGAAGACGCACTTCGAGCGTTTTGGTCTGAGTCCCACTTTGTCCAGACGAAGTAGAACCTCTTCCAGGTTGTTCAGATGTTCCTCAGAGTCACGACCTGTGATCAGGATGTCATCTTGAAACACGACGGTTCTGGGAACGGACTTCAGTAGACTCTCCATGTTCCTCTGAAATATTGCTGCAGCCGAGCGAATTCCAAAAGGGCACCTGTGATAAATGCACGTAAGTCTCTTCAACGTCTCAACCAGCTCCTGTGTAATGTAGGCCGAAGTCAAGTCCAGTTTGGTGAACGACTTTCTCCCGGCTAGCGTTGCAAACAAGTGATCAGCCTTCGGTAACGGGTACGGATCCTGTTTCGGAACTCTGTTGATCGTAGCCTTGTAGTCTCCATAGATTCTGACTGTGCCATCACTTTTCAGCACAGGAACAATGTGGCTGGCCCATTCATTAAATTCAACCGGTGATATGATCCCTTCACACTGGAGTCTGTCCAGTTTGATTTTGACCTCCTCCCTCATCATATACGGAACCGCCCGAGCTTTATGATGGACGGGTCTTGCATCCGAGTCCACGTGGATCTGCACCTTGGCTCCCGTGAAGTTGCTGATGTCTGGTTCAAACAGCGAGGCGAACTTGCTCAGTATTTGGGCACATGTATCTTTCTCCGACGACAACCCCTTTATGTCGTTCCAATCGCATCTGATTTTTTTCAAGCCAGTTCCTGGCAAACAGAGTTGGGCCATTGCCTGGGACAATCCATAGCGGTAACTTGTGAACTGCACTGTCATACGACACTTTAATTGTGGCACTGCCAATCACCGTTATGAGTTATTTGGTGTACGTGCTCAACTTGGCATTAACTGGACTCAGCCTGGACCTCATAGCCTTAGTATCCCACAGCTTGTCGAATGCCCTCTGGCTCATTATCGATTGATTCATCCCCTTGTCCAGTTCCATTGATACCGGCTCCCCATTAAATTTCACGTTGACCATTATCGGTTTGCTCTTAGTTTGGCACGAGTACAGTACATACACTTCCTCCTCTGGTATCTCGGATTGCCTATCCGGATCCGCGCTAGTCTGACCATCATCCTCCAAGTGGTGTGTCACAGCACGCTTTCTCACCTGCGGACACTTGCGCTGGAGATGCCCCACTCTCAGACAGCCTTTGCAACTATATTGCTTAAATCGGCACTCCTGGTGCCAATGATTTCCCCCACAACGCCAACATGGCAAAATCGGATGCATTCCCGCTGGCAGACTTTGGGCAGACACAGGTTTTGCGTATGCAGTCGGGTAGGCCCTGCCATGTGTCACTCTGCCGAATGCCGAATCAATCATATTTACAGTACTTGCCGAGTTTCGATTTTTCACTGATATCTGTTTTAGACTTCTATCCATCATCATGCATGACTGAGCAATCGTGGTGGCACTGTTCAAGTCCAACGTCTCCACCGCCAGTAGTTTACGCAGGATCACCTCGTGGTTGATGCCAATTAAAAGAACTCCCACAGCATGTCTGCCAACACAGCCCCAAACTTACACGGTCCCGCTAGACGTCTCAGGTCAGCAACGAATTCCGATGCATTCTGGCCCTCTGAGCAAACGTGCGTAGAAAATCTGTATCTCGAGATGATGCCTTCATCTGGCTTAAGGTGGTCCTGTACCAGTGTATACAATTCTTCATACATCTTCTCTGTTGGACTCACAGGCAGGAGTAGATTCTTTATCAGACAACAAATTTTTGGACCGCAAACCGTGAGGAACACCACCTGGCACTGATCTGCGTCGCCGACCTCCTCCATTTTGCTGCCACGAAGAATTGGCTCAAACAGCTCACAAAGTCTGCCCAATCTTCTCCTTCACAAATTGCTCCAACAATCCAATTGTGCTCATTTTTGCATTCAAAGGTTCTTGTTGCCTCGTCACCAAATGTTGTGTATGCAATAACTGTTAGACTGAGTACTGTTTAACTCCAAGAGGTATGACCTTGGCTCTGCTTTATTAAGGCCCAAAGTGCATATATACAAAATGGTTGGCCTTTTATACTTGGGCTGCACACTCGTACATACAGCCCAATGGCCTCCAACAGTGACACCATCTAGTGGCTAGTGATCCCAAAAGTATATACATTACCTCCTAACCCTGCAAACTCTACCACCAAGGAGAACAAGAGCAGCAGTATTATGGGAACACCTTTACTTCCAAGTTCCCCTGCCAGCCACAGACCATTTTGACTTTACACTTCCTTCAATTATGGGGGCCTCATCACCACAAGGACTTTACAGCTTCAAGAAAGTGACACACCACCACCTTTTCAATCCTCACATTCTGAAAACAAATGAAAAAAAATTCAAGGTTGTGTAAATATAGTTAGTGGATTTCCCCATGAAATGAATGTTCCCTAATGATTGCATCAATGCACAATGCTCAGAAATTACTTTCTTCTGAAATAAGGTCCTGTGAAGTCTAGATCCTCTGGTTCATCAGCAAAGGAGTAACTTGATCTAACCATCTGGATAGCACATTTGTGCTCCTTCAGTACCACTACCAGCTGTTTGTTTACAATTGTGCTCTCATTTAATGCACTCCTTTCTATTTATTTAATCTTCTAAATACTCCAAGGTGGACCTTGGGGGGGCGGGGGAGGGGGGGGGGTGTGGGCGGTGGTTGTTTAATGAGTGATGTGAAGTCCTGTGAAGTGCTCTCAGATCTGGGTCATTGAAACCTGGCTTGGCTTTTCTTTGGCCCGTTTAGAGATAGAGAAGAGGGAAATGTTCCAACAGTATCCTTAAGAGAAGACTTTGTGTATAGCTTTCAGTCGGGTAAATGTCCTAGTAAAGTGTTTCAATGTATAGATTATTTTCAGCAAATGAGTGAGAGAGGATGAGACAAGCAGGAGAAAGAACATAAGAAATAGGAGCAGGAGTAGGCCATACGACCCCTCGAGCCTGCTCCACCATTTAATACGATCATGGCTGATCTGATCATGGACTCAGGTCCACTTCCCTGCCCGCTCCCCATAACCCCATAACCCCTCATCATTTAAGAAACTGTCTATTTCTGTCTTAAATTTATTCAATGTCCCAGCTTCCACAGCTCTCTGATGCAGCGAATTTCACAGATTTACAACCCTCTGAGAGAAGAGATTTCTCCTCATATCTGTTTTCAATGGGCGGCCCCTTATTCTAAGATCATGCCCTCTAGTTCTAGTCTCTCCTATCAGTGGAAACATCCGCTCTGCATCCACTTTGTCAAGCCCCCTCATATTCTTATAAGTTTTGACAAGATCACTCTCATTCTTCTGAATTCCAATGAGTAGAGGCCCAAACTACTGAACCTTTCCTCATGTCAACCCCCTCATCTCTGGAATCAACCTAGTGAACCTTCTCTCAACTGTGTCCAAAGCAAGTATATTCTTTCTTAAATATGGAAACCAAAACTGCACGCAGTATTCCAGATGTGGCCTCACCAATACCCTGCATAACTGTTGCAAGACTTCCCTGCTTTTATACTTCATCCCCTTTCCAATAAAGGCCAAGATTCCATTGGCCTTCCTGATCACTTGCTCTACCTGCATACTATCCTTTTGTGTTTCATGCACAAGTACCCCCAGGTCCCGCTGTACTGCGGCACTTTGCAATCTTTCTCCATTTAAATAATAACTTGTTCTTTGATTTTTTTCTGCCAAAGTGCATGACCTCACGCTTTCCAACATTACATTACACTCGGCCCCTTCTTCCAAGTCGTTAATATGGGTTGTAAATAGTTGGGGTCCCAGCATTAATCCCTGTGGCACCCCACTAGTTACTGATTGCCAACCAGCGAATGAACCATTTATCCTGACTCTCTGATTTCTGTTAGTTAGCCTATCCTCTATCCATGCTAATATATTACCCCCAACCCCTTGAACTGTTATCCTGTGCAGTAACCTTTTATGTGGCACCTTGTCAAATGCCTTCTGGAAGTCAAAATACACCACAACCACTGGTTCCCCTTTATCCACCCTGTTCGTTACATCCTCAAAGAATTCCCACAAATTTGTCAAACATGACTTCCCCTTCATAAATCCATGCTGACTCTGCCTGACCGAATTTTGCTTTCCCAAATGTCCTGCTACTGCTTCTTTAATAATGAACTCGAATTTTCCCAACCACAGATGTTAGGCTAACTGGTCTATAGTTTCTTGCTTTTTGTCTGCCTCCTTTTTTAAATAGGGGCGTTACATTTGCAATTTTCCAATCTGCTGGGACCTCCCCAGAATCCAAGAAATGTTGGTAAATTACAACCAATCCATCCACAATCTACTTCTCTTAAAACCCTAGGATGCAAGCCATCAGGTCCAGGGGATTTATCTGCCTTTAGTCCCATTAACTTACTGAGTACCACCTCCTTAGTGATTGTGATTGTGTTAAGTTCCTCCCCCGCTATAGGCGCTTTACTATCCATTGTTGGAATGTTGTTAGTGTCGCCTACTGTAAAAATTGATACAAAATATTTGTTCAGAGTTTCTACCATCTCCATATTCCCCATTATTAATTCCCCAGTCTCGTCCTCTAAGGAACCAACATTTACTTCAGCTACTCTTTTCCTTTTTATATACCTATAGATAGAAATATATCTGTTTTTATATTTCGTGCCAGTTTATTTTCATAGTCTATCTTCCTTTTCTTAATCGTTTTTTTAGTCAGTCTTTGCTGGCTTTTAAAAACTTCCCAATCTTCTGTCCTCCCACTAGTTTTGGCATGAAACCTAAGCTGGGGCCAATCCTGCCCCTTTCCCAACCCAAACCCCTCTATGACATCTCTTCCCAGAATATACAGAGCTCCTGCCTCATATGAGGTAGATGGCCAAAGATTAGGAGGTTTTCCCTCCTATGTACATTCCTTCTCTTTTGTTTCAAACACTTTTGTTACAAGAAGTGAGAGGTTGCAATTGTCTGCAAGATATGATTCCCAAATGTCATCTTGAAGACCACATCCATCATGCTCCATTAGATGGAACGATTGCTTTGGTCTGAATGCATGGAAAGGTGCGAGTGCTGGAACAATTCTAGGGTAAGGCTGTAAATGTACCCTGTACTTAATGGGAATTCATAACAAACAGTGAAAGTAAAGCAAGACATTGAGCCATAATGTGGCAGGGCAATTAACAGCGTCTGCTGTTATTTAGACTTGCCCTTGCACGTTTAGGTTTTTAAAATGTTTTTGTGGCAAGTTGGTGAAAGTGCGAGGTGATAACGTCACTGTGAGGGAAATAGGGCATCGGAGAGCTGAGAGAACAGGGAAACAAACAGGGAATCTCTTTATCCAATCAAACTGAAGGATTGTGAAATTAACATCGCAGGTACTGAGAAGTAAGTATGGAAGCGAAATTGCTCGGCGCCCCGATTGGGAGCGGTAACATTCTGAGGCCGGGACTTTCTGCGCCCGTCGCAGATATCCCGCCCCGGAATTGCCCTTACCACCCTTCAAAGGAAGTGGAACGCAAGCTCGGGCGCTCCAGTTCCTTTAGGGGCGGTTACTGGGGCACTACTGGGGCAGTGAGGTAAACGCTATGCGGATGTTCCTCGTAGTGCTGATGAGTTTGAATGCTCTTCCCCTTCGATTAAAGAGGAGGGCCGCTGTGCACTGTGCACACCCTCTGATGGCCTCCACTGGGTCACCAGGACAGCGTGCGACCTGGCTTGCAGCCTGGCACCCAAGATGAAGTGCCGGGCTGCACCATGGTGGCCAGGACCACGCTCGGGCTGCCATCATAGAGGCGACCCAAAAGTTGGCAGGCAAAAAAAAATGGTAGCGCAGGGCACTATGCCCTCCCATTTAATAAGTGCCCCGAGAGCGGATGTCGGTCACCTTCACGATGCGCAAAGCTGGCTTAACCATCCGCTCGCACCAGCCTCGCAATTTCCCCCATGAGGCATTAAGGGATTGGTGCGGGGCGGTGAGGGGTTGCTGCGCATCGCCGGTTGTGCAGCAGCCCAGGTTGCTAACCGTGGGGCGCGCGCTGCCTTGGCAGCACCTCCGCAAACTTCCGACCAATTCCCCGGGAGGCGATAGCGCCTCCTTCCCCAGGAGAAAAGTCTCCTCTGCCCCGTTAGCGCTCCCCGGAGCCACTAACAGGGCTATTAAAAAGGGGAAATAAGTTAGTGGGTGATTTCAATGTCAAATCAGATACAGAAAGAAAAATCAAGAGAGCAAAAGAAAGATTGGATTAAGGAAGAGTGAAAAAAGACATAGAAAGGCAAAGTAAAAAAAAAGTAATTTAAAATTGGACATTTTAAAAATCTCCAACAACAATCAAAACCTGAGGAATGACACTCCAAATTTGTAATAGTTAATTTTCAGTGCCAGAGAGGCCAACTGGTAGCAATTAACACTTACCGACGTTAAAAGGGTACTTTGAGTGAAATGGATAAGACTTAACTTTGTGTTGAGTTTAGTTAGTATCTATCGTGCAAATATGGGAACTTCATGCTGTTCAATGCATTTCAATGGTGAGGCAGACAGCAAGATGCTGTTTTTGTGAAGCCAATGCGGAGCGCCGCATCGCGGACAGCAACTTTTGGACTTCTTGGCTTAACTGCCCTCGCCTGAAGTTGCTGTAGCACTTACGCATAAATAACAGAGAGCTCTATTCGCCTCGCTGTTATGTGGACAACAAATTATGGGCCAATGTGAAATTGAGATAATTGCAACTGACATAGGTGGCAGGCGATGCTGTGGAAGTAGTCTTGGTGAGTTGCTCCTGTAGATCATACATAGCATACAGACAGCACTCCAGAAATGGAGTGGATGGATATTCAGTCCAGTGACAGGGGCACCGATCAAACAAACTGATCTATGCAAGATGCTATCGAAATTTATGAATGTTGTTGCAGCTGTACACATCCAGGTGAATGGTGTATTTTCCGTCATAGTCTTGGCTTCAATCTTACACATGGTGGAGAGGCTGTGGGGAGTCAGGAGGTGAGCCATTCATCACAGAGGTCCCAGCCTCTGTCTTGATCTTGTAGGTTCTTGTTGTCAAATGGTGTTGATATGGTTGATGCTGGTAAGATTTTGGTCAATGGTGACTCCGAAGGTGTTGATAGTGGGAGACTCTTGGCTAGTTTCAGACTGGAGTCTAGGGGTTAAGGGACATAATGCCAGTTCACTATTCTAATCAGTTCTAATTAAAGCGAGCTTAATGCTGTATGTATCTAGTGCTGCACTTAACCGTGGAGTTCTTGATGTCAATACTTAGGCAAGAAAAAACACAGTAAAAGCTTATTTTCTCAAAACAATACTAAAATGCAGTAGTTCCCCCTTGTTGAGCTCAGCACATTAACCCACAAATGCCACTTCCACAAAGCCCGTGGTGGAGGGAGTGAATGTTTAAGGTGGTGGATGGGATGCCAATCAAGCAGGCTGCTTTGTCCTGGATAGTGTTGAGCTTCTTGAGTGTTGTTGGAGCTGCACTCATCCAGGCAAGTGGAGAGTATTCCATCACACTCCTGATTTGTGCCTTGTAGTTGGTGGAAAGGCTTTGGGGAATCAAGAGGTGAGTCACTTGTCACAGAATACCCAGCCTCTGACCCGCTCTTGTAGCCACAGTATTTATATGGCTGGTCCAGTTAAGTTTCTGGTCAGCAGCAATCCCCAGGATGTTGATAGTGGGGAATTCAACGATAGTAATGCCATTGAATGTCAAAGGAAGGTGACTAGACTTTCTCTGGTTGGAGATGGTCATTGCCTGGCACTTGTGTTGTGCGAATGTTATTTGTGACTTATCAGCCCAAGCCTGAATGTTGTCCAGGTCTTGCTGCAGATGGGTACAGACTGCTTCATTAGCTGAAGAGTTATGAATGGAACTGGATACTGTGAAATCATCAGTGAACATCCCCACTTCTGACCTTATGATGGAGGGAAGGTAATTGATGAAGCATCTGAAGATGGTTGGGCTTAGGATGTGGCCTGAGATACTCCTGCAACGATGACCTGGGGCTGGGATGATTGGCCTACAACAACCACAATCATATTCCTTTGTGTTGGTATGACTCCAGCTAGTGGATAGTTTTCCCACTGATTCCCATTGACTTAAATTTTACTCGGACTCCTTGATGCCACGTTCGGTCAAATGCTGCCTTGATATCAAGGACAGTCACTGTCATCTCATCTCTAGAATCCAGCTTTTTTGCCTATGTTTGGGCCAAGGCTGTAATACACTTGCATGGAGAAGTGCTGGTTTGATTATCTTTCCTTATTTTTATATGCAAATCTGTCAGTTCTGTTTCGCACACTCTTAAGATCCATGTTTCACAATCACTGCAACTTATTAATGGGGTACTGGAGTACAGCAGAGTTTTTACTGGTTTATGTAATTTTCATGAAATATCTCTGAATATGACCTTATTCATTTTTGTACCGTACTCATTTTCTTCTAAAACAAATGAATTAGCACTCCACTTAATGGAACACATAGCCATGTGACTGACCAATGCATCTAGTTCTATCAAGCCTCACGCACAAGACCTTGTTCCATAGCTCAGTTTGTTTTGTCATAATCGTGTGAGTAAATATTGAAATCGCATACCAGCTTACCAGCATTTGTAAAATAAGTAATCGAAAACACTCGCAATCAAATGAATTTAGGTAAATGCTCAGACCTGCAGCTATCATTCCTCGCCAGATACCAATTCCATCTATCAATTATGCTGGTACCTCTACCAGCACGTAGAGCTGAGTTACAAATCCCAGAAATACAGGACTGACTGGTGTGACCAGGATTGGTGTCATTCAGTAGAGGGAACGGTACAGATTGTTGCAGATAGTACTGAATCTAGAACAACCTCAGTGTGTGCTGTAGTAAGTGCAAAATGAGGAAACAAGGTAGTTGCAATCAGCATACAAATAAAGCAGATCAGAAAATGAACATGTCAACCCTTTGGGAAAATGTATAATTTTTCAATGAACAATAGATTGCCTTTGACCTCCCTCTCCCTGTGAACATGGGCGTCATCATCTGACCTTTCCAAGATGACAACCTGAATGTTTACATGTTTATTTGCAGTTATATAGCACCTTTCGTGACCTCAGGATGTCCCAAAAGGCTTTACAGCCAATTAAGTACTTTTTGAAGTGAATATAGGAAATCTGGCACCCAATTTGTGCACAGCACAAACAACAATAGTGTAATGACCAGAGAATCTGTTTTTGGTGGATGTTGGTTGAAGGATAAATATTGGCCAGGTCACCAGGGAGAACAAGAATTGATAGTTGGTTGAAGTAATTTGAGCAGTTGCTGTGAATAGACCACAGATTCAGTCCCAAGACATATGTTCAACTGAGGATATGGGAATACAGAGAGTTCAAGCAGTGACTGGGAGTACTGAATCACACAAAGACAGGGATTATGAGTTATCACAGGGCATGGGTGTGCCCCTCAATGCAGCCATGACAGATACATCACATGAGATGGGACAGGAGGGAATGCAGTGAGGAGGCTGGATAGAAGGATGTACGTGTTGCTAGGATGACTGGTGTAAGAATAAAAGTGTTTATTAATGATTAAAATTGATTCTGTGTATGTATAAATGTTAAAAGTGCAGGTTATACGGAAAGGCCTGTTTGTGTTGAAACAAAATGAAAGCCCACAGTTTGCCAGCATGGGCTGAGTTTTGAAAGAAACAAAATGGAAGCCCACAGAGCTGCCGCAAGGGTTTTGTGTATTGGAAAGCCATTTAAATTAATCAAGAGATGGCTGCGCCAGGCCAGACAGTCACATGTGTGAGGAGAGCCAATAAGGAACTACCCTGGAACCAAGGTCCAATCGTGAGGCTTTCAGAGGGACAATGGCTTTTGAGAGGTATAAAGAACTCAGCAAAATACTTTTCTCTCTCTCCTGAACCAGCCAGCCAAAGGGAAGTAAAGTATATCACTCTTTATTATAACCTCATTGTATCTGTTGTAACTAAGGTGGATGTGTTTTTTTAAATAAACTGTTCCAATTGTTTTAGAAGAATTGTCTCACCGTCAAATTTAATGCCAGAGATTTAGAAATCTTACACTGGGGTCCACTGTTTAAATACAGCTCTAGTTTTCTTTTTTTACCTTGCCAGAACTTTATTCTTATTACATAGAATATGCAGCACAGAAGCAGGCCATTTGGCCCAATGAGTCCATGGTGACATTTATGCTCCACCTCACAGTCAGCAAGCTCCCCGCTGTAGTGGAACTAAACTACAGAACCAGTGGAAAGTTGTTTAACCTTCGTCGCCTCCAGGCCAGGTCCAAGACCACCCCAACCTCTGTCGTCGAGCTACAGTACGCGGACGACATCTGCATCTGCGCACATTCAGAGGCTGACCTCCAGGATATAGCCGATGTATTTACTGAGACATACGAAAGCATGGGCCTTACGCTAAACATCCGTAAGACAAAGGCCCCACAATCATCAAGATCCAAGGTGCGGCCCTGGACAATGTGGACCATTTCCAATACCTTGGGAGCCTCTTATCAACAAAGGCAGACATTGATGAGGAGGTAGTAATCTCTGGATTGCTACCAGTGCCATGTGCTAATCAGAGTAGAGGGAGCAGGATAGTTAGAATAAATACGTGGCTTAAGCAGTGGTGCAAGAGGGAGGGATTCAAATTCCTGGGACATTGGAACCAGTTCTGGGGGAAGTGGGATCTGTACAAAAGGGACGGTCTGCATTTGGGCAGGACTGGAACTGATGTCCTGGGGGTAACATTTGCTAATGCAGTTCGGGAGTGTTTAAACGAATATGGCAGGGGGATGGGAACCTATGCAGCGAGACAGGGTGAAGTAATATGGAGTCAGAAACAGATGGTAGAAAGGTAAAAAGCAATAGTGGAAGGCCAAGTAAACAAAGGCAAAAAACAAAAAGGGCCACACTACATCATAATTCTAAAAGGACAAAGGGTATTAAAAAAACAAGCCTGAAGGCTTTGTGTCTTAATGCAAGGAGTATCCGTAATAAGGTGGATGAATTAACTGTGTAAATAGATATGATGTGATTGGGATTACAGAGACATGGCTCCAGGATGATCAGGGCTGGGAACTCAACAGCCAAGGGTATTCAACATTCAGAAAGGATAGAATAAAAGGAAAAGGAGGTGGGGTAGCATTGCTGGTTAAAGAGGAGATTAATGCAATAGTTAGGAAGGACATTAGCTTGGATGATGTGGAATCTATATGGGTAGAGCTGCAGAACACCAAAGGGCAAAAAACATTAGTGGGAGTTGTGTACAGACCTCCAAACAGTAGTAGAGATGTTGGGGAGGGCATCAAACAGGAAATTAGGGGTGCATGCAATAAAGGTGCAGCAGTTATAATGGGTGACTTTAATATGCATATAGATTAGGCTAACCAAACTGAAAGCAATACGGTGGAGGAGGATTTCCTGGAGTGCATAAGGGATGGTTTTCTAGACCAATATGTTGAGGAACCAACTAGGGAGGAGGCCATCTTAGACTGGGTATTGTGTAATGAGAGAGGATTAATTAGCAATCTCGTTGTGCGAGGCCCCTTGGGGAAGAGTGACCATAATATGGTGGAATTCTACATTAGGATGGAGAATGAAACAGTTAATTCAGAGAACATGGTCCAGAACTTAAAGAAGGGTAACTTTGAAGGTATGAGGCGTGAATTGGCTAGGATAGATTGGCGAATGATACTTAGGGGTTGACAGTGGATGGGCAATGGCAGACATTTAGAGACCGCATGGATGAATTACAACAATTGTACGTCCCTGTCTGGCGTAAAAATAAAAAAAGGGAAGGTGGCTCAACTGTGGCTATGAAGAGAAATCAGGGATAGTATTAAAGCCAAGGAAGTGGCATACAAATTGGCCACAAATAGCAGCGAACCCGGGGACTGGGAGAAATTTAGAACTCAGTAGAGGAGGGAAAAGGGAAAATAGAATACGAGAGGAAGCTTGCAGGGAACATTAAGACGGACTGCAAAAGCTTCTATAGATATGTAAAGAGAAAAAGGTTAGTAAAGACAAATGTAGGTCCCCTGCAGTCAGAATCAGGGGAAGTCATAACGGGGAACAAAGAAATGGCAGACCAATTGAACAAGTACTTTGGTTCGGTATTCACTAAGGAGGACACAAACAACCTTCCGGATATAAAAGGGGTCAGAGGGTCTAGTAAGAAGGAGGAACTGAGGGAAATCCTTATTAGTCGGGAAATTGTGTTGGGGAAATTGATGGGATTGAAGGCCGATAAATCCCCAAGGACTGATGGACTGCATCCCAGAGTACTTAAGGAGGTGGCCTTGGAAATAGCGAATGCATTGACAGTCATTTTCCAACATTCCATAGACTCTGGATCAGTTCCTATGTAGTGGAGGGTAGCCAATGTAACCCCACTTTTTAAAAAAGGAGGGAGAGAGAAAACAAGGAATTATCGACCGGTCAGCCTGACATCGGTATGGGTAAAATGATGGAATCAATTATTAAGGATGTCATAGCAGCGCATTTGGAAAGATGTGACATGATAGGTTCAAATCAGTATGGATTTGTGAAAGGGAAATCATTCTTGACAAATCTTCTGGAATTTTTTGAGGATGTTTCCAGTAGAGTGGACAAGGGAGAACCAGTTGATGTGGTGTATTTAGACTTTCAGAAAGCTTTCGACAAGGTCCCACACAAGAGATTAATATGCAAAGTTAAAGCACATGGGATTGGGGGTAGTGTGCTGATGTGGATTGAGGACTGGTTGGCAGACAGGAAGCAAAGATTAGGAGTAAATGGGTACTTTTCAGAATGGCAGGCAGTGACTAGTGGGGTACTGCAAGGTTCTGTGCTGGGGCCCCAGCTGTTTACATTGTCCATTAATGATTTAGACAAGGGGATTAAATGTAGTATCTCCAAATTTGGGGATGACACTAAGTTGGGTGGCAGTGTGAGCTGCGAGGAGGATGCTATGAGGCTGCAGAGTGACTTGGATAGGTTAGGTGAGTGGGCAAATGCATGGCAGATGAAGTATAATGTGGATAAATGTGAGGTTATCCACTTTGGTTGTAAAAACAGAGAGACAGTCTATTATCTGAATGGTGACAGATTAGGAAAAGGGGAGGTGCAAAGAGACCTGGGTGTCATGGTACATCAGTCATTGAAGGTTAGCATGCAGGTACAACAGGCGGTTAAGAAAGCAAATGGCATTTTGGCCTTCATAGCGAGGGGATTTGAGTACAGGGGCAGGGAGGTGTTACTACAGTTGTACAGGGCCTTGGTGAAGCCACACCTGGAGTATTGTGTACAGTTTTGGTCTCCTAACTTGAGGAAGGATATTCTTGCTATTGAGGGAGTGCAGCGAAAGTTTACCAGACTGATTCCCGGGATGGCGGGGACTGACATATCAAGAAAGACTGGATAAACTGGGCTTGTATTCATTGGAGTTCAGAAGAATGAGAGGGGATCTCATAAATTCTGACAGGTTTAGACAGGTTAGATGGAGGAAGAATGTTCTCAATGTTGGGGATGTCCAGAGCCAGGGGTCACTATCTAAGGATAAGGGGTAAGCCATTTAGGACCGAGATGAGGAGAAACTTCTTCACCCAGAGAGTGGTGAACCTGTGGAATTCTCTACTACAGAAAATTGTTGAGGCCAATTCACTAAATATATTCAAAAAGGAGTTAGATATAGTCCTTACTACTAGGGGGATCAAGGGGTATGGCGAGAAAGCAGGAATGGGGTACTGAAGTTGCATGTTCAGCCATGAATTCATTGAATGGTGGTGCAGGCTCAAAGGGCCGAATGTCCTACTCCTGCACCTATTTTCTATGTTTCTATGTTTCTGTGATTCAACACCGCCTCCAGTGTGCCAGCGCAGCCTTCGGCCGCCTGAGGAAAAGAGTGTTTGAAGACCAGGCCCTCAAATCTTCCACCAAGCTCATGGTCTGCAGGGCTGTAGTAATACCCGCCCTCCTGTATGGCTCAGAGGAATGGACCATGTACAGTAGATATCTCAAGTTGCTGGAGAAATACCATCAACGATGCCTCCGCAAGATCCTACAAATACCCTGGGAAGACAGATGCACCAACGTTAGCGTCCTCGATCAGGCCAACATCCTCAGCATTGAAGCACTGACTACACTTGATCAGCTACGCTGGGCAGGCCACATTGTCCGCATGCCAGACACGAGACTCCCAAAGCAAGCATTCTACTCGGAGCTCCTTCATGGCAAACGATCCAAGGGTGGGCAGAGGAAAAATTACAAGTGTGATATATGTAAACTTGTATTTACTCTGTTGAGTCACCAGAGTCCCAAGGGATCCCATAATCCCTTGGGAGCACAGGTATTTAAGGAGGCCTCACAGGTTGGAGAGGCACTCTGGAGACCTGCAACAAAAGACTTAGGTCACACTTTACTTTGAGCTCACAGTGTTCAGTCTGACTCTTTCTCCATACATAACTACTGGTGACGAGATACAGATAGCGAATCCAAAGATGCAGAGAACAGTGGGCATCCTGGAGAATTTCTCGGAGGGAGATGATTGGGAAACTTTTGTGGAGCGACTCGACAATACTTCGTGGCCAATGAGCTCGATGGGAAGAGAACGCTACCAATCGAAGGACGATCCTCCTCACCGTCTGTGGGGCACCAACGTATGGCCTCATGAAGAATCTGCTCACTCCAGCGAAACTCATGGAGAAATCGTACGATGATTTGTGCACACTGGTCCAAGAGCATTTGAACCCGAAGGAAAGTGTTCTGATGGCGAGGTACCGGTTCGACACCTACAAAAGGTTTGAAGGCCAGGAAGTGGCGAGTTAAGACGCCTTGCAGGACATTGCAAATTTGAAGGACATTTGGAGCACATGCTCAAAGACTTTTTCATACTTGGCATTGGCCACGAATCAATACTTCACAAACTTTTGACGGTAGAGAACCCAACCTTGAGTAAGGCCATAGTGATAGCCCAGGCATTCATTGCCACCAGTGACAATACCAAGCAAATTTCTCAGCACATAAGTGCTGCTACAAGTACTGTGAACAAAGTGATGTTATTTTCGAATCGCAATGTACAGGACAGGTCACACATGCCTGCAGCTGCACGTCCGCAGGTGTCTCAGAGTCCACCATCAAGGGTGATGAATGCAAGACCATTAACACCTTGTTGGCGCTACGGGGGTGATCATTATTTCCATTCATGCCGATTCAAAGGGTATGTTTGCAAGGGCTGTGCAACAATGGGACACCTCCAAAGTATGTGCAGGCGAGCTGCTAATCCTGCAAACCACCATGTTGCAGAGGAGGACAGATCCACGGAGGATCATGACGAACCAGAGCCTCAGAATGAGGAGGCAGAGGTACATCGGGTGTATACATTCACCACGAATTGTCCCCCGATAATGCTGAATGTTGAACTAAATGGAGGCCCGGTGTCAATGGAACTGGACATGGGCGCGAGCCAGTCCATCATGGGCAAAAAGACTTTCAAAAGACTGGTGCAACAAGGCCTCAAGGCCTGTCTTAACTCCAATTCATACGAAACCAAGAACTTACATGAAAGAACTGATTCCTGTAATTGGCAGTGCTACTGTAAAGGTCTCCTACGATGGAGCGGTGCACAAGCTACCACTCTGGGTGGTACCAGGCAATGGTCCCACGCTGCTCAGCAGGAGTTGGCTGGGAAAGATACGTTGGAACTGGGATGATGTCCGAGTGCTATCGCCCGCTGACGACACTTCATGTGCCTAGGTCTTAAACAAGTTTCCTTCCCGGTTCGAACCAGGCATTGGGAAATTCCAAGGAGCAAAAGTGAAGATTCACTTAAGTCCGGGGGCACGACCCATCCATCACAAGGTGAGAGCAGTACTGTACATGATGAGAAAAAAGGTAGAGATCGAGCTGGACCGGCTGCATTGAGAGGGCATCATTTCACCGATCGAGTTCAACGAGTGGGCCAGCCTGATCGTTCCTGTCCTCAAGGGAGACAGCACTGTTAAAATCTGTGGCGATTACAAAGTAACTATCAATCGATTCTCCCTGCAGGACCAATACCCATTACCAAAGGCCTACGACATCTTTGCAATGCTGGCGGGAGGAAAGAAGTTCATGAAGCTAAATCTGACTTCAGCCTACATGACACAGGAACTGGAGGAATCATCGAAGGGTCTCACCTGCTTCAACACGCACAAAGATCGTTTTATTTATAACAGATGCCCGTTTGGAATTTGATCAGTGGCGGCAATATTCCAGAGAAACATGAAAGGCTTACTGAAGTCAGCCCCACACACTGTGGTCTTCCAGGACGACATCTTGGTCACAGGTCGGAACACAGCCGAGCATCTGCAGAACCTGGAGGAGGTTCTTAGTCGACTCAACCGCGTGAGGCTCAGATTAAAACGCTCGAAGTGCGTTTTCCTGGTGCCTGAAGTGGAGTTCTTGGGAAGGAAGATTGTGGTGGACGGCATCAAGCCCACCAACGTGAAGATGGAGGCAATCGAGAACGCACTGAGGCCACAGAAGGTGATGGAGCTGCGGTCGTTTCTGGGACTCCTGAAATACTTTGGTAACTTCTTACCGGTTCTCAGCACACTGTTAGAACCACTGCATGTCTTACTACGAAAAGGGGACAAATGGGTTTGGGGCAAAAGCCAAGAAAATGCCTTTGTAAAAGCAAGAAAATTGTTATGCTCAAATAAATTGTTTGCGTTATATGATCCATGTAAGCGTTTGGTACTAGCATGTGATGCATCGTCATATGGCGTCGGGTGTGTATTGCAACAAGCTAATGATTTCGAGAAACTGCAACTGGTTGCTTATGCATCGAGGAGTCTGTCGAAGGCTGAGAGAGCCTACAGCATAATTGAGAAAGAAGCGTTAGCGTGTGTCTATGGGGTAAAGAAAATGCATCAATACCTGATTGGGCTAAAATTCGAATTGGAAACTGACCATAAGCCACTCATATCCCTGTTTTCCGAGAGTAAAGGGATAAATACCAACGCATCGGCCTGCATCCAGAGATGGGCGCTCACGTTGTCCGCATACAACTACGCCATCCGCCACAGGCCAGGCACAGAAAATTGCGCCGATGCTCTCAGTAGACTGCCATTGCCCACCATGGGGGTAGAAATGGCGCAGCCCGCAGATCTAGTCATGGCTATGGAAGCATTTGAGAATGAGCAATCACCCGTCACTGCCCGGCAGATCAAAACCTGGATGAGCCAGGACCCCTTATTATCTCTAGTCAAAAGCTGTGTGCTTCACGGGAGCTGGTCCAATGTCCCAGTGGAAATGCATGAAGAGATAAAGCCGTTCCAGTGGTGCAAAAATGAAATGTCCATACAGGCAGACTGCCTTCTGTGGGGCAATCGTATAGTGGTTCCCAAGGAGGGCAGAGACACCTTCATCAATGACCTCCATAGTACACACCCAGGCATCGTAATAATGAAAGCGATAGCCAGATCCCACGAGTGATGGCCCGGTATCGATGCGGACATAGAGTCCTGCGTTCACACATGTAATACATACTTGCAGTTAAGCAATGTACCCAGGGAGGCGCCGCTAAGTTTATGGTCTTGGCCCTGCAAACCTAGTCTAGGGTACACGTCGACTATGCAGGCCCGTTCTTGGGTAAAATGTTCCTTGTGGTTGTAGATGCATACTCCAAGTGGATTGAATGTGAGATAATGTCGGCTAGCACGTCCGCTGCCACTACTGAAAGCCTGCGGGCCATATTTGCCACACACAGCCTACCCGATGTCCTGGTGAGCGACAACGGGTCATGTTTTACCAATGCTGAATTCAAAGAAATCATGACCCGTAACGGTATCAAACTTCCAAGGGTATTCAGCATTTAGGAAGGATAGACAGAAAGGAAAAGGGTGGCGTTGCTGGTTGAAGAGGAAATCAATGCAATTGTAAGGAAGGACATTAGCCTGGATGATGTGGAATCGGTATGGGTGGAGCTGCGGAATTCTAAAGGGCAGAAAACGCTAGTGGGAGTTGTGTATAGACCACCAAATAATAGTAGTGAGGTAGGGGACAGTATCAAACAAGAAATAAGGGATGTGTGCAATAAAGGTACAGCAGTAATCATGGGTGACTTTAATCTACATATAGATTGGGCTAACCTAACTGGTAGCAATGCAGTGGAGGAGGATTTCCTGGAGTGTATTAGGGATGGTTTTCTCGACCAATATGTCGAGGAATCAACCAGCAAGCTGGCCATCCTAAACTGGGCGATGTGTAATGAGAAGGGGCTAATTAGCAATCTTGTTGTGCGAGGCCCTTTGGGGAAAAGTGACCATAATATGGTAGAATTCCTTACTAAGATGGAGAGTGACAAAGTTAATTCGGAAACTAGGGTCCTGAACTTAAGGAAAGGTAACTTTGACGGTATGAGGTGTGAATTGGCTAGAATAGACTGGCAAAGGATACTTAAAGGGTTGATGGTGGATAAGCAATGGCAAACATTTAAAGATCACATGGATGAACTTCAGCAATTGTACATCCCTGTCTGGAGTAAAAATAAAATTGGAAAGGTGGCTCAACCGTGGCTAACAAGGGAAATTAAGGATCGTGTTAAAACCAAGGAAGAGGCATATAAATTGGCTAGAAAAAGCAACAAACCTGAGGATTGGGAGAAATTTAGAATTCAACAGAGGAGGACTAAGGGTTTAATTAAGAGGGGGAAAATAGAGTACGAGAGGAAGCTTGCAGGGAACATAAAAACTGACTGCAAAAGCTTCTATAAATATGTGAAGAGAAAAAAATTAGTAAAGACAAACATAGGTCCCTTGCAGTCGGATTCAGGTGAATTTATAATGGGGAACAAAGAAATGGCAGACCAATTGAACCAATACTTCGGTTCTGTCTTCACAAAGGAAGATACAAATAACCTTCCGAATGTACTAGGGGACAGTGGGTCTAGTGAGAATGAGGAACTGAAAGATATCCTTATTAGGCGGGAAATTGTGTTAGGGAAATTGATGGGATTAAAGGCCGATAAATCCCCGGGTCCTGATAGTCTGCATCCCAGAATACTTAAGAAAGTGGCCCTAGAAATAGTGGATGCATTGGTGGTCATTTTCCAACAATCTATTGACTCTGGATCAGTTCCTATGGACTGGAGGGTAGCTAATCTAACACCACTTTTTAAAAAAGGAGGGAGAGAAAAAAGCGGGTAATTATAGACCGGTTAGCCTGACATCAGTAGTGAGGAAAATGTTGGAATCAATCATTAAGGATGAAATAGCAGCCCATTTGGAAAGCAGTGACAGGATCAAACTGAGTCAGCGTGGATTTATGAAAGGGAAATCATGCTTGACGAATCTTCTGGAATTTTTTGAGGATGTAACTAGCAGAGTGGACAAGGGAGAACCAGTGGATGTGGTGTATTTGGACTTTCAAAAGGCTTTGGACAAGGTCCCGCACAAGAGATTGGTGTACAAAATCAAAGCGCATTGTATTGCGGGTAATGTGCTGACATGGATAGAGATCTGGTTGTCAGACAGGGAGCAGAGAGTCAGGATAAACGGGTCCTTTTCAGAATGGCAGGCAGTTACTAGTAGGGTGCCGCAGGGCTCAGTGCTGGGACCCCAGCTCTTTACAATATACATTAACGATTTGGATGAAGGAAGAGAGTGTAATATCTCCAAGTTTGTGGATGACACTAAACTGGGTGGCAGTGTGAGCTGTGAGGAGGACACTAAGAGGCTGCAGGGTGACTTGGACAGATTAGGTGTGTGGGCAAATACATGGCAGATGCAGTAAAATGTGGATAAATGTGAGGTTATCCATTTTGGGGGCAAAAACACAAAGGCAGAATATTATCTGAATGGCGGCAGACTAGAAAAAGGGGAGGTGCAACGAGACCTGGGTGTCATGGTTCATCAGTCACTGAAAGTGGGCACACAGGTACAGCAGGCGGTAAAGAAGGCAAATGGCATGTTGGCCTTCATAGCGAGGGGATTTGAGTACAGAGGCAGGGAGGTGTTGCTACAATTGTACAGGGCCTTGGTGAGGCCACACCTGGAGTATTGTGTACAGTTTTGGTCTCCTAACCTGGGGAAGGACATTCTTGCTATTGAGGGAGTGCAGCGAAGGTTCACCAGACTGATTCCCGGGATGGCGGGACTGACCTATCAAGAAAGACTGGATCAACTGGGCTTGTATTCACTGGAGTTCAGAAGAATGAGAGGGGATCTCATAGAAACGTTTAAAATTCTGACGGGGTTAGACAGGTTAGATGCAGGAAGAATGTTCCCAATGTTGGGGAAGTCCAGAACCAGGGGACACAGTCTAAGGATAAGGGGGAAGCCATTTAGGACCGAGATGAGGAGGAATTTCTTCACCCAGAGAGTGGTGAACCTGTGGAATTCTCTACCACAGAAAGTTGTTGAGGCCAATTCACTAAATATATTCAAAAAGGAGTTAGATGAAGTCCTTACTACTAGGGGAATCAAGGGGTATGGTGAGAAAGCAGGAATGGGGTACTGAAGTTGCATGTTCAACCATGAACTCATTGAATGGCGGTGCAGGCTAGAAGGGCCGAATGGCCTACTCCTGCACCTATTTTCTATGTTTCTATGTTTCTATGTATGTTGGCCTTCATAGCTAGGGGATTTGAATATAGGAGCAGGGAGGTCTTACTGCAGTTGTACAGGGCCTTAGTGAGGCACCACCTGGAATATTGTGTTCAGTTTTGGTCTCCTAATCTGAGGAAGGACGTTCTTGCTAATGAGGGAGTGCAGCGAAGGTTCACCAGACTGATTCCTGCGATGGTTAGGCTGTCATATGAGGAGAGACTGGATCAACTGAGCCTTTATTCACTGGCATTTAGAAGGATGAGAAAGGATCTCATAGAAACATATAAGATTCTGACGGGACTGGACAGGTTAGATGCGGGAAGAATGTTCTTGATGTTGGGGAAGTTCAGAACAAGAGGATATAGTCTTAGGATAAGGGGTAGGCCATTTAGGACTGAGATGAGGAGAAACTTCTTCACTCAGAGAGTTGTTGACCTGTGGAATTCCGTACCGCAGAGAGTTGTTGATGCCAGTTCATTGGATATATTCAAGAGGGAGTTAGATATGGCCCTTACTGTTAAGGGGATCAAGGGGTATGGAGAGAAAGCAGGAAAGGGGTACTGAAGGAATGATCAGCCATGATCTTATTGAATGGCAGTGCAGGCTCGAAGGGCCGAATGGCCCTACTCCTGGACCTATTTTCTATGTTTCTATGTCACATCTGCCCCATTTAAACCAGCATCCAATGGTCAGGCAGAGAGAGCAGTGCAAACCATCAAGCAAGGCTTGAAAAGGGTAACTGAAGGCTCACTGCAGACTCGCCTATCCTGAGTCCTGCTTAGCTATCGCACGAGACCCCACTCGCTCACTGGGATCCCACCTGCTGTACTGCTCAAGAAAAGAGCACTTAAGCCAAAGCTCTCGTTAGTTCACCCTGATCTACATGAACAGGTAGAGAGCAGGCTGCTTCAACAAAGTACATACCATGATAGTGCACATGAGTCACGCGAGATTAAAATCAATGATCCTGTATTTGAAATAATTATGGACAAGGTCCCAAGTGGCTTCCTAGCACTGTCGTGGCCAAAGAGGGGAGCAGGGTGTTTCGGGTCAAACTTTCAAATGGACTCATTCACCGGAAACAATTGGACCAAATCAAACTCAGATTCACGGACTATCCTGAGCAACCCACCTTGGACCCTACATTCTTTGATTCCCCCAACATACACACCAGTGGCAACCGGCACCATGGTTGACCACGAAGCAGAACCCATCATCCACAGCAGCCCAGCCGGACCCAACACACCAGGCAGCCCAGCAAGGCCAGCTGCACAGCAGCCCAGCGAGGTCCCAACAAATGATTCAACAAAACCAGCTTTCACACCGAGATGATCAACCAGGGCAAGAAGGGCCCCAGATCGACTCACATTATAAATAGCTCCGTGAATCTGAGTGACTGCAGAGCTCGCAGTGCCTCTTCTCATTAACTGAAGGGGAGGGACGTTGCTACGCGTCAGCGCGGCACTCATGATGCCGACTGCCGTCCGCACCGCACCTGACCCACTTCCACCCCGCCATCGCCCGAAACACCGCTCCAACACTCTGAAATTGAAAAGGAGGGCAAAATTGCACTAATCACCGTCCCAACGATTGGGGTGGTAAGTCAACAATTAGATCAGTAAGTGTGCCCCGTTTGTGGCGGAGGGCAATTTCGGCCCCTCTCTCTGTCTACTCTATCAAAATCGTTCATAATTTTAAAGACCTCTTAATAGAGGTCTTAATAGAGGTCACCCCTCAGCCTTCTCTTTTCAAAAGAAGAAACCCAGACTGTTCATACTTTCCTGATAGGTATAATCTCACAGTTTTGGTATCATCCTGATAATTAGTTTTTGCACCCACTCCAGTGCCTCTACATCATTTTTATAATATGGCTGTAAAGTCCTGTCCCCTCAGTACAGATTCACACGAGGCATGTAGTGAAATCAAGGTCACTCTGGGCCTGCACCTTTATTTCACAGCTGTGGAATGCTGCACTTGCCTGAGACCTGTCCTTATATACCTGTCTCTTGCAAGTGCACCCCTGTTGGTTATAGGTCATATCTTACTACAGTCATATATCGCATGTTAGGATACAGTTATAGATAATAATGTAAGATACATGACATCACCCTCCCCCAAGGTCTTATTGTCTTTATAAGTTCAGTCTCTCAGGTGGTCTACGCTCTCGCGCGGAGCGTCTGAGTTGTGGTTCAGTTGTTTGCCTTGGTGTCTGTTTTTCTTTGGGTGTGATTGCTGGTATCTCGCCTGGGCTGTCTGTTTCGATTGGTGTGATTGCTGTTGACTCGCCTGGGTTGTCTGTTGGGATTGCCCTTTCCTCAGGTTGTTCCCTCTGTCTGTCCACCAGGTGCGGTGCGAGTTCCACGTTGTAGTCTGCCTCTGGTTTCGCAGTGTTGTTGGTAAATCTGCTTTTGACTTGGTCTACATGCCTCGGGCAGGTTTTGCCATTGTCCATTTGTACTACCAGTAGCCTGTTTCCTTCCTTGCCCGTTACTGTCCCTGCAAGCCATTTGGAACATCTGCCATAGTTTAGTACAAACACTTTGTCCCCTATCTCATTCCATCTCCCCCTCGAATTTCTGTCATGGTACTCAGTCAGCTTACGGCGCTTTGCCTCAGCGTTTTCGTGCATGTCTGGGAGAATTAATGGGAGCCTTGTTTTTAAAGTCCTTTTCATCAACAGTTGTGCGGGGGGGATCCCAGTCAATGAGTGCGGATGAGATCTGTATGCCAGTAGCAGTCACGACAGATGACCCTGCAGCGTGGGACCTTGGATTTTAAGCATGCCTTGTTTAATGATTTGCACTGCTCTCTCCATCTGGCCGTTGGAGGCCGGCTTGAACGGTGCCGTCTTGACGTGATTTATGCCATGGTCAATTATAAAGTCTTGGAATTCTGCGCTGGTGAAGCACGGACCATTGTCACTGACCAATATGTCAGGGATTTCATGCGTTGCAAACATGGTTGCGAGGCTCTCCACAGTGGTGGAGGTTGTGCTCGAGTTTAAAATGGTGCATTCGATCCACTTTGAAAATGCATCTACAACTACGAGGAACATTTTGCCCATGAATGGGCCCGCACAATCTACGTGCACCCGCGACCACGGTTTGGTAGGCCAGGGCCAGGGGCTCAGTGCAGCCTCCCTGGGGGCATTGCTGAGTTGGGCACAAATGGTGCACCTTTGGACGCAGAGCTCCAAGTCCGCGACAATACCAGGCCACCAGACGTGGAATCTGGCTATGGCCTTCATGAGAACGATCCGTGGGTGCTCGCAGTGGAGCTCCCGGACAAATGCCTCTCTGCCTCGCAGTCTGTCTGCTTGTAGTGATAGCTCATGCATGCGCCTGTGAAAGGGTTTTAATTCCTCGGGGCAGGCATCGCGAGCCTCTGCCCAGTCACCGGTTAGGACACATCTTTTTACTAAGGATAACGTGGGGTCGCTGGCCGTCCAGGCTCTGATTTGGCGAGCCATCATGGGCGAACCTGTGGACTCAAAGGCATTGATTGCCATGACTATCTCACAGTCCTGTTCGTCAGACCCTTACGTGGTCGCCAGAGGTAGCCTGCTGAGCGCGTCGGCACAGTTGTCTGTGCCTGGTCTGTGCCTTATGGTATAGTCATAGGACGCCAGCATGAGTGCCCACTGTTGAATTCGCGCCGAGGCGTTGGCATTTATTGCCTTGCTCACGGATTAGAGGGACGTGAGGGGCTTGTGGTTGGTTTCTACCGCGGACTTGGCCCCGAAAAGGTATTGGTGCATCTTTTTGACACCGTACACGAACGCGAGCACCTCTTTCTCTACCATTCCGTACCCGCGCTCCGCCCGCGAAAGTGACCTGGTGGCATAAGCTATGGGTTGTAATTTGCCTGCACTATTGAGATGTTGCAAAACGCACCCGATCCCATACGCTGACGCATCGCATGTGAGAACTAGCTTTTTACCTGGATCAAAGAAAGTCAAAACACTGTTGGAACACAAGGTTGCGTGCTTTATTGAAGGCGCGTTCCTGGGCGTCCCCCCAAAACCAATCGCACCCCTTCCTGAGTAACACGTGGAGTGGCTCCAGCAGCGTGCTTAAGTTCTGCATAAAGTTCCCAAAGTAATTGAGTAGCCTGAGAAAGGTGCGCAGTTCTGAGACATTCCGGGGCCTGGGTGCCAGGCGAATTGCTTCTGCTTTGGACTCTGTTGGGCGGATTCCATCAGCGGCAATCCTTCTGCCCAAAAATTCAACCTCGGGTGCGAGAAACAGGCACTTGGATTTCTTGACTCGTAGGCCTACCCGATCCAACCGCTTTAGTACATCCTCCAAATTACAGAGATGGGAGTCGGTGTCTTTGCCCGTGATAAGTATGTCGTCTTGAAATACAACCGTCCCCGGGATGGACTTGAGCAGACTCTCCATGTTGCGCTGGAATATGGCAGCTGCCAACCTGATACCGAATGGGCATCGATTGTACATGAAAAGGCCTCGATGTGTGTTGATGATGGTGAGTAGCTTGGATTCCTCGGTCAATTCTTGCGTCATAAACGCAGATGTGAGGTCTAATTTTGAGAAAAGCTTACCTCCAGCCAATGTGGCAAATAAGTCCTCCGCTCTGGGCAGCGGGTACTGGTCCTGGAGGGAGACTCTGTTTATGGTAGATTTGTAGTCCCCACAGATTCGTACGGATCCATCAGGCTTCATGACTGGGACAATGGGACTTGCCCAGTCGCTAAATTCCACAGGTGATATAATGCCTTCCCGCAGAAGCCTGTCCAGTTCATGTTCAATCTTTTCCCTCATCACATAGGGTACAGCTCTGGCCTTGTGATGGACTGGTCTAGCATCCTGTGTGATGTAGATTTTGACTTTGGACCCTTTGAAAGTGCCCACACCTGGCTGAAAGAGATGTTCAAATCGCTTTATAACTGTTGAGCAGGAGGTCCGTTCCTCTAATGACATGGCATGGACATCATCCCATTTCCAGTTTAGTTTTGCCAGCCAGCTTCTCCCCAGCAGTGCTGGGGGGTCTCCGGGGACAATCCACAGGGGAAGTCGGTTCACTGTGCCTTTGTGTGTGACAGAGAGCATGGCGCTGCCGAGGACTGGTATGATTTCTTTGGTATAGATCCTTAGTTTGCTGTCGACCCTTGTGAGTTTTGGTCTGTCGCTTTTATGCTGCCACAGTTGTTCAAATTGTTGAGCCCCCATGAGAGATTGACTCGCTCCCATATCCAACTCCACGTTGACAGATATCCCATTGAGTAGGACCGTCATCATTATAGGAGGCATCCTGTTGTAGGAGCAGCGGCCATTGATTGTGTTGACCCGCTGTACATCGGTGTCCCAGGTACTGTCCCCACCATTTTCTGGTCTGCTTTCCGACCCATCCTTTTCGTATACCAGCCGAGCTGCGGTTTTTTTGCACATGCGGGCCAAATGCCCTGTATATTCACAATTTCTGCAAACAGCCTGCTGAAATCGACATCCCCTTGACGAGTGCCCACCCCCACACCTCCAGTACAGACCTGTTCCATTGTTCAAGGTGTTCCCAAAGAATGAGCTGTGTCTGGCTGATCTCTCTTGAGCTTCTCTCAGTTTGTAGTTGATTGCTCGCATTGTGGGTTGATGAGGTGTGAACGGCCATTCCTGTGGCCCTTGATGGCTTCTGCCTACTGTTGAGAGCCTGTTCTCCCGGTTTTGTCTATGTGTGGGGATAGCAGCTTGTTTAGTGCTGTGAACTTCTTGTTCCGATATTTCGTTAGTTGTCATACCTGCATTGTAAATCAACCTCGTTTCTTCTTCCCCTACCAAGAATGTCTGTGCAACCAGTGCTGCTGCCTCTAAGGTCAGGTTCTTGGTCTCTATCAGCTTTCGGAATATGCCTGCGTGACCTATTCCTTCAATGAAAAAGTCTCTCAGTATTTCTCTCCTCAGTTCATCGGAGAACTCACATAAACTAGTCAACCTCCGAAGTTCCGCCACGAAGTCGGGTATGCTCTGGCCCACACAGTGTCTGTAGTTGTAGAACCTGTATCTGGCCATGTGTAGGCTGCTCGCTGGTTCAGGTGGTCTCTTACCAGTGTGCTCAATTCTTCAAACGACTTGCTTGTTGGTTTCTCGGGTGACAACAGATCCTTCATTTAAGCATATGTTTTCGAGCCACAGCTGGTCAAGAGATGGGCTCTTCTCTTGTCTGCCTTATCGTTGCCTAACCAGTCTTTGGTTACAAAGCTTTGCTGGAGCCTTTCTATAAAGTCCTCCCAATTATCTCCCGCATTGTACTTTTCATCTGATCCGTTGTTCGCCATTCTGTGGATTCTGTAATCCCGTAACTCGTCGCCACTGTAAAGTCCTGTCCCCTCAGTACAGATTCACACGAGGCATGTAGTGAAGTCAAGGTCACTTTGGACCTGCACCTTTATTTCACAGCTCTGGAATGCTGCACTTGCCTGAGACCTGTCCTTATATACCTGTCTCTTGCAAGTGCACCCCTGGTGGTAAGGTGTGCTGGTGGTTACAGGTCATATCTTATTACAGTCATGTATAGCATGTTAGGATACAGTTATATCTAATAATGTAAGATACATGACAATGGCGACCAGAACTTTAAGCAGTACTCCAAGTGTGATCTAACCAAGGTGCGATCCAAGTTTATCATAACTTCTCTACTTTCCAATTGTCAAGGTCACCATAGTCAAGGTCACCTACGAAGGCACGGTGCATGAACTGCCACTCTGGATTGTCCCGGGCGATGGCCCCACACTGCTTGGAAGGAGCTGGCTGGGCAAAATCCGCTGGAACTGGGATGACATCCGAGCGCTATCACATGTCGATGAGGCCTCATGTACCCAGGTTCTTAACAAATTTCCTTCCCTTTTTGAGCCAGGCATTGGAAACGTTTCCGGGTCGAAGGTGCGGATCCACTTGGTCCCAGAGGCACGGCCCATTCACCACAAGGCGCGAACGGTACCTCACATGATAAGGGAGCGAGTGGAAATCGAGCTGGACAGGCTGCAATGCGAGGCCATCATCTCCCCAGTGGAATTCAGCGAGTGGGCTAGCCCGATTGTTCCAGTGCTCAAAAGTGATGGCACGGTCAGGATTTGTGGCGATTATAAAGTAACTATTAATCGATTCTCGCTACAGGACCAATACCCGCTACCTAAGGCAGACGACCTATTTGCAACGCTGGCAGGAGGCAAGACGTTCACCAAACTCGACTTGACTTCGGCCTACATGATGCAGGAGCTGGAGAAGTCTTCGAAGGGCCTCACCTGCATCAACATGCACAAGGGACTGTTCATCTACAACAGATGCCCGTTTGGAATTCGGTCGGTCGCAGCGATCTTCCAGAGAAACATGGAGAGCCTACTCAAGTCGATACCACACACGGTGGTCTTTCAGGACGACATATTGGTCACAAGTTGGGACACCGCCGAGCACCTACAAAACCTGGAGGAGGTCCTCCAGCGACTGGATCACGTAGGGCTGCGGCTGAAAAGGTTGAAATGAGTCTTCATGGCAACAGAAGTGGAGTTTTTGGGGAGAAAGATCGCGTCGGACGGCATTCGGCCCACAGACGCCAAGAGGAGGCCATCAGGAACGTGTCCAGGCCACAGAACGTCACGGAGCTGCGGTCGTTCCTGGGATCCTCAACTATTTTGGTAACTTCCTACCGGGGTTAAGCACCCTTTTAGAGCCCATACATGTGTTATTGCGCAAAGGTGAGAACTGGGTATGGGGAAAAACCAAGTAATTGCTTTTGAGAAAGCCAGAAACATTTTATGCTCCAACAAGCTGCTGGTATTGTATAAGCCGTGTAAAAGACTTGTGCTAGCATATGACGTGTCATCGTACAGAGTCGGGTGTATTACAACAAGCTAACATTGCGGGGAAGTTGCAACCTGTCGCCTATGCTTACAGGAACTTGTCTAAGGCCGAGAGAGCCTACAGCATGATTGAGAAAGAGGCATTAGCCTGTGTTTGGGGTAAAGCAAATGCATCAGTACCTGTTTGGCCTCAAATTTGAGCTGGAAACCGATCACAAGCCCCTCACATCCCTGTTCGCTGAAAACAAGGGGATAAATACTAATGCCTCAGCCCGCATACAAAGGTGGGCATTCGCGCTATCAGCGTAAAACTATGCCATCCGCCACAGGCCAGGCACCGAGAACTGTGCAGATGGTCTCAGTCGGCTACCATTGCCCACCACAGGGGTGGAAATGGCGCAGCCTGCAAACTTGTTGATGGTGGCGCAGCCCGCAGACCTGTTGATGGTCATGGAAGCGTTTGAAAATGATAATCACCTGTCACGGCCCGCCAGATTAAGACTCGGACTAGCCAAGATCCTCTGCTGTCCCTAGTAAAAAACTGAGTACTGCATGAGAGCTGGGCCAGCATCCCCGTTGAAATGCAAGAGCCAGTCAAGCCATTCCAGTGGCGAAAGGACGAGCTGTCCATTCAGGCAAATGTTGTGGGGTAACCGTGTAGTGCTACCAAAAAGGGGCAGGGAGACGTTCATCTCGGATCTCCACAGCACACACCCGGGTATAGTAATGATAAAAGCGATAGCCAGATCCCACGTGTGGTGGCCCGGTATCGACTCTGACTTAGAGTCCTGTGTACGGCAATGCAGCATGTGTGCTCAGTTGAGCAACGTGCCCAGAGAGGCTCCACTAAGTTTGTGGTCCTGGCCCTCCAGACCATGGACCCTCGACCATGGATTCTCGGTGAAATTTTCGTGGTGGTGGTGGATGCTTTTACAAAATGGATTGAAAGTGAAATAATGTCGGGAAGCACCGCCACCGCCACCATTGAAAGCCTGAGGGCCATGTTTGCCACGCACGGCCTGCCTGACATACTGGTCAGTGACCACGGGCCATGTTTCACCAGTGCCGGATTTAAAGAATTCATGACCCGCAATAGGATCAAACATGTCACCTCGGCCCCGTTTAAACCAGCCTGCAATGGGCAGGCAGAGCAGGCAGTACAAACAATCAAACAGAGCCTTAAACGAGTCACAGAAAGCTCACTCCAAACCCGCCTGTCCCGAGTACTGCTCAGCTACCGCACGAGACCCCACTCGCTCACAGGGGTGCCCCCGGCTGAGCTACTCATGAAAAGGACACTTAAAACCAGAGTCTCGCTGGTTCATCCCAACCTGCATTATCAGGTAGAGAGCAGGCGGCAGCAACAAAATGTAAACGATGGTCGTGCCACTGTGTCACGGGAAATTGATCTGAATGACCCTGTGTATGTGCTAAACTATGGACATGGTCCCAAGTGGATTGCGGGCACGGTGATAGCTAAAGAAGGGAATAGGGTGTTTGTAGTCAGAAAGCACCTGGAACAAACAAGGCTGCGGTTCACAGACTGCCCTGAACAACCCACAGCAGACACCACCTTTTTCGAACCCACAACACACATCCAAAGGATCAACGACACCACGCCGGACCAGGAAATCGAACCCATCATGCCCAACAGCCCAGCAAGGCCAGGCTCACCTAGCAGCCCTGCAGGGCCAACAATACGCCAGCCCAGCGAGGGCACAGCCAACACAACAGAACAGACATTTGTACCAAGGCGGTCCACCAGGGAAAGAAAGGCTCCCGACCGCCTCACCTTGTAAATAGTTTTCACTTTGACTTAGGCGGGGGAGTGATGTTGTGTACCTGTAAAGCATGCACTACCATGTTCCGCCACCAGGGAGCGCATCCCCTGAAGTCCCAAGGGATCCCAGCATTCCTTGGGTGCACTGTATATAAGCCAGCCCCTAAGGCCTGTTCCTCACTTTGGAGTGTCTTATTAAAGACTGAGGTCACTGTTACTTTAACCTCCCTGTGTGCAGCCTCATCTGTTTTAGGAACACAATAGTTATCCCTCCCAATTTAGTGCCATCCACAAATTTAAATTTGTGTTTTTGATTCCAAAGTCGAAGTCGTTAATATAAATTATAAACAACATTGGTCCCAGCAATGATCCTTGTGAGACCCCATGTCTCACCTTCTGCCACTCTGAATAGCTTTCTTTTACCTCTAGTCTCTGCTTTCTGTCTTGCAGCCAGCTAGCTATCCATTGTGCTACTTGTCCCTTGACTTTGCATGCTCTGACCTTATTAATTAGTCTATTATATGGTATCTTATTGAAGGCCTATTGGAAATCTAGATATATTACATCATTACTCTTGTCTACATTCTCTGTTACTAAAATGAAGTTGGTCAAGCAGGAATTTGAAATCTATGTTGACTATTCATTAATATATTTTTGGTTTCTTGATGTTTTTCTATTCTCTCCTTTACTAGGGATTCCATTATTATCCTACTACTGATGTTACGCTGACTGCTCTATAGTTCCCTGGACATGTTCTATCTTCCTTCTTAAATGCAGGTATAACATTAGCTATCCGCCAGACCTCTGGCATTACTCCTTTTCCGAACAAATTATTAAACATGTATAATAGTGCCTTGGCTATCTCTTACCTAGATTCTTTTAAAATCAGCGGATGCAAGCCAGGGATTTTATCCTCTTTGAGTCTGATTAGTTTATTTAATATTTCCTCTCTTTTTATCTTAATTGCAGTTATATCATTTCTAATGTCATGTCCGCCTGATCTGTCTCCCTGGTGAATAATTATTTAATATTTCTGCCATTTTGCTGACACTTCCTATAATTTTATCCTAACTATTCCCATCCCAACTTTCTTTTCTTTATTTATGTGCTTGTAGAATATTTTACTATTTTGTTTTATGTTTCTTCCTAATTTTGTTTCATAGTTCCTCTTTGCCTTCCTAATTGTTTTTTGAATTCTCTCCTAGTCTCTTCATATTCTCCTTTGTCATGCTTTCCCCTGCTGTCCATGTATTTAGTTTATGCCTCTTTCCTTACCCTCAATTTTTCCTTCATGTATTTTATGGTGTTTCAGAAGAGCATAAGAAATACTCAATTTCTCCTCATAGGACAATCTCCCCATCTCAGGAATCAGTCTGCTGAACTTTTGTTGCACTCCCTCCAAGGCAAGTATATCCTTCCTTAAGTAAGGAGACCAAAACTATACACAATGCTCCAGGTGTGGTCTCAGCAAGGCTCTATATAATTGCTAGTAAGATGTGTTTACTCTTATACTCCAATCCTTTTGTAAACTTCCTGTGTGCTAGCTTAGACACTTAAATCCCATTGCTCTCCCCATTAAGAAAATATTCTAATTTATCTTTCTCGAATCAAAAGTGGATAGTGTCCCACTTCCCCACATGGAACTCCATCCGACATAGTTTTTGTAATTTCCTGCTCTTATTCATACAACTTCCTATGCCGCTTAATGTAGCGCATTAAACTGAGGCTCTGTTTCTCTGTTCAGGTGTTTTAAAAATCCTGCAGCACTATTTAACAAGGAGCAGAGAATTTTCCTGACCATCATTCTGCCCTCAACTAACACCATAAATAACAAAAGACTCATGGATCATTTGTCCCATTATGTCTTGTGAGATTGTGCTGAGTGCAAAATGAACGGTTGTGGTCGCCTACATAGCAATGATGACTATAGTTTGAAGTAAGTCATTGGATGTGAGACTTTTCTAAGTGACATGAAAAGTCTCTATATAAATACAAGTTTTTGCATGTTTTATTCTTGGACTTTTTATTTTCAATTGCTGCTGTTAACCATTACACTTATAAACAGAGTAAATGTTTCTCCTTACTGCTCCAGGCTATTAAAAAAAATTGCAGAGACAGAAAATCGTGGGCAGTGCACATCTGAATTTCTGATATGCATTCCTTGAGCACAAAACTCCATGCCAAGCACTAAGGACACAAAAAGTACCTCAAAGAATTATAGAAATTACAGCATAGAAGCATGGTCCATCAATCTTGCGTCAATGCTAACACTTCGACTGGAATTATCCACTCTAATCTAATCTCTATGTACGTTTTGTGAAAACAGCATGTCACTCTTAATCTCCCCAATGATTTTCATGGAGTACTGCATTTGTATATTAATTGCCCATTAAACTCACCACAGAAAGTTAAGTCTAGTAATTAACAGCATAAGTACCCTATTTATGATGTAAAATTGTTAATGACTCCCAATCAATCTCTCTGGTGCAGAAAGTGAACAACTAAAAGTGAGGAGTTTCATTCCTTCAGGTTGTGAATTGTTGAAGAAGATTTTGAAAATGTCATATTTAAATTAAAAACAAATTCGTACTTTTCTTTTGTTTCTTTTTCTTTCTTAATCCAATCTTTCTTCCCCTCTCTTTGGCCACGATTTCACCTACCGAGGCGGTTTCTGTGCAGCCGATAGCGGGTTCCATCCACCTGCTGGTTCCAGCCCACTCTGTACAAGTGATTTTATGTTGATGAAGCTTGTTAAGCCCACCCAGCGAGGTTCCCGGCCAATTAAAAGAAAGCGGGTCTGATGATGTCATTTGACGATGTGTCATGGGCCGGTTTTCTTTAAAGGAACCATGTACAAATTTATTTTGACAGTTGTGCTGCAAGTGTTCTACAGCATTGAGGTGGTGCAAACACTGACAAGCACTGCACAGAGGTTAACAGCTGTACCCAGGCTCTCCCATGACTCCCTTCAGATACTTATGGAGGGAGTCACAGCATGCAGGGAGGTCCCTTCCCTTCCAATGGGTGGAAGAGATCTCTCCAGGAGACCAACGCAACCTGGTTACACATTGCACATGAGGGCATAAGCAGGGTTGTCATCAGAAGTTTGTGGCTACAGTGCCATAAACCTTTCAATGATCTCAGTAGATAAAGAAGCGTTACTGCAAAGCCACACTTAACTTCATCCTGCTGTGCCACTCATCACATCCCCATCACTCTGCCTTCCCTAACCTACTCCTGCATATCCTTACTCACATCAACGTACCTTGCATCTCCACCCAACCCTCTCTCTCTATCTACATTATTACATCCCCATCTCACGAGCCACCCCTCACACTCAGCCTCATCATCGTGCAAGCATACCAACTAATAGCACACAAGGATAGGCACTTAGGTGTTTTCGCCAATGTTCATGTAAAGTTTCTGTTAATATGTTGTCAAACATTGAAATCTTTATTTTCAACACTTTGTCTTCTTGGACAGATTTGTGCACACCTTTGGCAGTAGCTTAGTGAGTTGCAGTGAATGATGAGACACAAGGCCAACCTTTGCAATGGTAATGAGTGTGAAAGGAATGGCTTGGACATTGTAGGGATGCTTTATGGTGTTGGTGTAGGGTGGTGCCAACCTGGCACATCATGTAGCAGCCAAAGTATACAATTGGCCATGGTGAGGCCATCCCTGGTGGCCCAGGTAGCCATATGGTCAGATGCTGATGCCCCCTGTCCTCTCCAGCATCAATTGATTACGGACAAGTTTGGTGTTGTTGTTGGTGCTGCATGTGTTCTCGGTGCTGCTGGTGTTGGGGTTGATCATCGTGGGATTCTGAGGACCAAGGTGAGATAGTTCCAAGAGCACTGATGCTAATGTAATAGATGGCAGCAAAACATGGGATGACAGAAGCGATCTGTCAATGGTAAGATCATAAGAACATAGAAATAGGAGCAGCAGTTGGCCATACGGCCCCTTGAACCTGCTCCACAATTCAATAAGATCATGGCTAATCTGATCTTGGCCTCAATACCTCTTTCCTGCCTGTTCCCCATAACCCTTAACTCCCCTATAGTTAAAGATTCCGTCGACCTCAGTCTTGAATATTTTCAATGACTCAGCTTCCACAGCTCTCTGGGGCTACAGAATTCCAAAGATTCACAATCCTCTGAGAGAAGAAAGTTCCCCTCAGCTCCGTTTTAAATGGGCGGCCCCTTATTCTGAAACTATGCTCCCTAGTTCTAGCTTCCTCCATGAAGGGAAACACCTCTCAGCATCTATCCTGTCAAGCCCCTTCAGAATCTTAGGGGCCAATTTTCATCAAGGCCTCCACCCACCCAAGTGCCGCCCAAAGTGCTGCTGATGGCCGCCGAGGTACCGGACGATACTTTGGGTGGGATAGTCATCGCCGAAGTCCCTCAAAGGTCAGTGGGTGGCAAATGGATGATATGCGCCACCAATCTGAGCGGCAGCGGGCGGGAGGTCTTATTCTCTGCGGCAGAGGCGCTTGCCACCCAAGTGCCGCCGAGGCTGGAATCGGGCCCACGGAGGTTCGAAGACCTGAAAAAAAAATCAACAGTAAAAAATTAAAAAACGATGTGACGACCTTCAGGGGACCCCATCGAGGTAAGTCGCTGTTGAAAATTAAAAAAAAAATGTTCACTTACCTTTTTTTCAGGTTCTTTAAACTTACCATTAGGGACAGACCAGCCTCCTTGCAGCGGTCCACCCCTGTTCTGCCACCGAGTCCCGCCGATTCCCGCCTGCAGGAATCTGGGAGCTCGGCAGGCGGGGTCAGTTGTGCCACTCAGCTGACGACACTCTCCTACCGCCCGCTCCAGGCCACCTCCAAAGTGGCACTGGGTGGATCTTCAGGAGGAATGTCAGTGGCAGTGGGCGGTGAGGTGATGAATTTCGGCCCCCAATATGTTTCAATAAGATCACCTCTCATTCTGTACCAATGAGTAAAGGCCCAATCTGCTCAATCTTTCCTCATAAGACAACCCCTTCACCCCAGGAGTCAACCTAGTGAACCTTCTCTGAACTGCCTCCAATGCAAGTATATCCTTCCTTAAATACAGAGACCAAAACTGTACGCAGTACTCTAGGTGTGGTCTCACCAACACCCTTTACAGTTGTAGCAGGACCTCTCTACTTTTATACTCCATCCCCCTTGCAATAAAGGCCAACATTCCATTTGCCTTCCTGATTACTTGCTGTACCTGCATGCTAACTTTTTGTGTTTCATGTACGAGGGCCCCCAGATCCCTCTGTACCGCAGCATTCTGTAGTCTCCCTTTAAATAATATTTTGCTTTTCAATTCTTCCAAACCTCACAATTTCCCACATTATACACCATCTGCCAAATTTTTGCCCACTCACTTAGCCTATCTATGTTCTCTTTGTGTCCTCCTCACAACTTGCTTTCCCACCTATCTTTGCATCATTAGCAAATTTGGCTACAATACACTTGGTCCTTTCATCCAAGTCATTAATATAGATTGTAAATAGTTGAGGCCCCAGTACTGATCCCTTTTGCACCCCACTTGTTACAGTTTGCCAACCTGAAAATTACCCATTTATCCAGACTCTCTATTTTCTGTTGGTTAGCCAATTCTCTATCCATGCTAATATATTACCCCCAACACCATGAGCGCTTACCTTGTATAGTAACTTTTTATGTGGCACCTTATCGAATGCCTTTCGGAAATCCAAATACACTACATCTACTGGTTCCCCTTTATCCACCGTGCTCATTACATCCTCAAAGAACTCTAATAAATTTGTCAAACACAATTTCCCTTTCATAAAACCATGTTGACTCTGCTTGATTGTATTATCATTTTCTAAATATCCTGCAACTACTTCCTTAATAATGGACTCCAGCAGTTTCCCAATAACAGATGTTAGGCTAATTGCCCTTTTGTTCCCCGCTTTCTGTCTCCCTCCTTTCTTGAACAAGGGCGTTACATTTGTGGTTTTCCAATCCACTGGGACCTTTCCAGAATCTAGGGTATTTTGGGAGATTACAACCAATGCATCTACTATCTCTGCAGCCACTTCTTTTAAAACCCTAGGATTCAGGCCATCAGGTCCATGGGACTTGTCAGCCTTTAGTCCCATTACTTTGCCTAGTAGTTTTTCTTTAGAGATAGTGATTGTTTTAATTTCCTCCCTCCCTTTTTCCCCCATGGTTTTCTACTATTATTGGAATGTTTTTAATGTCTTCTACCATGAAGACAGATACAAAATATTTGTTTAAAGTCTGCCATTTCCTTGTTTCCCATTATTAATTCCCCAGTCTCATCCTCTAAGGAACCAACATTTACTTTAGAAACAAAGAAACATAGAAAATAGGTGCAGGAGTAGGCCATTCAGTCCTTCGAGCCTGCACCGCCATTCAATAAGATCATGGCTGATTATTTCCTCAGTACCCCTTTCCTGCTTTCTCTCCATACCCCTTAATCCCCTTAGCCGTAAGGGCCATATCTAACTCCCTCTTGAATATATCCAATGAACTGGCATCAACAACTCTCTGCGGCAGGGAATTCCACAGGTTAACTACTCTCTGAGTGAAGAAGTTTCTCCTCATCTCAGTCCTAAATGGCCTACCCCTTATCCTAAGACTATGTCCACTGGTTCTGGGCTTCCCCAACATCAGGAACATTCTTCCCGTATCTAAACTGTCCAGTCCCATCAGAATCTTATATGTTTCTATGAGATCCCCTCTCATCCTTCTAAACGCCAGTGAATAAAGGCCCAGTTAATCCAGTCTCTCCTCATAGGACAGTCTAGCCAGCCCTAGAATTAGTCTGGTGAACCTTCGTAGTACTCCCTCAATAGCAAGAACGTCCTTCCTCAGATTAGGAAACCAAAACTGAACACAATATTCCAGGTGAGGCCTCACTAATGCCCTGTAACAACTGCAGTAAGACCTCTCTGCTCCTATACTCAAATCCCCTAGCTATTAAGGCCAACTTCTTCACTGCCTGCTGTACCTGCATGCCAACCTTCAATGACTGATGAACCATGACACCCAGGTCTCTTTGCACCTCCCCTTTAGCTACTCTCTTCCTTTTTATAGAAAGGTTACAGCACAGAAGGAGGCCATTCGGCCCGTCGAGCCGTGCAGCTCTCTGCAAGAGCTCTGCAAAAGCTTGTCCCGCTCCCACCGTCCTTTCCACATTGCCGTGCAAATGTTTTTCCTTCAGGTACTTATCTAATTCCCTTTTGAAAGCCACAATTGAATGTGCCTCCATCACCTCTCAGGCAGAGCATTCCAGATCCTAACCATTCGCTGCTTAAAAAAGTTTTAAAATCTGTGTCCTCTGGTTTTCGACCCTTCTGCCAATGGGAACAGTTTCTCTATATACTCTGTCTAGACCCCTCAAATAAATTGAGAGTATCATCTTGGCCTTGGTTTAATATTTGCACCTTAACTACTGCCTGAAGGGACACAAAAAAAACTAGCCTGATGAACATTCAGGAATTTGAGGGCTTAAAATAAAACTTCCACAAGTTGCAGCAAAACTGCTTTAATTCTTTGAGGTAACGCAAGCGAATTGATGAATTAAATTAGTCTTGGGTGCCCCCTGCTCAGAACTGGTTTCCGATGGCATGCCTGCGCTTCTGGTTACATGTAAACCAACATAGTCGCCACTCAACTCAACACTCGACTCATCTTTAAAATTGATGTCTGCTGCGATTATTTTGCCCTTCCCCCTTAGAATTATTTTTAATCTGAATTTATTCTCTCTTCCCCCTGCCTGGTTTGCACAGGTGCAGGATGCTATCTGGTGCTTTGCCCCAAGTGGCATTTAATTAATTCGTCAAGCGTGAACCTTGGCGGTGGTTATCAGAAAGCTATTTGCGGGGGTGTCACCGAGTCTGATCCTATCCCGAGATCCATGCAGAAGTTGCCTCACGGCAATCAGGAGTGGAAACCCTGCCTTGAATTACCCCACCCTAGCCCAGCAGCCAGCCGAATGTGCTGGCTCAGGTCAGCTAACTCAACAGGCCTGGCTCATGGGATGTGGGCGTCGCTGGCAAGTCTGGCATTTATTGCCCATCCCCAATTGCCCTCAAGAAGGTGGTTGTGAGTCACCTTCTTGAACCGCTTCAGTCTGTGTGGTGAAGGTACTCCCACAGTGCTGTTAGGGAGGGAGTTCCACGATTTTGACCCAACAACAATGAAGGGATGGCGATTTAATTTCAAGTCAGATTTGTGTGAGACTTGGAGATGGTGGAATTCCCATACGCCCGCTGCCCTTGTCCTTCTAGGTGGTGGAGGTCACGGGTTTGGGAGGTGCTGTCGAGTTGCTGCAGTGCATGTTGTAGATGGTGTACACTACAGGCATGGTGCGCCGGTGGTGAGGGAGTAAGTGTTTAAGGTGATGGGGTGCTAATCAAGTGGGTTGCTTTGTCCTAGATAGTATCGAGCTTCTTGAGTGTTGCTGGACACATCCAGGCAAGTGAAGAGTATTTCATCACGCTCCTGACTTGTGCCTTGTAGATGGTGGAAAGGCTTTAGGGAGTCAAGAGGCGAGACACTCGTCTCTGACCTGCTCTTGTAGCCACAGTATTTATGTGGCTGGTGCAGTTAAGTTTCTGGTCAATGGTGACCCCCCCATGGTGTTGGTGGTGGGGATTCGCCAATGGTAATGCCATTGAATGGCAAGGGGAGGTGGTTAGACCTTCTCTTATTGTCATTGCCTGGCACTTGTGTGGCGTGAATGTTACATGACACTTGTCAGCCCAAGCCTGAATGTCTTCCAGGTCTTGCTGCATGTGGGCAAGGACTGCTTCATTATGAGAATGGCTCAGCTGCTGAACTAGCAAAAATGGCTGAAACATCTGGAAAGCTTGCCTCACAGAAATTAGATAGTTTTGTACCAAACCCACAATTGTGTTTTGAAATAAACTGCAAGAGTATTTAAATTTCATTTTCTTCATAGCCCTTTGAAGAAAGGCAGAGGGCAATGACAAAAGAACAAACCTACATTTATATAGCACCTTTCTTATCCTTGGGACACTCCAAACCCGATCGTGGCCAATTAGAAATTTAGCACATGTTTCTGCAGGCAATACGGCAGCCAATTTGTGCACAGGAAGATTCCACAACCAGCAATGAGACGAATTGATCACTGCCTGTCTGCCCTTTGTTGTATCCATATCCAACTGCTGATGCGAGGAACTGCCAAGCAAGGACACCCCTGACAGAACAGGAGGAGAGGCGAAACTCGTTTGTACCTTGCTGAAGGATACACTCTAAGCAGAATCTGTGAACATGCGACTGAATGAAATCAAAGTGCTTGTCTCAGTAATCGTGTTCCTTCTCTGCATCACACTGCAGTAGAGAAAAAAAGAGGGCGAGATGAACACATACAGTAAATAGTACAAGGGATCTGCAATGCAACAGAATCCAGCAATCATAATTTACCACAGGTAGTGCCATTTTATACATTTCAGAACCCCTAGAGTTAATCTTACTACCTGTTTCTAATGTTTGCTGTGGAGAGAGACAAGAAAAAGTATGTTTCCAGACAAGGCCGCCACAGGCAGGGCTGTACAACCAGGGCCCCCAGGCAGTACCCAGGCCATGGGCCCCCTACTCCCATTCACATCCTGCAGTAAATGGCATTAGAGGGCTAAGTCACAGGGCACTATACGGAGTATGCATCAGGTCAACATCAGGTCATGTCCACATCTCAGGTTATGTTCTCATTGATACTATGATGACACTCATTTAATATTTTTATCATGTTTCCAAACAATCAAACCGATATCTTGATGAAACCCTGTATAAACAGTAAAAAAAACAATGCTTTAATAAAAAAAAAAAACTTACATTTTGAAACTAAATCGACAATGACAACAATTTAGAACAAGTATAACATTACATTGGTCTTTTCATAGATTTTTGTTGGCTAAACTCGTCAATAATTTTTGAAGTCAAGTCCTCTCAGTACTTCGCTCTTGATGCTCATGATTGAAAGACTAGTAAGTCGATCTTATCCCGTTCGGTTCCTGACTTCACCCTTGATGTGTTTTAGTTTCGAGAAGGACCGCTCACCACTGCAATTTGATACCATCAGCGACAGATATATCTGAATAGCTATTTCAATGTTAGAACAGGTTTGGGTGAGGGCGTGTGTATGGAGGAATTGGAACATTCTCAGCTCTACTGACTTAGCTTGTTAAACACAAATTGAGATTTGAAGCTTTGTTGAGGATGTAACCAAGCTAGAAAACTGGATGAATTCACTTTCAATCGTAGGTTCCAGGTCTTTGGGATAGGAGCAGGAAAGGTTTTCTGCGGCTTGCTTGATCTCAGGACTTGAGAGAGAGACTCGCTTTGACAGGAATCCAAACTTACAATTGATTTCCTTGTATGCTTCAAGGCTGATATGTCCTTACTATACAGTATAAATGCACACGAGGCCCATGCTTGAGAGGTCAGTCTGTGACCTGTCCTTTATTCCTTAGCACTTC
The DNA here is from genome assembly GCF_044704955.1 of Pristiophorus japonicus. Taxonomy (NCBI): domain Eukaryota; kingdom Metazoa; phylum Chordata; class Chondrichthyes; family Pristiophoridae; genus Pristiophorus; species Pristiophorus japonicus. The sequence continues at coordinate 99,676,111 of NC_091980.1, read as the reverse complement.
AAGTGCAGGAAGTGGGTGGAGCTTCCCCTTTTATATCTGAAGGTCCAGGTTAGGAGTGTCTCCCACAAGTTCACCACCTAGTGGTCATTGTTTTCATGGTGTACAACTTAGGTCAGATTATACATGGGTTACAATGCTGGTTGAATACATGACATCACCTGCCCCGTCAAAGTCTTATTGGGATCACAGGTTGAGTCTCTCTGGTGGTTTATGCTCTCTTGTAGAGTGCCTGAATTGGGGCTGCGGTTGTTGGGCGCTGGCCTGAGTGTCTGCTGTTTGCGGTGCTTCAGGCCTATCCGGACTGCTCACAGTGACTGGGCTCTCCTCCCTTTGGTCCGTGTGTTCAGTCACCTGTGGAGGAGCGAACTCTATATTGTGTTCTTCCTCTGCTTCTTCTATGGGGTTGCTGAACCACCTTTTTGTTTGATCCACATGTTTGCGGCAGATTTGTCCATTGGTAAGTTTAACTACCAGAATCCTATTTCCCTCTTTGGCAATCACAGTGCCTGCGAGCCATTTGGGCCCTGCAGCGTAGTTGAGGACAAAAACAGGGTAATTTACATCAATACATCGCGCCCTCGCATTCCTGTCATGGTAGTCATATTGTGACTGGCGCCTGCTCTCGACAATTTCTTTCATGGTTGGGTGTATAAGGGACAACCGGGTTTTGAGCGTCCTTTTCATTAGCAGCTCTGCAGGTGGAACCCCTGTGAGCGAGCGTGGTCGGGATCTGTAGGCCAACAGGAAGCGTGATAAACAGCTTTGTAGGGAACCCCCTTGGATTCTGAGCATCTCCTGTTTGATTATCTGCACTGCTCGTTCTGCCTGGCCGTTTGAGGCCGGCTTGAACGGTGCCGTTCTGACATGGTTCATTCCATTGCCTGCCATGAAGTCCTGGAATTCAGTGCTTGTGAAGCACGGGCCATTGTCGCTGACCAAGATGTCCGGTAGACCGTAAGCGGCAAACATTGCCCGTAGACTTTCTACCGCGGCAGAGGATGTGCTTGAATTTAAAATGTCACACTCGATCCATTGGGAGTAGGCGTCTACTACAACCAAAAACATTTTTCCCATGAAAGGACCTGCGTAGTCCACATGAATGCGTGACCAAGGCTTGGCGGGCCATGGCCAGGGGCTAAGGGGGAGGCTTCCCTAGGCGCATTGCCCAGCTGGGCACACGTGTTGCACCTGCGAACACAAAGTTCTAGATCTGCTTCTATCCCTGGCCACCAAACGTGTGACCTGGCAATTGCCTTCATCATGACAATGCCCGGGTGCTCATTGTGGAGTTCTCTGATGAACACCTCTCTACCCATCTGGGGCATGACTACGCGGTTTCCCCACAGTAGGCAATCAGCCTGAATCGAGAGTTCATCCCTGCGCCTGTGAAATGGTTTAAATTCCTCAGGGCATGCCCTGTACGTGGCTGCCCAGACCCCATTCAGGACATATTTCTTGACTAGAGACAATAACGGGTCTCTATTTGTCCAGACTTTAATCTGACAGGCTATCACGGGTGAGCCTTTGCTTCCGAAAGCTTCAACAGCCATGACCATCTTAGCAGCATGCTCGGTAGCCCCTCAGTGGTGGCTAGTGGGAGCCTGCTGAGTGCATCGGCGCAGTTTTCGGTGCCCGGTCTGTGCCGAATTGTGTAGTCATAGGTGGCTAACGTGAGTGCCCACCTCTGTATGTGGGCCGATGCGTTTGCATTTATGGCCTTGTTGTCGTTCAAAAGGGACGTTAGGGGTTTGTGATCTGTCTTCAGCTCAAATTTCCTGCCAAACAGGTACTGGTGCATTTTCTTTACCGCATATACACATGTGAGCGCCTCCTTTTCTACCATCCCGTAGCCCCTTTCTGCCTGGGACAGACTTCTGGAGGCATAAGCTACCGGCTGTAACTGACCCTTGGCATTGACACGCTGCAACACACACCCGACACCATAGGACGATGCATCGCACGTTAACGCTATATGACCCATGTAAGAAACTTGTGTTAACAGATTGTTGGAACATAACAAATTGCGTGCTCTATTAAAAGCCCTTTCCTGGCTGTCCCCCCAGACCCATTCGCGACCTTTGCGTAGGAGCACGTGTAGCGGCTCTAGCAGCGTGCTCAATTTGGGAAGAAAATTACCAAAATAGTTCAGGATCCCCAGGAACGAACGCAGCTCTGTCGTGTTACGGGGTCTGGGTGCCCTCTGGATCGCTTCCGTCTTGGATGCAGTAGGGCTGATCCCTACTGCTGCTACCCTCATCCCCAGGAATTCTACCTCTGGAGCTAGGAAGACGCATTTCGCCTTTTTCAGTCGCAGCCCTACCCGATCCAGTCTGCGTAGCACCTCCTCCAGGTTGTGGAGGTGTTCTTCAGTATCGTAACCCGTGATGAAGATGTCGTCCTGAAAAACCACCGTCCCTGGAATCGACTTGGAGGCTTTCCATATTTCATTGGAAGATCGCGGCGGCCGAGCGAATCCCGAACGGACTAGAGTTTTACTCAAACAACTCCTTGTGTCGTGATGGTAGTCAGCTTCTTCGACTCACTCGCCAGCTCCTGGGTCATGTAAGCTGAGGTCAGGTCCAATTTTGAAAAAAGTTTGCCAGCGGATAGCGTTGCAAAGAGGTCCTCCGCTCTCGGTAGCGGGTACTGGTCTTGGAGTGACACCCGATTGATGGTGGCCTTGTAATCACCACATATCCTGACTGACCCATCCGTCTTGAGCACCAACACAATCGGGCTCGCCCAGTCATTGAATTCGACTGGCGAGATGATGCCTTCCCTCAGCAGGCGGTCGAATTTGCCTTCTATCTTTTCCTGCATCACGTACGGCACCGCTCTGGCCTTGTGGTGTACTGGCCTAGCGTCCGGATTTATGTGAATCACTACCTTGGCCCCCATGAAAGTGCCAATGCCAGGTTGAAATAATGAGTCAAATTTGTCCAGGATCTGAGAGCATGATACTCGCTCCACAGAGGAAATTGCATTGACATCGCCCCATTTCCAGTTCATGACAGCAAGCCAACTCCTCCCCAGTAGTGCGGGACCGTCCCCCGGGACAACCCAGAGTGGCAACCTGTTCTCCGAATCTTTGTGGGTCACGACTACCGTGGCGTTGCCTAGCACCAGAATGATCTCCTTTGTGTATGTCCGTAGCTGTGCGTCAATCGGCGATAATTTTGGCCTCCTGGCCTTGGACGGCCACAACTTTTCGAATGGTTTGATACCCATCAGGGACTGGCTGGCCCCAGTGTCTAGCTCCATTGATACTGGGATGCCATTGAGGAGCACTTTCATCATTATCGGTGGCGTCCTGGTGTATGAACTGTATACGTGCTCCACATGAACTCGCTGAACTTCAGCTTCCAGCGATTTCCCCCAGCGTTCATTTCTGCAACATCTGCAGGTATTTTGCTCATCTCTGCAAACTCCAGCTGAGTGTGTGCCTCCACGCCTCCAACATAAGCTGCTGTTGGAAACAAAAGGTCCCTTGCCAGTCGATCATTCCTGACTGCCCCTGTTATTGTCCTTGAGTGCGCCATTAACAGGTGTTGATGGCTCCATTGTCCCTTGCAATGGCGTGAATCACCATTCAGCTTGCCATTGTCTGTCGAACTTCCCCTCTGGGTTCGACTACATGTTGGGGCATGCCCGATTGCCCTAGTCTGCCTGGAGAATTGTATGCTGCTTTAACAATGTTGAATCTCTGTCCCAACCATTCCTTAACACAGTACCTCTTGTCTGTTCTGCTAGTGACCATGCTCGCGTGGTTTAAATCCCAGTTTCTCGTCGCCATTGATACGTCCTTACTATACAGTATAAATGCACACGAGGCCCATGCTTGAGAGAAGGTCAGTCTGTGACCTGTCCTTTATTCCTTAGCTGCAGGAAGTGGGTGGAGCTTCCCCTTTTATATCTGGAGGTCCAGGTTAGGAGTGTCTCCCACAAGTTCACTACCTAGTGGTCATTGTTCTCACAGTGTACAACTTAGATTATACATGGGTTACATTGCTGGTTAAATACATGACAAAGGCGATGTTTCAAGGTACTGATTAGTTGATCAATGATGACAAGGAACACTTCAGTTTTTAATTTCTCCTCGGGTGACAGCACAGTGTTTTCAGCATCTCCATCATCATAGCGGCGGTTGCTTACCCAGATGCGCCTCCGAGGTGAATTATACTCGCTGTGGCAACACAGCTTAATCCCTCGGTCTTCGAAGTCCTCAAAGCTCCACCCACTTCCTGCACTTGAGTGCTAAGGAATAAAGGACAGGTCACAGACTGACCTTCACTCAAGCATGGGCCTCGTGTGCATTTATACTGTATAATAAGGACGTATCAATAGCGACGAGAAACTGGGATTTAAACCACGCGAGCATGGCCACTAGCAGAACAGATGAGAGGTACTGTGTTAAGGAATGGTTGGGACAGAGATTCAACATTGTTAAAGCAGCATACAATTCTCCAGGCAGTCAAGGGCAATCGGGCATGCCCCAACATGTAGTCGAACCCAGAGGGGGAGTTCGACAGAGACAATGGCAAGCTGAACGGTGATTCACGCCATTGCAAGGTTACATTGCTGGTTGAATACATGACAAAGGCGGTGTTTCAAGGTACTGATTAGTTGATCAATGATGACTAGGAACACTTCAGTTTTGAATTTCTCCTTGGGTGACAGCACAGTGTTTTCAGCATCTCCATCGTCATAGCGATGGTTGCTTACCCGGATGCGCCTCTGAGGTGAATTATACTCGTTGTAGCAACATAGCTTAATCCCTAGGTCTTCGAAGTCCTCAAACTCTGTCCGCTGGGTCTTGACAAAATCGACAAGGGACTCGAGTAAGGACACCATGCCATTCAGATTCAAGCCGGTCTCTTGAAGCGAGAGATTGGTCAGGTGAAAGTGCTTCAAGACTGTGTTCCAAATAACAATGAGAATAGCTGAATTCAGTTCACCCAGTTTGTCAAGGATCAACGGAGCTTAATTTTGGCATTCAACTTTCTGTTCCATGTCAGTTGCCAGGGATTCCAACACTTCGCATGTGGGAGTGTACCCTTTGATACTGCTTCATACTTTGCTGACCATCAAGTAGCAGAAAGCTGTTTGATGACAGACAGCCCTAAAGGCTTTCGTTTTTCATAAAGCAGTTGCCAGTGATACGTTGATGCAGAGAGAAAAGTGTATAACTTTTGTACAATGTCAAAAAATCTGACGATCACTGGGCTGCATTTGGCACTGTTTTTCCTCACAAGGTTGTGAGTGCGCTGTGCATAGTATAAACGTCGTATATGGGCATTGTTCTTTGATGATAGTTTTGACACCAATGTATTTCCCACTCATATTTGAAGCATTATCATAAGATTGTCCACAACAATTTTGTATGTCGATCCTATTCTCATCCAGAAAGGTCAGTATTATTTCTTCTATTTCTTGTCCCTTATGATCGATTATCGGCAAGAACTTTAGGAACCTTTCCTCAGGACCAGTCGGTAGAACATGTGCCAGCTGATCTGAGTGTGTGACATTTGGCATTGTATCAACAGATATTGAATAAAACTTCACTGATTTCAATTCCTGGATAATCATCTCAAGTACTTTGTCACCCATCAGACTAATCAGTTCTTCACAAGTGGTGGAAGACAAGTATGAAGTATGCCCCTTGCCTTTGTTGGCGAACCGCTTGATGTGTTCAGCAAGAAATGCATCGTAGTTTGCTAGACCTCCAACACACCCAGATAATTACCATTACTTGGAGACCCAACAATTTTGTTTCTGCCTCGCAATGAAAACCCTTTTTCATAGAGAAACGTTATCACACAAACAGCCCGCTCTAGCACCTTGCACCAGTACTGACATTCATTTTCAAACTGGAAGACAATATGACCATCCACACATCCAGTGCCTGCTTGTCCAGTGCACATTACTACCATGGCTTCTCTATGCTGGTGGCTGTTTTCGTGAGCTGAAATCCTCTCATCTCTATGCTTCCACTCATTAAACCCACGAGTAAAGTAGCTATTTGTTCATGCTGTGAGCTTGCAAGCAAAGCAGTATACTCTACTGTTTGAATAACAGAGCCATGTTCGCTCCACATGTTCCCCTGTCAGCAGGTGCACACGTGTGAAGAAGGACTTTGAGTAGTATCGGCAACATCCTTCCTTGATATGAATCACGCTGGAGTTTTGGAAGTCTATCTCACAGTTTTGGCAGTCTTCACTACTTTTTGCAATCCAATGGCTTTGCATGTCTTCTGAAATATGCTCAGTATGCTCCAACTCGGCCAACTCCGGATCCGGTAACATTAATGGTTTCGTTGTTGAAGTTGACTGCACAGCATCGTCTTGGCTTTCATTTTCATGATCTTGAATTTTTTTAATTGGAAAAAATTAAGGGACATGATTAAACAGCTAAAGTAAATGTTGGTCCCTTAGAGGATGAGATTGAGGAATTAATAATGTGAAACAAGAAAATGGCAGAGACTTTGAACAAATATTTTGTATCGGTCTTCACGGTAGAAGACACTAAAAGCATCCCAATAATTGATAATCAAGGGGCTATTGGGAGGGGGGGGGAATCTTAATACAATCACTATCACTAGAGACAAAGTATGAGGCAAACTAATGGGACTAAACGGCGGACAAGTCCCCTGGACCTGATGGCCTGCATCCTAGTGTCTTAAAAGAAATGGCTGCAGGTATAGTGGATGCATTGGTTGTAATCTACCAAAATTCCCGGGATTCTGGAGAGGTCTTACTCTCATAATCTATTTTCTCCCTTTTTTAAAAAAAAGCCATCCTTTGCTGGATTCTACAATTTCCCCAATATTCTGGCCTACTATTAATCTTTGCAACATTGTATGCCTTTTCTTTCAATTTGATACCATCCTTAACTTTCTTAGTTAGCCACAGATGGTTCATCCTTCTTGTAGTGTCTTTCTTTCTCAATGGAATATATGGTGAGAGAGATTGTTCCATTGAGGTGACACTGGATAGAGAGATTGCAACCTGTATAAAGGTCAATGTGCCTTCCAAATGCAGTAGACAAGAGTTTATGATCTTGGAAAGTGAACAGCTATGAGATGGATGCTTTTATAACACAATTGCAGCTGTCAGGTAAAGAAATGAATTCATGTTGACACAAATCCCGACGTTCTTACCAGACATGCCCGGGCAACCTCGTAGAAAACCTGAAAAATGGTAAATTGACCTCCAAATTTTTTTTAATAAGCTCTTAAGAAGGTCATAATCACCTGAATTGCCTTCCTTACCCCTCCGTGTCGGGTTTGTTCAGCGTTGACAGACCCAATGCCTGGTAAAGTAACATGGAGGTGGGTTGACAGTGGGGTCCTGGCCCATTGTCAATCATTTTAAATTTAACAGCTGGCCCGTCTCAGATTCCATCCTCTAAATGCCTGCAAAATTCCAGCCTTTATTTCTCTTTCTGTACCTGATTTGACATTGAATTCACCCACTCCAAGTCACCCTCAGTGTTTACTCTGTTTATTTCTCAATACTTTAACTTAATTGGTTTGTCCTGTTGTTCACCAAGATCCCAGATACCCTGTTGTTCTCACTGTGCCGTTATCATCTTGCACTTCCAGCAATTTTGAAAAACTTGAATGTGCATGAACAAGGCTAATTAAGGGCATGCCATTAGACACCCAGCTCTAGCAAAATCTGGGCCATATGGCCGAGATTTTCCTTACCTCATCAGGTGATTGCGGAGAAGGTTGGTGTTGTTGGTGGTGTTGGTGTTGTTGGTGCTGCTGGTGTGCCTGGCACTGCTGGTGTTGGGGATGATCATGATCAGATTCTGAGGACCAAGGTGAGACAGTATAAAGGGCACCCATGTGGATAGAATAGATGTCAGGTGAAGTAGAGATGATAGAAGCATTCTGTCAATGGTGAGAGAGTTCTTCCAATGAAGGAAGAGTGAATGGAGTGTGGAAAGTGGAAAGCCTGCAGAATCTGTGCTGGAAATGGACTGAGAAACAGCTTGTGGCTGAGGAAAGTGAAGATATAACAAGTGGGAGCATTTACTTGACAGCTTCGAATATACAGTAATCAACTGGAGTAATGGTCACTGAACCTCTGCCTCAGGTTGACAGCCGTGGTCCCTGAACTGTGTGGTTGGCCGTGAAGTTAAAGTCAAAAGATAAGTTAAAAAAGCCTGTTAGTCATCTGTCAACTAGATGCTAATGAGTTTAATTTGGTTGCCCGCCGATGCCTGTCGGGCCTGCTCAGCACTGGTTGACAGCGGGTTCCCGACTCACTGTCAAAAAAAAATCAAATTTCTCAACTGACCCGCCACCGATCCTGCCCGCTGACCCCCTGGAAAATTCTGGCCTATGTGTAAGGATTCTTCAATCTGATTGGTTAAGGAGATACATAGTTGCTTACTTCTCTTTTCACACAGGTCCCAGATCCCCTGTAGAGGGCGCCATGCTATTTTTCATTCCTAATTACCGCAAGTTCCTATGCAAAAGCCCAAATGAACAGCGGGTGCTTTTTCTTCACCACTGACGACAAAATCTAAGCCATAATCTCTCCTTCTCATTGCTCCAATCATCTTCCCAGAATTGGGTGTCCAGAACAATACACAGTACTCCAACTATAATCTGACTAATATCTTGTAAAATATCTTGTTTTATTAAGTTCCTAAGTAGCTGCATGTCATATTTCAGGAATAATACTACAAACTTATTACATGTCTTTGTGTGTTCATTATTGCCATAGGCAAAGTGAGAAAACATGCCAATGGCCCACTCTCGCTATAAGGACCAGCGTACAACAATTATAGAAAACAATATTCCCTTTCTTTCTACTTGGTTTCCACAGCACCAAGCGCCATTTCCTGGACACAAAGATGGACAGACCACATGGCCTGACCTCTACCGGTACCTAGTTGCCCCTTCTTCATCAGCATCTCAGGATGAAGTGTCATTTTTTTAAGCATTTGGAAAACTGCAAGTTGTGGAGCCTAAACTAAGGCTAATGATCTGTAGAATTGATGGGTGATTGGGCTTTTCCCATTTCCTCCTTTCTTATGTTACTGCTAATACAAGTATTCTGTTCATATCCACAAAGATACAGAGATCAGCTTGGCTTTGTGTGAATAGCATCTATGTCAATATGGAAAGAGAATATCCAGCCCACTACATGCTTTGTCAGAATACGTGGGCTAAATTTAACAACATTTACTTGCAAACAGTGGTTTTTCTTACATATTTCAAATTGTTCAAATGGTGTTATGTACAATTTCTAAATAATTATGTTCAAAAAAAGCATCACAATTCTTAATTGTTTTAAATAAAATTATTACATTTACACAAGATAATGAAGGGAATAGATGGTGTTCCAGACACAACTTATTTCAATTAAATAGTTTAGGCAGGACCAGGGCTCACAAATTTAAGTTGTATAGGGCCAGATCAAGGTTAGAGATCAAGGTGGTTCTTTTTGCAGAGAATAGTAGACCCCTGGAACAAGCTGCCATTTTGCGAGGTGTATGCAGACTCATTGAATTCCTAGAGCGAAAGCTGGATTTGTTTCTGGCTAGGGCGGAGATCACCTCTTACAGAAAGTAGGTACTCCAGGGAGTTCAGGGCCAGAGTGATCTCCTGGACTAGTTTCAATTGCCTAGCTGGGTCGGAGAAGAATTTCCGAGATTTTTTCCCCCTAATTGGCCCGGATTTTTTCAATCTGTTTTTTTTTGCCTCTCCCAGGAGATCACATGGTTTTGGTGGGATGGTGTAAGGGTTGAATTTGCGCCACAATTCTGCACCGGTTTTTTGGCCGATGCTGTTTTTTTGGAGCAGACTAAAATCTGCAAGTTTCGCCAAAGTTTCTGCGCCATTCTAAAGTAGGTACATCTGATATTTTTAGTTCCTGATTTTTTTATGTCACTGGGGGTGGAACCTGCCGGGTGCATGATGATGATTTTGGCCATTTAAACGAGTTTGGCCAAGTATGATTTTTTTTCTAAAACAGCGCTCTGCACCTTTCTGAAAAACTTTCCTTACACTCAAGGAAATCGACACAAAAGAGAGAAAATCGGCAGCGAGAAGACACCATTGTTTCAGCAGAGCTGAAGATACGTCACCAGTGGGGTCTTTCGGCCCAGGATCGGTGTGGGTCGGTGTGGGGTCCTTTCGGCCCAGGATAGGTGCAGGGTCCTTTCGGCCCGGGATAGATGCGGGCCAGTGTGGGGTCCTTTCGGCCCAGGATAGGTGCAGGCTGATGCGGGGTCCTTTCGGCCCAGGATAGGCGTGGGTCGGTGCGGGGTCCTTTCGGCCCGGGATAGGTGCGGGCCAGTGTGGGGTCCTTTCGGCCCGGGATAGGTGCAGTCCGGTGCGGGGTCCTTTCGGCCCAGGATAGGCGTGGGTCGGTGCGGGGTCCTTTTGGCCCGGGATAGATGCGGGCCAGTGTGGGGTCTTTTCGGCCCGGGATAGATGCGGGCCAGTGTGGGGTCCTTTCGGCCCAGGATGGGTATGGGCTGGTACGAGGCGGCAGGGAGGCGGGGTGGGTGCCTTTCGGCCACGGATTACAGTGGCACCGGCATTGTAGAGGTGAAAAAGAACTATAAATGCTAAAAAAGGAATTTCATATTTTTTCATATTTTGAGATTTCAGTCTGTTGTCCCAAGTCTCACTTATGTTCTTATAAAATAGATCACTAAGAACATAAGAATTAGGAACAGGAATAGGCCATCTAGCCCCTCGAGCCTGCTCCGCCATTCAACAAGATCATGGCTGATCTGGCCGTGGACTCAGCTCCACTTACCCGCCCGCTCCCCATAACCCTTAATTCCCTTATTGGTTAAAAATCTATCTATCTGTGATTTGAATACATTCAATGAGCTAGCCTCAACTGCTTCCTTGGGCAGAGAATTCCACGGATTCACAACCCTCTGGGAGAAGAAATTCCTTCTCAACTCGGTTTTAAATTGGCTCCCCCCGTATTTTGAGGCTGTGCCCCCTAGTTCTAGTCTCCCCGACCAGTGGAAACAACCTCTCTGCCTCTAGCTTGTCTATTCCTTTCATTATTTTAAATATTTCTATAAGATCACCCCTCATCCTTCTGAACTCCAACGAGTAAAGACCCAGTTTACTCAATCTATCATCATAAGGTAACCCCCTCATCTCCGGAATCAGCCTAGTGAATCGTCTCTGTACCCCCTCCAAAGCTAGTATATCCTTCCTTAAGTAAGGCGACCAAAACTGCACGCAGTACTCCAGGTGCGGTCTCACCAATACCCTGTACAGTTGCAGCAGGATCTCCCTGCTTTTGTACTCCATTCCTCTCGCATTGAAGTCCAACATTCCATTTGCCTTCTTGATTACCTGCTGCACCTGCAAACTAACTTTTTGGGATTCATGCACAAGGAACGCTCGCGGCCTTCCGCGAGAGGTGGGCACTGGAGGGACTGGAGTGCATCATCACGCCCGACAACCAAATTTTAATTTGATTTTACGTTTTAAAGTTTAATTTGTTTTCATTGCCGGTGCTTTTAGTGTCCCCCTCCCCTTTTATAGGGGGCACTGGGAAAATTTGATTTTAGCGCCCCAAAAAAAAAAAAAAAATAATTTAAAAAAAAAGGGGCCTTGAAAATGTCTGCTGTGTCACCCAGGTCGGGTGGCATGGTCTTAATGTTTTATGTTTTGCAGGTAAACTCAAAAGAGTTTCATGCACAAGGAACGCTCGCGGCCTTCCGCGAGAGGTGGGCACCGGAGGGACTGGAGTGCATCATCACGCCCGGCAACCAAGTTTTAATTTGATTTTACGTTTTAAAGTTTAATTTGTTTTCATTGCCGGTGCTTTTAGTGTCCCCCTCCCCTTTTATAGGGGGCACTGGAAAAATTTGATTTTAGCGCCCAAAAAAAAAAAAAAAGCCTTGAAAATGTCTGCTGTGTCACCCAGGTCGGGTGGCATGGTTTTAATGTTTATGTTTTTGCAGGTAAACTCAAAAGAGTTTCATGCACAAGGACCCCCCAGGTCCCTCTGCACCGCAGCATGTTATAATTTCTCCCCATTATTCCCTTTTACTGGTTTTTTTTCCAAGGTGGATGACCTCACACTTTCCGACATTGTATTCCATCTGCCAAACCTTAGCCCATTCGCTTAGCCTATCTAAATCTCTTTGCAGCCTCTCTGTATCCTCTATACAACCCCCTTTCCCACTAATCTTTATGTCATCTGCAAATTTTGTTACACTACACTCTCTCCCCTCTTCCAGGTCATCTATGTATATTGTAAACAGATGTGGTCCCAGCACCGATCTCTGTGGCACACCACTAACCACCGATTTCCAACCCGAAAAGGACCCATATATCCCGACTCTCTGCTTTCTGTTAGCCAGCCAATTCTTGATCCATGCTAATACATTTCCTCTGACTCCGCGTACCTTTATCTTCTGCAGTAACCTTTTGTGTGGCACTTTATCAAATGCCTTTTGGAAGTCTAAATACACCACATCCATCGGTACACCTCTATCCACCATGCTCGTTATATCCTCAAAGAATTCCAGTAAATTAGTTAAATACGATTCCCCTTCATGAATCCATGTTGCGTCTGCTTGATTGCACTATTCCTATCTAGATGTCCCGCTATTTCTTCCTTAATGATAGCTTCAAGCATTTTCCCCACTACAGATGTTAAACTAACCGGCCTATAGTTACCTGCTTTTTGTCTGCCCCCTTTTTTTAAAACAGAGGCGTTACATTAGCTGCTTTCCAATCCGTTAGTACCTCCCCAGAGTCCAGAGAATTTTGGTAGATTATAACGAATGCATCGGCTATAACTTCCGCCATCTCTTTGAATACCCTGGGATGCATTTCATCAGGACCAGGGGACTTGTCTACCTTGAGTCCCATTAGCCTGTCCAGCACTACCCCCCTAGTGATAGTGATTGTCTCCAGGTCCTCCCTTCCCACATTCCTGTGACCAGCAATTTTTGGCATGGTTTTTGTGTCTTCCACTGTGAAGACCGAAGCAAAATAATTGTTTAAGGTCTCAGCCATTTCCACATTTCCCCATTATTAAATCCCCCTTCTCATCTTCTAAGGGACCAACATTTACTTTAGTCACTCTTTTCCGTTTTATATATCTGTAAAAGCTTTTACTGTCTGTTTTTATGTTTTGCAAAGGGGAAATGCCTTATTTGCGCCTCAACCCTTAAGAGCATCCCTCGTTACCCTGGCAACCTGTTTTTCGGTGCAGACTTTAAGCTCCACCCACAGAGCTTAAGGACAATCTGTGCCACTCCAAAATTAAAGATGATGCCGGCGAAATTTGGAACTTTTTTTTTGGCGCCGTTGGGCCACTTTTTAAAAAAAAAAAATCGGACGTACCTCTACAACTGCGCCAAAAATAGTCCATGTGAAATTTTGGGCCCATAATATATGTTGTGATACAAAAGATATCGCAATTGTGTGGGACAGGCTCGATGGATCAGATGGTCTTTACTTGACCGTCATTGTTCGTGTGTTCGTACTTGTGAAAGGATAGATGGAGTAAGTTGGAGACACTTTTGTGACTGTCTGCAGATGACTGAGAAAGCATAAAAAGACAACATGACACTGTGATACTGATTGTGGACGGGGGCCACATTCCACTTTGTTTTTTTCCTGATACATACAGGTTATACATAATTGCTCAGTAGAATACAATAGCTTCTATGTGAAGAATCCACTGGATTTTGTGATGCTGCAGAATTACATTATTGACAAATGTTATGGAATTGTGCAATAAACAAACAATGCATCTATCCTATTCTTAATTACACTCCAATTTCTACTAGTTATGAGACATGTTGTGTGCAGCAATAACGGGGAGTGGTAGAAATAGCAATAGTATATACTGACATTTGGAATTATATCAACTCAAGAAGGAAATTCCCTTTTTTTTTTAAAAACTGTGCTGAGGTACACATCCTGCTTACAAATTACATTATGCATTTTTATTTGCCGATCAAATAAAATAACACTTTGAGAGACCTGACACAAAAGTACATAGTGCATCAGAACAATCATTAATACACACACACAAACAGAACTCTTCACAATCATGTCCAGTGACTACTGAATTAAAGGATCATAAAAATTGAGATATTTTATTTCTGCTTTAAAGCAATTCTAAAGTTTGTTTTCAGAATCTTCTGGTTCTGAATAGTGGTGTGAAATTTAGCCAATGAGAGCCCAGCTGCAGATATTGCTTTGGCAGCAACATCTCTCTGCGAGCTTGTGGTTTTTGTCAGTATTCCAGAAGCAGGAAGAGCACAGTGTGAAGCATTTGCTGTGAATTAAGAGAATAATTTAAAGTGAGAAACCCGAAATATGTTGAAAAGGTATGTACGTAGCTAAGAAATGATTAGTGGCTGGTTTAAAATACAGGCTTGATAGAGACACTTGATAAATAGGATGATTCATGAAACAAAATTAGACTGGAATGTTCCATGATGGCCTGCAGCAAACAAACAGACTATTTATGTTGTTGTTGTGTATTAGCTAGGCAAATGTAACTAGGGTGTCACATTCTGTCTGATATAGATCACTTTAGGATTCATATCGTAAAGAGCAAAGTAAGGACCTGGATTAGATTTCTCGAATTAGATTGCAGGTTTACGGGAAATTGTGATCTACAAAACAAGATCAGGTTACACAAGAGCTGTATTTAAATTCAACCACAAGACTATCTTTTCAATTCTTTACAGATAGATTAGCCAAAGGGCCACTGACAGGCATCTATTTAGCATAACTAATAATTCTACTTGTGTCTCCTGCAGGCACAGTTACCATGGATGATTCAGCTTATTATGAGGAACTTGATAGCAAATTCGCTTTCGCCAGTAAAATGGAGCAAAAACAAATGAAAGCGATTGAAGAACTGGTGGACACAGAAAAGCGCTATTTCACTTTACTACAGTTGTGTGTAACAGATATTCGGAACCATTTACAATCTAAACAGGTAATACATTTTAGAATGTATGTACGATGAGATAAAAAATTGAGACTGATTATGAACCACCATTCCAAACCTTGGATCTAAATTCAAAAATAGAGTCACATTTTTTGTCTTAATACTGCAGCCATTAAAGGTTGTATATCGTCCCAAAAATCGAATGTAAGACAACAACTTGCATTTATATAGTGCCTTTAATGCAGTAAAATGTCCAAAAGGTGCTTCACAGGAGCGTTATCAAACAAAATTTGACACCAAGTCACATAAGGAGATATTAGGGCAGGCTTGGAAAAAGGAGGTAAGTTTTAAGGAGTGTCTTAAAAGGAGGAAAGAGAGGCAGAGAGGCTTTAATAAGGAATTCCAGAGCTTAGGGCCTTGGCAGCTAAAGGCACGACTGCCAATGGTGGAGTATTTAAAATCAGAGAGCTTCAAGAGGCCAGAATTGGAGGAGCACAGATATCTCGGAGGGTTGTAGAGCTGGAGGAGATTTCAGAGATAGGGAGGGGAGTGACTATGGAGAGATTTGAAAACAAGGACGAGAATTGTAAAATTGAGGTGTTGCTTATCCGGGAGCCTGTCACAGGAGAGAGAGTGGAGAGCACCAGTTCCAACTGTCACAGGACGGGAAAATGGAGAGCACCAGTTCAAACTGTCACAGGAGCATCCAGTCGTGCCCCGGTAACTGCCCCCAAAGGAAGTGGAGTGTGGGAAATTGCACTCCGCTTCCATTGAGGGGTGGTAAGGCCAATTCTGCGGCGGGAGCAGGACTTCCACGCTGGGGGCTAAAATTCCCTGCCCCAGAAGGTTACCGCCCCCAAGATGGGAGCCTGTGCGGGGAGGCAGAGGGAAGATGGGGGCGGGGGTTGGAGGTGAAACCCAGGACGGGGGACAGGAGGGGCCACATTGCAGCGAAGGTCTGGGGGGGGGGGGGCGGGGGGGGGGGGGGAGGGCGAAATGTGTTGGAGGGGCGGGCCTGGGAGCTCTGTGCCTCGGTGCGGGGAGTATTCAGAGTGGAGTGGATGGGTTGACTGCGCAGATGGCGGTTGGTGGATATGGTGTGGTTGGCATCGCAGGGGCGTGACTCCGGGGTGGACGGGGCTGGGGGCTCGACATCCGGGGGTGTTCGGCATTTGGGAAGGATTCTGACGGGACGGGGCGGGTTGGGTGCGGGGGAGTGTTCCCGGTGTTGGGTGGGTCCGGAGCCGGGGGGGGGGGGGGTGGGTGCATGCTCTTGGGATGGGGGTATGGGGGTGGGCTGTTTGGGGCTGGGATTGGGAGAGACTTCTTCACTCGGGGAGTTGTTGTCCTGTGGGGTTCCTTGCCGCAGAGAGTTGTTGATGCCAGTTCATTGGATGTGTTCGGGAGGGAGTTGGATGTGGTCCTTGCGGCTGAGGGGGATCGGGGGGGATGTGGAGGGGGCATGGGGGGGGGGGGGGGGGGGAGGTGCTGCGGTGGGTGATCAGCCATGATCTTGTTGAATGGCGGTGCAGGCTCGAAGGGCCTAATGGCCTACTCCTGCACCTATTTTCTATGTTTCTATGAGCCAATGTAGGTCAGGGGTGATGGGCGAACAGGACTTTGTGCGAGTTAGGACATGGGCAGCAGAGTTTTGGAGGACCTCAAGTTTACAGAGGGGAGAACGTGGGAGATCCCCCAGGAGTGCATTGGAATAGTCTAGTCTAGAGATAACAAAGACATTCATTTCATTTCAACAATCAGCAATGTCTGGTGAGTGCCGTACACCAGTGGAATAGAACATAGAGAGTTTTATCTTGTTCAGATTTCACATGGTCACCTCCCTCAGAATCAAGTAGTTTGGGAAGTCTCGGTCAGGCACAATATGCATGGTCTGCACAAGATATAATCTTGAAGGGTCAAAATACCTTTCCTCATTCCACACTTCCTTAAGTTCTTAAGAGATGTCACATTGTGAATAAAACCACACTTCAGGTTTGGAGTATATTACTACCTCAACAACAACACCAACCATTTATATTGCATAGTAAAACATCGCAAATCACTTCACAGCTGCATTATCAAACACAATTTGAGACCGAGCCACATAAGGAGATATTAGGACAGGTGCTTGGTCAAATAGTTAGCTTTTAAGGAGCATCTTAAAAAGGAGAAGGAGTGTGAGATAGAGGCAGAGAATTTAGACAGGGAATTTCAAAATTATGGGCCGAGGCAGCTAAAGGCATGACCGCCAATGGTTGAATGCATAGTGCACTGCTGTGTATCAGGCATCAGTTTCCTACATTATGGAGCATTGCGGTTTGAGGTCTTCTAAATATCTAGTGCACAGTGCACATAATACTTGAGGTATTTAGAGGCTGTGTATCAGTTATGTGCTAGATTCAATAAGATCATGATTTAATACAAATTAGGGGAGCTGAAGATCTGAGAATTTGAAGTGGAGTTGCCGACCAAAGTGGGAGAGAGTTTTCTGAAGCAAACATTTTAGCAGGTAGTCACCCTGCTTAGAGATAGCAACCTGCTAGTAGTGGAAGGAGTGATGTCAGGGAAAACAAGGAGGGACAGTCTAGAGCATGAACATCCAGAGGGAATTACTGTCTCCAACAAGTTTGAAGCATTGGCTTACATTGGGAACAATGAAGACTCTCAGAAAGACAATTAAACAGATTTGCTATGGCACAAAAACATGAGATGACTCAAGGAGGAACACAAGAAAAGAATAAATAAGAGCAAGCGTAGGCTATTTGCTCCCTCGACCCTGCTCCAATATAATCATGGCTGATCTTTGATCTGAACTTCACATTCCTGGCCAATTCTCATATTCCTTGTGTAGTGTATGTAGGCTCCTTTAGTAAGACTCCACAAGGCAGGGTATGAAACTTAAACTGTGTAGGCCTGTAGTCCTTTTATTTGCAGCTCCTGAGTGAGGACAAGCTATGTGTTCCTTTTTATACTGGGTTACCTGCAGTGTGCAGGTAACTCTTAGGTCTCCAGCAGCAGCACCCTCTGGTGGACAGATAAGGTGTGTACAGTATAAGGGTACATTCAGTGTTGCATAACAGTGTTACAGACATCACATAGTAAACAAGCATGCATACACAACAACACTTCCCCCCTAAGCATTTTTAGCTTTAAAGTCCGTGTACTCAAATAGTTGAAACTTCCCCATTAAATTTCTTTGGTTACGGGTCTCCATTAAGGGAGCCTTCAAATCCGATTGGCCGCTCGGTGTCACGTGATGTTCCTCCATACTTCCTTGTGGGATGGCTGCGGCCATTTTGATTACAAGTTTTTCTCCTTATGCTGCGGCTGCCATTTTCTGGCTTTCCTGAGGGAGGCTGTGGTGCTCTTTCCTTCCACAGGTTCGACCCTGGACATCGGGAATCTATTTCTTTCGACGCCATTCACCTCTTGGAGTGCTGCCTCGGCCCGGAAAGTGGAGTTTGGATCCTCGGTGTTGGAGATTTCGCCGGAGTGCTGTGGGCAGTCGAGCTGGACAGTGGAACCTCCGGAGGCTGTGATGGATCCATGTTCGAGGTCGATTGCTGGAGCCCGGAGGCCTGGGAGCAGCTTCGCTTGGACAGGATGATGTTGTGGTCGATTGGCGGGATTCATCCAAAGTTCTTCAAAGGTCGCTTGGCTCATCACAGACTGGCTCGCCCCTGTGTCGCTCTCCATAGAAACTGGGACTCCGTCGACGTCTACTTTCATCGCCCACGGAGAACTTTCGGTGGAGCAGGTATGAGTTCCATACTCTTCTTCCAGGGTTTGAGCAACTTCACCTTCCTCTGTGTCGGAGCCCCGTCGATCAGTCAACTCATCAGAGACGCGGTGAGTACAGCTTTTTCTACACATCCTTTGAAGGTGCCTTTTCTCTTTGTATGCATAGTCGTTGTAGTGACACTGGTGGGCCCTGTGGTTTCCTCCACAGCGCCAGCACGAGACTAGCCGGTTTGCCCCATGTGGCGGACTCAGTTGTGGGACTCGGGCCAGCGTTTTTGCCCTTGGAAGTATCCATGCGGTACACTGCTCTCGTCGGTTTAGAGTCCCTTAGTGCTTCATTTAGGTGGTCGCCAAATTCGCACGGCGCAGCCAGTTTCCTTAAGTGTTCCAATCTTTCTACAAAAGCGTCCCAATCTTCCCCATCGGTAAATTGCTGAAAGATGCTGAGATTCGACATGCTGAGCGTGTGGTTCGTGACCTCATATTCCCGTCACCAGTTGTAGTGTATGTAGGCACCTTTAGTAATGACTCCACGAGGCAGGGTATGATACTTAAATTCTGTAGACCTGTAGTCCTTTTATTTGCAGCTCCTGAGTGAGGACAACAAGCTGTGTTCCTTTTTATACTGGGTTATCTACAGTGTACAGGTAACCCTTAGGTCTCTAGCAGGAGCAGCACCCTCTGGTGTAAAGGCAAGGTGTGTACAGTGTAAGGGTACATTCAGTGTTGCATAACAGTGTTACAGACATCACACAGTAAACAGGCATGCATACACAACACCTTGATTCCATTAGAGTTCAAAAATCTATCAATCTAGCCTTGACTATACTCAACGACTGAACATCCACAGCCCTCTGGGGTAGAGAATTCCAAAGATTCACAACCATATGAGTGAAAAAATTTCTCCTCATCTCAGTCCTAAATGGCTGACCCCTTATCCTGAGACTATGCCCTCTAGTTCTAGACACTCCAGCCAAGGAAAATAACCTCACAGCAACTACCTTGTCAAGCCCCCTCAGAATCTTATATATCTCAATGAGATCACCCCTCATTCTTCTAAACTCCAGAGAGTATAGGCCCAATCTATCCTCATAGGAATCTATCTGGTGAACTTTCATTGCACCCCCTCTAAGGCAAGTATATCCTTCCTTAGGTACAGAGAACAAACTGTACATAGTACTCCAAATGTGGTCTCACCAAAGTCCTGTACAATTGCATCAAGACTTCTTTATTCCTGTACTCCAACTCCTTTGCAATAAAGGCCATCATACCATTTGCCTTCCTAATTGCCTGCTGTACCTGCAAGTTAACTTTCTGTGTTTTGCCTACAAGGACCTCCAAATCCCTCTGAACACCAACATTTAATAGTTTATCATTTAAAAATATCATACCAGAAGAATACGCCTCTGAACAGAAAAAAACCCGAACGTACCTGGTGTCTCCGGAGCTTCGGACTCTTCGAGTCCTGGGCCTGCAGGCGTGCACCTGCGTAAAGGCCCACCAATCCCTAGGGCGCACATGGTTCGCCAGTTCCCTGGATCACATAGTCCAGTCAACCAATCAAAAAGAGAGTGTCCTATGATGCTTATGTGGATTCCATTTACGTATGGAATCTCCGTAAGCATATCAGAAATCTCCGTAACCATATCAGAAATCCCCTAATAAATAAGCATTCACACCGCTTAATTAAAAATAAATGTTCCTATGTTTGAAATTAATTAAAAGACCCTTTAATTAATCATTTAAAATAAGTTACATTTTTTGAAAAATAAACTTTAACAATTTAAAATTTACCTGAACTAATTTTAAATGTATGTGGCTGTTTTAATCATTTAAAATATTTTATTTCAACATTTATTTTAACCCTTATGCTCGTAAAAGGTGGCCTTATGCTGACTTATCAGATGGAAGGATTTTGTGGGCATTCACTGGACAGTAAATAGCCCAACTCTGCGGCAGTGATAGTGTTTTTACAGCGGATGCAAGGTATCTATGAATGCAGCGGCAGAGAGAGACGGGAGTTCCTGGCGTTGGTGAGGCCTATAAAGGCTCAGCGGCAGCGAGAGGCAGGAGTTCCTGGCGTTTGTGAGGCCTATAAAGGCTCAGCGGCAGCGAGAGGCGGGAGTTCCTGGCGTTGGTGAGGCCTATAAAGGCCCAGCGGCAGTGAGAGGCGGGAGTTCCTGGCATTGGTGAGGCCTATAAAGGCTTAGAAGCAGCGAGAGGCAGGAGTTCCTGGCATTGGTGAGGCCTATAAAGGCCCAGCGGCAGCGAGAGGCAGGAGTTCCTGGCGTTGGTGAGGCCTATAAAGGCTCAGCGGCAGCGAGAGATGGGAGTTCCTGGCGTTGGTGAGGCCTATAAAGGCTCAGCGGCAGCGAGAGGCGGGAGTTGGTGGTTGGTGAGGCCTATAAAGGCCCAGCGGCTGCAAGAGGCGGGAGTTCCTGTCGTTGGTGAGGCCTATAAAGGCTCAGCGGCAGCAAGAGATGTACCTGTGCAGCTGCAGCGGGGAGAGAAGGCAAAAAAGAAGTAGAAAGAAATCAAAAGGTGACGTCACAGCCAAGGGGGTAAGTGATTGGCTGGTGATTGGTGAGTAGTTTTTCTTTTTTCTCTTCTATAACAGTGAGTAAACTTTAACATTATTGTTGCCAATTTAAGTGTATCCAAGGGTTAAATCATGGCAGGAGAGTTCGGTCGGGTGTTATGCTCCTCCTGTACCATGTGGGAACTCAGGGACGACTCCAGTGTCCCTGACGACTACGTGTGTGGGAAGTGTATCCGCCTCCAGCTTCTGACGGACCACGTTGCAGAGTTGGAGCTGAGGGTGGATTCACTCTGGAGCATCCACGATGCTGAGAATGACGTGAGTAGCACGTGTAGCGAGTTGGTCATACCGCAGGGAAAGGGTCCACAGCCAGATAGGGAATGGAAGACCAGCAGGAAGATTAGTGCAAAGAAGGTAGTGCAAGGGTCCCCTGTAGTCATCCCCCTGCAAAACCGATACACTGCTTTGAGTACTGTTGAGGGAGATGACTCATCAGGGGAGGGCAGCAGCAGCCAAGTTCATGGCACCGTGGCTGGCTCTGTTGCACAGGAGGGCAGGAAAAAGAGTGGGAGAGCGATAGTGATAGGGGATTCAATTGTTAGGGGAATAGGTAGGCGTTTCTGCGGCCGCAACCGAGACTCCAGGATGGTATGTTGCCTCCCTGGTGCAAGGGTCAAGGATATCTCGGAGCGGGTGCAGGACATTCTAAAAAGGGAGGGAGATCAGCCAGTTGTCATGGTGCACATTGGTACCAATGACATAGGTTTAAAAAAAAAAGGGATGAGGTCCTATGAAACGAATTTAAGGAGCTAGGAGCTAAATTAAAAAATAGGACCTCAAAAGTAGTAATCTCAGGATTGCTACCAGTACCACGTGCTAGTCAGAGTAGGAATTGCAGGATAGCGCAAATGAATACGTGGCTTGAGCAGTGGTGCAGCAGGGAGGGATTCAAATTCCTGGGGCATTCGAACCGGTTCTGGGGGAGGTGGGACCAGTACAACCTGGACGGTCTGCACCTGGGCAGGACCGGAACCAATATCCGAGGGGGAGTGTTTGCTAGTGCTGTTGGGGAGGAGTTAAACTAATATGGCAGGGGGATGGGAACCAATGCAGGGAGAGAGAGGGAAACAAAAAGGAGGCAAAAGCAAAAGACAGAAAGGAGATGAGGAAAAGTGGAGGGCAGAGAAACCCAAGGCAAAGAACAAAAAGGGCCATTGTACAGCAAAATTCTAAAAGGACAAAGGGTGTTAAAAAAACAAGCCTGAAGGCTTTGTGTCTTAATGCAAGGAGTATCCGCAATAAGGTGGATGAATTATTGTGCAAATAGATGTTAACAAATATGATGTGATTGGGATTATGGAGACGTGGCTCCAGGATGATCAGGGCTGGGAACTCAACATCCAGGGGTATTCCTCATTCAGGAAAGATAGAATAAAAGGAAAAGGAGGTGGGGTAGCATTGCTGGTTAAGGAGGAGATTAAGGCAATAGTTAGGAAGGACATTAGCTTGGATGATGCGGAATCTATACGGGTAGAGCTGCAGAACACCAAACGGCAAAAAACGTTAGTGGGAGTTGTGTACAGACCTCCAAACAGTAGTAGTGATGTTGGGGAGGGCATCAAACAGGAAATTAGGGGTGCATGCAATAAAGGTGCAGCAGTTATAATGGTTGACTTTAATATGCACATAGATTGGGTTAACCAAACTGAAAGCAATACGGTGGAGGAGGATTTCCTGGAGTGCATAAGGGATGGTTTTTTAAACCAATATGTCGAGAAACCAACTAGGGGGGAGGCCATCTTAGACTGGGTGTTGTGTAATGAGAGAGGATTAATTAGCAATCTCGTTGTGCGAGGCCCCTTGGGGAAGAGTGACCATAATATGGTGGAATTCTACATTAGGATGGAGAATGAAACAGTTAATTCAGAGACCATGGTCCAGAACTTAAAGAAGGGTAACTTTGAAGGTATGAGGCGTGAATTGGCTAGGATAGATTGGCGAATGATACTTAAGGGGTTGACTGTGGATGGGCAATGGCAGGCACTTAGAGACCGCATGGATGAACTACAACAATTGTACGTTCCTGTCTGGCATAAAAATAAAAAAGGGAAGGTGGCTCAACCGTGGCTATCAAGGGAAATCAGGGATAATATTAAAGCCAAGGAAGAGGCATACAAATTGGCCAGAAATAGCAGCGAACCCGGGGACTGGGAGAAATTTAGAACTCAGCAGAGGAGGACAAAGGGTTTGATTAGGGCAGGGAAAATGGAGTACGAGAAGAAGCTTGCAGGGAACATTAAGGTGGATTGCAAAAGATTCTATAGATATGTAAAGAGAAAAAGGTTAGTAAAGACAAATGTAGGTCCCCTGCAGTCAGAATCAGAGGAAGTCATAACGGGGAACAAAGAAATGGCGGACCAATTGAACAAGTACTTTGGTTCGGTATTCACGAAGGAGGACACAAACAACCTTCCGGATATAAAAGAGGTCGGAGGGTCTAGTAAGGAAGAGGAACTGAGGGAAATCCTTATTAGTCGGGAAATTGTGTTGGGGAAATTGATGGGATTGAAGGCCGGTAAATCCCCAGGGCCTGATGGACTGCATCCCAGAGTACTTAAGGAGGTGGCCTTGGAAATAGTGGATGCATTGACATTCATTTTCCAACATTCCATTGACTCTGGATCAGTTCCTATGGAATGGAGGGTAGCCAATGTAACCCTACTTTTTAAAAAAGGAGGGAGAGATATAACAGAGAATTATAGACTGGTCAGCCTGACAATGGTAGTGGGTAAAATGATGGAATCAATTATTAAGGCTGTTGTAGCAGTGCATTTGGAAAGAGGTGACATGATAGGTCCAAGTCAGCATGGATTTGTGAAAGGGAAATCATGCTTGACAAATCTTCTGGAATTTTTTGAGGATGTTTCCAGTAGAGTGGACAAGGGAGAACCAGTTGATGTGGTATATTTGGACTTACAGAAGGCTTTCGACAAGGTCCCACACAAGAGATTAATGTGCAAAGTTAAAGCACATGGGATTGGGGGTAGTGTGCTGACGTGGATTGAGAACTGGTTGTCAGACAGGAAGCAAAGAGTAGGAGTAAATGGGGACTTTTCAGAATGGCAGGTAGTGACTAGTGGGGTACCACAAGGTTTTGTGCTGGGGCCCCAGCTGTTTACACTGTACATTAATGATTTAGACGAGGGGATTAAATGTAGTATCTCCAAATTTGCGGATGACACTAAGTTGTGTGGCAGTGTGAGCTGCGAGGAGGATGCTATGAGGCTGCAGAGCGACTTGGATAGGTTAGGTGAGTGGGCAAATGCATGGCAGATGAAGTATAATGTGGATAAATGTGAGGTTATCCACTTTGGTGGTAAAAACAGAGAGACAGACTATTATCTGAATGGTGACAGATTAGGAAAAGGGGAGGTGCAAAGAGACCTGGGTGTCATGGTACATCAGTCATTGAAGGTTGGCATGCAGGTACAGCAGGCGGTTAAGAAAGCAAATGGCATGTTGGCCTTCATAGTGAGGGGATTTGAGTACAGGGGCAGGGAGGTGTTGCTGCAGTTGTACAGGGCCTTGGTGAGGCCACACCTGGAATATTGTGTACAGTTTTGGTCTCCTAACCTGAGGAAGGACATTCTTGCTATTGAGGGAGTGCAGCAAAGGTTCACCAGACTGATTCCCGGGATGGCGGGACTGACCTATCAAGAAAGATTGGATCAACTGGGCTTGTATTCACTGGAGTTCAGAAGAATGAGAGGGGACCTCAGAAACGTTTAAAATTCTGACGGGTTTAGACAGGTTAGATGCAGGAAGAATGTTCCCAATGTTGGGGAAGTCCAGAACCAGGGGACACAGTCTAAGGATAAGGGGTAAGATATTTAGGACCGAGATGAGGAGGAACTTCTTCACCCAGAGAGTGGTGACCCTGTGGAATTCTCTACCACAGAAAGTTGTTGAGGCCAATTCACTAAATATATTCAAAAAGGAGTTAGATGAAGTCCGTACTACTAGGGGGATCAAGGGGTATGGCGAGAAAGCAGGAATGGGGTACCGAAGTTGCATGTTCAGCCATGAACTCATTGAATGGTGGTGCAGGCTAGAAGGGCCGAATGGCCTACTCCTGCACCTATTTTCTATGTTTCTATGTTCTATGTAATGCGTAACTTGACAGATCGCAAGTTCTGGGTTTTCGCACATTCGCAGCGCTTGCGGAAACCTGGAATTTACGGGGCCATTCTGATGACGTACAATAGCATACACTGTGCGTACACCGTCATCAGCCCCACAAAATTCAGGCCTCTGTTTTTCTATTCTTTCTACCAAAGTTAATAACCTCACATTTCCCCACATTATACTCCATCTGCCACCTTCTTGCCTACTCACTTAACCTGTGCAGACTGTGTCCTCCTCACAGCTTACTTTGCCACCTAGCTTTGTAGCGTCAGCAAACTTAGATACATTATACTCCATCCCTTCATCTAAGTCATGAATATAGATTGTAAATAACTGAGTCCCCAGTACTGATCCTTGCAACACCCCACTAGTAACAGCCTGCGAACCTGAAAATGAAGTTTATTTCTACTCTGTTTTCTGTCCTTTAACCAATCCTCTATCCATGCTAATTTATTACCCCAATCCCATGATGTCCCATTATGTTCTGGCCAATATTTATTCCTCAAACAACATTACAAAAATTCAGATTATCTGGTCATTATCACATTGCTGTTTGTGGGAGCTTGCTTGTCCGCAAATTGGCTGCTGCGTTTCCTACATTACAACAGTGATTACACGTCAAAAGTACTTCATTGGCTGTAAAGTGCTTTGGGATGTCTAGTGGCCATGAAAGGCGCTATATAAATGCAAGTTTTTCTTTCACGAGCCGTCATCTTTTGCAAAGGAGGCGAATAGCAATTTATTTAGGAGTGCAGTAGTAATAGAGGGGTAGGCACTAACTTTTGCAGTTCAGATCAAGAGTCGCAGATATTTTGTTGCTTGCCAGGTACTAAGGTAAGGGACATTTCAGAAAGATGTGAAAAGTTTATGGAAGGGGAGGGAGATCGGCCAGTCATTTTGATTCATGTGAGAACTAACACTATATTGAAAAGACCTGAAGTCCTGCTAAAAGGAGTTTAGATTAGGAAGCAAATTTAGGAGCAGAACTTCAAGGTTGGTAATATCTGGATTACTCTCCCAGTCACTTGCTATAATGCAGGAGGACAGGAAGAATAGGGAACTCAGTACATAGCTAAGGGTGTTAGGAAGAGGGATGAGGAATTGGTAACAGTCCTGGGGGAAATTCTGCAAGGATCGATTATATCTGAACAGGAAGAGAGCGAATGAAGTGACAAAATGGATAAATAGAGAAGTGAAAATTCATTTAAACTAGGAAGGAGGGTGGCAGGGAAACAAACACAATCAGAAAGAACAAGTAGGGGAGATAAAAAAAAGTTAAATATAACAAAATAAAATTTAGCTAAAAAGGATAACATGGGGAAGCGAGATCAGTAATACATAGGGAAAATACTGAAATAAAGGAACAAGGCATTTGCTTGGACAAAATAAAATCCAAGGAAAGGGAATAACTTTAAATACAAAGAGGGAGTGGATGTTTAAGGTGGTGGATGGACTGTTTTTTCCTGGATGATATTGAGCTTCTTGAGTGTTGTTGCAGCTGCATCCATCCAGGCAAGTGGAGAGTATTCCATCACACTCCTGATTTGTACATTGTGGGCGGTGGAAAGGCTAGGGAGACAGGGGGTGAGACACTTGCTGCAGTATACCCAGCCTCAGAGCTGCTCTAGGAGCCATGTCATTTGTATGGCTGGTCCATTTGAGTTTCTGGTCAATGGTGACCTCCGGGATGTTCATGGTGGGGGATTCAGCAATTTTAAGGACATTGAATTTCAAGGGAGATGGTCAGACTTGCTTTTAAACTGATATCACCTGTCTACACCCCTGAAGTTGAACGTTCCCGACATTTTTAACTTCACCCCTTGCAGTAAGTTGGTGGAACGGATCATCCACCTTTTAAAATAACCCATCCAATATTCTACTTGTGTGGAGGATAAGCACCACAGACTTGTTGGGCCTGTTTCCATGTTGGAATTTTTATGTCATTCTATATAATGACCTCCTAATGATGCATTTAAAGTGCTTGAAGAGTGCTCCATACACTCAGCACCCATACAAAACCAGTGCTGCATTGAACTTTTATGTACCAGGTTTATTTCAAGTAACCGTGGGATATCTCTGTCACATCACCCATCTTCAGTGCACATTTGATCTTTCAGGTCACTGATACACTGTTCACGAAGGTCAGTAACTTTATGGGAGGCCCCTTTCCTTCAGGTGGGTCCCTGCTCTTAAAAATACACTGATTTTTATTATGCCATTGTTTGCAATTTCCTGCTTCTATATAACATTGTTATTGTGGGAGAAAGGAAGGAAATGAAACCTCCAGAAGCCTTAAAGGATAATTTTCTGAATGCATATTCATGGTGTGGAGCCTCATCTACTAGGAGTGCATATTTGTAAGTTGCAGCAAGGCACCATAATTTTTTCCATTAAAATGTCTTGATGTCCAGCCAAAGCTTTGTACCAACAGCACTGATTTTGAAAAATAGTCCTTCACTGACTATTTCTTAAAGCTGTACTGTAGCTGCCATACGTGCTGTTTTTCAAACAAACCATCTTTGTATTCTCCTTTGAGAAATGCTATTGGTATTCTTACAGTCATTCTTCTCTATCTGCTGGTTCTAGATGAGGATCACAGGAGGGATGCCAAACCGATGCATTTCCACCTTAATGCTCCATTAGGGTCCAACCTTATGTCACCACCCGTTTGTACAGGTATTAGACCAAGACATGTCCCTAAATAAGCAAAGACATGGCCGCAATGTTCCTTACCTTGGCAGGTCAAGACACTGTTGCTGGTTCCATCCCACTGTAGAAAATGAGCTACCTTAATGGGGCCTATTAAGCCCACCCAGCATTTTACCCAGCCCAATGAGATTGAACGGGTCTGGTGATGTCATTCATAACACGTTTTAAGCTGGGATCCTTAAAGGGACCTTGGTCACATTAAATTTTAAGTTTAATCTAAAATAGTGGGTGTTGAATCTTTACAGTATAATAATATAATAATAGTTTAAATGAGTAACAAAGAAATACTTAAATAAAATTATTAAGGAATATGACTCCATCTACAATATGATCAAGAACATAATTAAAAAACTACATTAATTGGGAAGATTTTGGTGCTTTATCTACAGACTTTTGTATCAGGCACAAATAAAAGATGTGTGTGTAGGTAATATATAAAATTAAGCAGATTTTAAATGTAATTGTAAAGGGGTGGATTTACAATCTTATGCAAGTTCAGCGGAAGAGCTGCGAAATTCCTGACAAACAGTGTAAGTGGTGCTTACAATGTGTTTCTGGGATTTCTACAGCTCTTCCGTTGAAGCTAACAATAGACAAATGCGAGAACCTCTGCAGAAATTAACCCTAAAGTCTCAGACTGAAAAATTAAATTAGTTATATCCAGGGACTGAAAGCAAATTGAACCAGTGGAATGTGTGATGAGAATGAAATTGTTACATAGAAACATAGAAACATAGAAACATAGAAAATAGGTGCAGGAGTAGGCCCTTCGGCCCTTCGAGTCTGCACCGACATTCAATGAGTTCATGGCTGAACATGCAACTTCAGTACCCCATTCCTGCTTTCTCGCCATACCCCTTGATCCCCCTAGTAGTAAGGACTACATCTAACTCCTTTTTGAATATATTTAGTGAATTGGCCTCAACAACTTTCTGTGGTAGAGAATTCCACAGGTTCACCACTCTCTGGATGAAGAAGTTTCTCCTCATCTCAGTCCTAAATGGCTTACCCCTTATTCTTAGACTGTGACCCCTGGTTCTGGACTTCCCCAACATTAATAAGAACAGAAGAACATAAGAACATAAGAACATAAGAATTAGGAACAGGAGTAGGCCATCTAGCCCCTCGAGCCTGCTCCGCCATTCAACAAGATCATGGCTGATCTGGCCGTGGACTCATCTACTAGGAGTGCATATTAGTAAGTTGCAGCAAGGCCGCTCCCCATAACCCTTAATAGCCTTATTGGTTAAAAATCTATCTGTATGTTACAGTTGATGACTTAATTTAATCTGTAACTGGACAATCACAGTAAACTTTGAGAAAAGCCTGACCAGAAACAACACGAAAATTTATGTAAATGGTATATTTAATTTTTTTATAGTGCAGATCAATTCACTGCAGTTGGAGGACAACAGGCAAGAACGGCCAGTGAATAACTAACATTTACCAGTCGCTTTTCAAGTAGAACAGAATATCCATCAACCTGTTAGCTGATGTAATCAACATGTTTTTATTTTGATTTGTTTTCTATGCTGTCAAGTCATCAGCTGGAGCAATGGCCACGGAACTCATGCCTCAGGTTGACGGACATGGTTCCCGAGCTGTGTGAATCCTGTGGCCAGCCAGGGAAATTTAAAAAGTAGGGTAAAAACGTACCTCATAATGATTTCAATTAGGTCCTCCGCCGCTGCAGGTCAGCTCGGCTCCACAATGACGGACGAAAAAAACAACTTTCACACCCGACCTACCACGATTGCGCCCGCTACCACTATGGAAAATTCAGCGCTATGATTCCTAAAAGACTATCTTTACAGAATTATGTACCCTCCTGCAACCAGAGTTGTGAATCTCTTTCGGGGTAGGAACAACTCTATCGGTGGCTGTGAAGAAATCAGCTGCATTGAACTTTTATTTAACAGGTTGATTCCAAGCTACCATGAGAAATATCAGTCACATTTCCCACCTCCAGTGCATATTTGCATCTTGCAGGTCACTGATGCAGTGTTTGCTTGGGTCAGTATATTCATTAGTTTCCTTTTGACAAAATGCAGCGAGCTACATTTTTGCTGCATAGCAGAACTCCCCAGAGTGCAAGGCATTATTGCTTGGATCCATGTAGTCAAACTAGCCCCAATGTCACTCCATTCATGAACATAACATGCAGTTCGTCTGCAATCATAGGAATTGACTTATCTCTTCAATACCCTGGCAGCTGCCAACTTTCTTGTATCCCATGACATGCCACAGTGCCACAGACTGCAAGAATGGTTGTTTTGGGGGGTGGGGCGGGGGGGGGGGGGGAGCAGGGGTAGGAAAGGTTGGGGCAGGAACATGCAAGCCAGAGCTCATATCACCACTTATCACTATGAAACCCAAGGACATGATCTGAGGAGAGGATCAATATGGCACATGCTTCCACTAGGGTCTTAGTTGAGCAGAGAGAGTGCTGCATTACAGTAGAGCCGAGTGTCAAAGATTATTGTTGCTTGATTTGTCCTCCACAATTTTGCCCTACAATATAATGTAGCATGGTCAAGGAGCAGGCAGGAGAGGAAAGGTAACAGCAACCAAAGACAGAAGATGACCTAACTATGTGACAAAAGAGTTCTCTGCAAAGCTAGCAGCACGAGTCATCCAGCTGGCTCTGATAGACAAAATGTTTACGACATGGAAACTTCAAATGCACCACAGTCATTTTTACATGTGCTCAATACCATTGCCATATCAAGCCTCGCCCTACTCACACCAGCCATACCTTAAGACTCATGAATGCCACATGATTTCTACCCAAATACTGTAATGTGCTTCATGCAAAGTAGACGATGTGAGTAGATAGCTATGGGGATTGATGTGATGGCTAACTGAGCCTATAATATATTTCAAAAATCATATAAAGAATATATGCATTAATGTAGTGTATACCAACAATTCTGATTACCTCCTTCTGTTATGTATGTAACACCTTGTAACCAGCATTCTACCGCCACCAGAGGGTGCATCTGTTGGAGTCCCAGGAGATCACAACATCCCTTGGGAGCACTGCATATAAGCAGGCCTCCCATGCTGTGCAGGGACTCTGGAGTCAGAATAAAGTGACTAAGGTCACACTTACTCAAGTATACAGTACTCAGTCACATTGCTTTATTTGAGATGAGTAATAGATAACAAACCATCATGCGAAAATACAGAGAACTGTTGGTTTCCTGGAGAAATTCTCAGAAGGGGAAGATTGGGAGGCTTTTGTGGAGCGACTCGACCAATACTTCGTGGCCAACGAGCTGGAAGGGAATGAGAACGCTGCCAAACGAAGGGCGATCCTCCTCACCGTCTGCGGGGCAACAACCTATGGCCTCAAGAAGAATCTTCTTGCTCCGGTGAAATCAACAACCAAATTGTATGAAGAACTGTGTACGCTGGTCCGGGAGCACCTAAATCTGAAGGAGAGCGTTCGGATGGCAAGGTATCGATTTTATACATGTCAACGGTCTGAAGGCGAGAAAATGGCGAGCTACGCCGCCGAACTAAGGCGCCTTGCAGGACATTGCGAATTCGATGGATTCCTCGAGCAAATGCTAAGAGACTTTTTTGTACTTGGCATTGGCCATGAGGTTATCCTTCGCAAACTATTGACTGTTGAAACACCGAACCTGAGCAAAGCTATAATGATAGCCCAGGCATTTATGTCCACCAGCGATAACACCAAACAAATTTCATAGCATAAAGATGCATCGGCAAGTACTGTACACAAAGTAATGTTGTTTTCAGACAGGAATGCTTTTGGCAGAATGTACACGCCTGCAGCTGCACGACCTCAGATGACTTAGAGTCTGCCATCAAGTGTGAATGCGAGACAATCAACACCTTGTTGACGCTGCAGAGGTGATCATTGAGCCCATCAATGCCACTTCAAACACTATGCATGCAAAGGCTGTGGAACAATGGGACACCTCCGGTGAATGTGCAGACGAGCTGCAAACCCTGCAAACCACCATGTTGCAGAAGACCGATCCATGGTGGATCAAACTAAACTAGAGACTCGAACCAAGGAGGCAGACGTGTACAGGGTACACATCTTAACCACGAAATGTCCATCGATCATGTTAAAAGTTGAACTGAGCGGAATTCCAGTGTCCATGGAATTGGACACAGGTGCGAGTCAGTCTATCATGAGCAAAAAGGTCTTCGAGAGGCGATGGTGCAACAAGGCACAAAGGCCCAAGCTGAGACCAATTTATACCAAGCTGAGAACTTACACTAAAGAGCTGATCACTGTAATTAGCAGTGCAGCAGTAAAAGTCTCCTATGATGGAGCGGTGCATGAACTACTATGGATTATACCATGAAATGGCCCCACACTGTTCAGCAGAAGCTGGCTGGGAAAAATCCGCTGGAACTGGGACGACATCCGAGCGCTTTCGTTCGTCGACGACGCCTCATGTGCCCAGGTTTTGAGCAAGTTCCCATCGTTGTTTGAGCCGGGCATCGGAAATTTCTCTGGGGCGAAGGTGCAGATCCACTTGCTTCCCGGTACACGACCCATCCACCACAAGGCACGTGCGATGCTCTACATGATGCGAGAGAAAGTGGAGATCGAGCTGGACAGGCTGCAATGAGAGGGCATCATCGTGCCAGTTGAGTTCAATGAGTGGGCCAGTCCGATTGTTCTGGTTCTCAAGGGCGATGGCACGGTCAGAATTTGTGGGGACTATAAAGTAACGATTAACTGTTTTTCGCTGCAGGTCCAGTACCCGCTACCCAAGGCAGACGACCTATTTGCAACGCTGGCAGGAGGGAAGACGTTCACCAAGTTGGACCTGACCTCGGCCTACATGACGCAGGAGCTGGAGGAATCTTCGAAAGACCTCACCTGCATGAACACGTATATAGGTCTGTTCATCTACAATAGATACCCGTTTGGGATTCGATTGGCCGCGGCTATTTTTCAAAGGAACATGGAGAGTCTGCTGAAGTCGGTTTCGCACAGGACGACATATTGATCACAGATCGGGATACCGTCGAACACTTGCAGAACCTGGAAGAGGTTCGAAGTAGGCTAGATCCTGTGGGACTCAGGTTGAAATGCTCAAAGTGTGTTTTCCTGACGCCAGAGGTCGAGTCCTTCGGGAGAAGAATCGCTGCAGACGGCATCAGAACCACCGACGCCAAGACGGAGGCCATCAAGAACGCGCCGAGATCACAGAATGTGATGGGGCTGCAGTCGTTTCTGGGACTCCTCAATTATTTTAGTAATTTCCTACCCGGGTTAAGCACCTTGCTAGAACCTCTACATGTGTTGCTACGCAAGGGAGATGACTGGGTATGGGGGAATCCACAAGAGAAAGCCAGAAATCTGTTATGTTCCAACAAACTGCTTGTTCTTTATGACCCATGTAAACGTTTAGTGCTAGCTTGCGATGTGTCTTCGTACGGGGTCGGTTGTGTGTTACAACAAGCAAATGAATCGGGAACATTGCAACCGGTCGCTTATGCATCCAGGAGTTTGTCCAAGGCCGTAAGGGCCTACAGCATGATTGAAAAAGAAGCTCTGGCATGCATTTACAGGGTGAAAAAAATGCACCAGTATCTGTTTGGGCTTAATTTCGAGTTAGAAACTGACCACAAACCGCTGATATCGCTATTCTCAGAGAGCAAAGATATTAATACCAATGCCTCTGCTCGCATCCAAGGATGGGCGCTCACGCTGTCTGCATAAAACTATGTAATTCGCCACAGGCCAGGCACAGAGAACTGCGCTGATGCTCTGTCGGCTACCATTGCCCACCACCGGGGTGGAAATGGCACAGCCTGCAGACTTGCTCTTGGTGATGGATGCATTTGAAAACGAAAGGTCGCTCGTTACGGCCTGCCAGATCAGGACCTGGACCAGCCAGGATCATTTACTGTCCTTTCTAAAAAACTGTGTCCTCCATGGGAGCTGGTCCAGTATCCCAGTAGAGATGCATGAAGAAATCAAGCAGTTCCAGTGGCACAAAGATGAAATGTCCAAACAGGCGGAATGTCTTTTGTGGGGTAATCATGTGGTTTTGCCTAAGAAAGGCAGGGAAACGTTCATACACGACCTACACAGTACCTACCCAGGCATAGTAATGATGAAAGCTATAGCCAGATCCCATGTGTGGTGGCCCGGCATCGACTCAGATTTGGGATCTTGCATGTGCCAATGCAACACTTGCTCTCAACTGAGCAATGCACCCAGGGAGGCACCACTAAGTTTGTGGTCATGGCCCTACAAACCATGGTCTAGGATCCACGTTGACTTCGCTGGCCCGTTTCTAGGCAAAATGCTTTTGGTTGTTGTGGATGCTTACTCAAAGTGGATTAAATGTGTAATAATAGCTATAAGCACGTCCACTGCCACCATCGAAAGCCTACGAGCCATGTTTGCCACGCACGGCCTGCCTGATGTCCTTGTCAGTGACAATGGGCTGTGCTTCATCAGCGCTGAATTCAAGAAATTCATGACCCGCACATCACATCTACCTGTTCAAGCCCGCATCCAACGGCCAGGCAAAACGGCAGTCCAAACCATCAAGCAAAACTTGAAACGCCTGTCGGAAGGCTCCCTGCAGACTTGCCAGTCCCGAGTCCTGCTCAGCTACTGCACAAGACCCCACTCGCTCACCGGGGATCCCCCTGCCGAACTGCTCATGAAAAAGGCACTCAAAACAAGACTCTCTCTAGTCCACCCTGATCTCCGTGATCATGTCAACGGCAGACGGCATCAACAAGCATGTACCATGATCGCGCAAATTTGTCACGCGATATTGAAGTCAATGACCCTGTATTTGTACTCAACTATGGACATGGTCCCAAATGGCTTGCTGGCACTGTCATAGCCAAAGAAGGGAGTAGGGAGTTTGAGGTCAAACTTGCAAATGGACTAACTTGCAGAAAGCATTTGGACCAAACCAAACTGCGATTCACAGACAACCATGAGTAACCTAGAGAGGACACCACCAACTTCGACCCTCCGACACACACAAGTGGCAACCGACATCACGGTTGACCATGAAGCTGAACTCACCATCCCCAGCAGCCCAGCAAGGCCAGCTGTGCAGCAGCCCAGCGAAGGCCCAACCAACTCACCTGTACCTGTGTTTGTACAGAGACAATCGTCTCGGGGGCAGAAAGCCCAGATCATCTCACCATGTAAATAAATGTACTATTGACTTTGGGGGCGGGGGGGAGTGCAATACCTTGTAACCTGCATTCTACCGCCATCAAAGGGCGCATCTGTTGGAGACCCAAGGGATCCCAGCATCCCTTGGGAGCACTGCATATAAGCAGGCCTCCCATGCTGTGCAGGGACTCTGGAGTCAGAATAAAGAGACTAAGGCCACACATAATAAAGTCTACAGTACTCAGTCACATTGCTTTATTTGAGACCTTCAATCTTTGCAGTCTAAAGAACAGACTCTGCCTCCTCCATCATGTAATTTAGCTATTGTTTCTTCCTGTGTTATACAATGTTTCTGATCATGGCTTCAAACCATGCCCTCCTGTTATGTATGACTTTTACATTTAAATATAAGAAGTGTGGATTGAGAGAGGTGACATTGCCCATGAAAATTCCTTCGGCAGATCACCAGTCTCATGTAAATGAGGCCCGAGACCCCAGATCTGGTGGGCCGTGGGCCACCTGTTCTGGTGCAGGGATCGTTCCCCGAGTCCAGGTCACACTGGCCTGTACCTAATGAAATCTTGCCCATAGAAACCATACAATTGACTTTTCTGCGTTACCACATTTTTGTTAGCCATTCATGATTATCAACAACAGGTCAGCCCCTCTCTCATTTTCAGCCAAAAGGAAGTTTTGGCCTCAAGAATTTTATTTCAATATATTAAAACAGAAAATGTACAAATTATACAGTGGGTCCAACATTATCCAAAAGAGAATAAACAACTTAACATTTCAGGTGGGATAATCCATCAGAACCCGGAAGAAGTTCAGGAATTCCAAAGAAGGTTCCCACTTGCTCTTTGCCAGGTGCCAACAAAGTAGATATGCATTTCCTGTGTATTCGGTTTTTATTTCTGAGTTCCAGTATTCACAGTTTTTCTTGGTTTCTCGTTTATTCCAGTATAATAAGCAAGCCAAATCAACCACTGATCACAACTGATGTCGTTTGAAATACAAATCATTTTACAACTGTCACATTTCTTTTCCCTATTAGGTGCCAAATCTTGATCTGGAAGGCTTGTTTGGAAACGCTGATGATGTACTACAGCTATCCTCCAATCTACTCAAACATCTGGAAGAAACAACTACTGGAAAATCTGACCAAGTCCTCTTGATAAGTAAATATTTAAAGAATGACTGTGTGCATTAGCTTTGGTGAGACAAGTAATTCTGTCCAGTCTAAATCCACATTAATGTTGAATAATCAGACATAATATAGGGAAATTTTAACTCGCCCTGCCTGGCGGGAACGGAGCAGGGAGGGGCTTTAAAATGGCACATTCAGCCGCACTGCCCCATTCCCGCTGGAATCCTGACCGCCACCATTTTAACTTTTTGCTGCAGTTAGGCGCCTGCTGGAAGCATGCGACAGACTCATACGTTTATGCAAATTGGGGTCCTATTAGCTCAATGGGACCACAATTGCACTTTAACCCTCATCCAAGTGGGAAAGCTATGGCACTTACCCGCCAGAAGGCGGGTCAATAGATATAAACAAGGACAGAGGCTCTCGAAGGGAAGTGGAGGAGGAGCAGGTGTGCTCTTCTGGTCTCCAAAAGGAAAGTGTCAGCCTCCCCTGCCACGGACTCTCACCCTTCCCTGACGCGAGACCATCTCCAAACCCTCTCCCCTGATTACCAGCCAGCCTTCCTCTGGTGGAAGCCGGTGGCCTCTGGTTGTCTGAACTTCCAGTCCTGCCCACTTCCAGCTGCCGTTTTACTCCCCATGCAAGTGAGGCCTGGGAGTTAAAATACCCCAAGCCATAAACTTAGGCACGCTCCCCGATCCCTGCCCAAAATCCATAGGGGCTTAAAATAGACCCCTGTCATTCTGTGCAAGACATTGCTTGCTAAATTTGTTATGAATGCTGGACAGTTTTCATCTCTCTTCTTAATAACCGAGCCTGATCAACCACGTCCCCTAGGCAAAGCTGAGTGCAAATGCCAGTCAAATACCAAAAAGTCTTTTGTTGGGAGAGTAGCATTCCTGACATTGTAACCATGGGGCTGTTTGTGCTAGATTTTGTGTTGCGCAATAGGAATCCAGGCTATTAAAAGCCACGTGCTGTACTATAGGTATTGCAAAATGTAAACTAGTAGCTCACATCACTGATTATTACAGTGATGTCATTTGCAATACAAATACACTTGAAAGCAGTTATATTTCTTTTCCCTTTAGGTGCTGGATCTAAATCTGAAAGGCTTATTTAGAAATACTGATGTACCATGTGTATTGCGTTTTAAGGTTCTATATTTATTTTATAATTCAAAATAAATAATTTAGAAATGGTTTCCTGGTACATGTGAAGGTTCTTGCCAAGGTTTATAAACTGTAGCCTTTCAGAACTTTCTGGCCTAGAACTTTGTTTACACAGCACACAACGGTTGAAGGATCCAATTGCACTCGGCCCATGCCAGAAGTGTGGCACACGCCCTTTTGGTTAGGCGCTCTGCTGTCACCAGGTCGCTTGCCTGAAGCTGGCATTAGACTCATTACCTATGCGAATCGGGGGCCTAACACCTATTTTGGGCTCCTCTCTGAAATTTGCTTGTGACTGACGACAGCATGTGTTCTGCATGCCACAGTCAGTTTTCCAAGCAGCCAGAAAGTGCAAGAGTGTCCCTTTAATTTCTTCAGATTAGAGAAGCACTACAATCTCTGACACAGTAAAATCAGCTTCACCATATCATAGCACTTAATGAGCATAATTTATTTTGCAAATGTTTATCACATCACCTTCATGAATATTGTAAAGAATCAAATTACAAACATACAGCCAAGGTCATTTATTTTTGTAATTTTGAATTCCAATTTAGTAGTGAAATTTCAAAAGTGTTGTGATTGCAGTGTTATAATCATAACATATTTATTGATAATTCATTTTCTAAATTGCAGAATACACAAGGGTCATTATTTTCTATTTTTAGCACTGTAATTTGAAAATAAACATGATCCTGAATTAAATACAATCTTTGCTCCACTTTTTTATTCTCTAAATCAAATTTTATGTTCAGTATATGAATGTGTAATTTTTCTCAATCACTTATTCAAGTATACAGTGACCATCTATATAAATCAGGCATTTACAAATATTCAAGCTCATTCCGAGACACTGTGGCCTAGAAATTTGGGGGTTTATCGCTGGTCGTTAAGGCTCGATTCGGGATAAAAAAAGGGGGTTGCCGCACTTCCGCCCGCTGCTGCCAGGTCCCGTGTCAGCCACCATTTTCGGCTGGGCGGGACCACTGCCGCTGTGCATGCTCGCTATCATTATGGGGATTATGCATATCGTGATGTTAGTGAGTGTACAACGCTCACTTGATGCCCAATCTGCCATTTTGGAGTGCGTCGCTCTACTTACCGGCCTGCCTTAATTGCTGAGCAAGTGTTGACGAGCAGGAAGGAGGCTCCAGCAGCGGTATTTAAAGCGATCAGCAGCAACAACTTGCAGCTGACATGTTTCTTCAGTTTGACTGTCTCTGTGGAACTTTCTGCAACTCGAGCAGCTTTATAAACTTCTTGCAAGGTCCGAAGGTGACAGGGAGTGTTGGGGCAAACGAGAACACCTTCATTCTTATTTAAAGGCTTCTGCTCACACCACTTGCTCACAGTCATAGGAGCTCTAGTGGCAGTCCCCCTCGCGCTCAAGTATCTTTGGGAGAGGGAGTGGAGGCCGCAAAGAAGAGAAGATGTGCACAGAGGGAGGAGAAGAAGGGCCAGGAGGGCTCTCAACAGGAGGGCTTCCCCACCTAGGGTCTTCAGAGAGCACTTCTCTTATATCCACTTAAGCAAGGAGTAGTGTATTCAAAGGCTCTGTTTCAGCAAGCAGGTAGTCACAGAACTCTGCCACCTCTTGCAACCAGACCTGCAGCCTGAGAGCAGGGCGACCATGGCTCTCCCAGGAGTCCTCGAGGTCACTTTTTCATCAGGGGATCTTTCCAGTCTGCAGCAGGAGACATAGCTAACATCACCTAATTTGGCATCCATTGCTGCATCCAGGATGTTGCTGAGGCTCTCTACACCAGGAGAAGGGATTACGTTTTCTTCTCCCTGAGCTTAGAGAA
Source organism: Pristiophorus japonicus (assembly GCF_044704955.1). NCBI lineage: Eukaryota > Metazoa > Chordata > Chondrichthyes > Pristiophoridae > Pristiophorus > Pristiophorus japonicus. The sequence continues at coordinate 99,636,757 of NC_091980.1, read as the reverse complement.
GCAGAAGGATCTGCATACAGCTTTGCAGAATAACGGGCTTCCTCATGGTGCAGAACGCCATCGACTGCACCCACGTGGTTTTGCCAGCACCGCATAACAATTCCGTATCTGCAAAGGCTACCACTCACTTAATATGCAACCACGCACAGCACTTCCTGATGGTCAATGCCCACTATCCTTGCAGCAGACATAATGCCTTCATCATGCATCAGTCTTTTGTAGCAGCCATCTTCCAGCCACCACGGACTCAAAATAAATTGAACTCAATATTCATGAGATTTGCTATTCTAATTATTCAACCAAAATAAACTAAAATAAATCTCAATAAAATATATCGAAAGGAAATATTGGCTCCAAAATTCTTGGAGGTGTAGATTGCATCTTGAGATGAAGGGGTTGTCATATGAAGAAAGGCTGAGCAGGCTGGGCCTGTACTCATTGGAGTTTAGAAGACTTAGAGGTGATCTTATTGAAACGTATAAAATTCTGAGGGGGCTTGACAGGGTAGATGTGGAGAGTATTATGTTCAGAATAAATCCACCAGACTGTATTGTAAGCTCAAACTGTTGTGAACTTGGTCTCTTTATTCAGACTCCAGAGTGGGGAAGCAGCATGGTGAATCACCTTTTATACCTGCTTGCCCCAGGGTGCACAGGTGACCCTTAGGTCTCCCACAAGTGTGCCCCCTAGTGGCAAATCTTACATATTGGTGAGGTTTACATACATACATAACATCATTCACCCCCCCCCACCCAAAGTCTTATGTACAAGTTATTTGCAAGTTGAGGCGACCTGGCGCTCTGCGTCCCCGGGTCGATCGCCTGAGTTGAAGTCCTGGCATGGGCGAGTTGATCGGATCATTGCTGCACGGCAGCGCAATTGGTCTGACCGGACTGATGGGCATGATGGGTTCATCCTCGTGGTTGACGGTGAGGTCGATTGTGTTAATGGGTCGCTGGGGGCCAGGTCCTTTCACAGTGTATCCTGGTTATCTGTAGTTCGCAGTTTGGTCTGGTCCAAATGCTTCCTGCGTTTGCCCAGTACATGGTTTCACAACAAATGCTCCATTTTCATCACAAACACTCCATTCCCCTCTTTGGCTAATACAGTGCTAGCAGCCCATCTGGGGCCATGAACATGAGAGGGGATCTCATAGAAACATTTAAAATTCTGACGGGGTTGGACAGGTTGGATGCAGGAAGAATGTTCCCAATGTTGGGGAAGTCCAGAACCAGGGGTCACAGTTTAAGGATAAGGGGTAAGCCATTTAGGACCGAGATGAGGAGAAACTTCTTCACCCAGAGAGTGGTGAACCTGTGGAATTCTCTGCCACAGAAAGTTGTTGAGGCCAATTCACTAAATATATTCAAAAAGGAGCTAGATGTAGTCCTTACTACTAGGGGGATCAAGGGGTATGGCGAGAAAGCAGGAATGGGGTACTGAAGTTGCATGTTCAGCCATGAACTCATTGAATGGCGGTGCAGGCTCGAAGGGCCGAATGGCCTACTCCTGCACCTATTTTCTATGTTTCTGTTTCTATGTTACATCATTTATTCTGTTGTCGCGTGGAGGAGCCGTGCGATCATGGTACATTCTCTGCTGATAGCATACGGAAGGCTCGGTTCTGAGTGATTCTGTCTGGTGACTGCATAGCACCCGGGATGGCCGGGTCTGTAGGGAGTCAACCGTGACATGTGTGGTGCTTGGCTTTATGATTTGGGCTGCCCGTTCCGGACTATTGTCGCTGACCCTAAGGTCTGGCAAGCCCAGGATGGCCGATATGGCGTTGAGACTGGTGGCGGGAGGCCGGGTGGTCCCCGTGGATCCTGGGCCATTGTATGGAGGCCCCGGACCACCGACTATGTGTAGCCTCCCTGTCTTTCTTTGCAACATTGCAGAGTTGCCCCACAGGGGGCAGTCTGATGGGATGAGTCTTTCGTCTTTGCGACGGATAAGCTGCAACATCCCGTCTAGCGGTTCGCCGTTGGCAGGCGGTAACGTGGGATCCTGGCTGGTCCAGGTCCTAAACTGAGGGGCCCTCACTTTCTAGCACTTCCACGACAATGAGTAGGTCTGCAGGCTCCGCTGTTTCCACCCTAGTGGTGGGCAACGGTTGCCAACTGAAGGCATTAGCGCCGTTCTCAGTGCCTGGCCCATGGCAGATCATTTTAAAGTGCACAGACAGTGTAAAACATTCTCGAAACAAAGCATCAATAATGGTGTCTCTGCCCTTCCAAAACTGAGGGATGAGCAGCTTGTCTGACTCGAGCAAATATTGGGACACTCTTTGGTATGTCTCTTTTGTCCCATGAACCCAGGCTACTGGTTAATGGTTAACTTATTGAATACATGTACAACCGGTTGGGGCTCGCCCGCTACTTTGGCTTGCTACACAACACACCCGACCCCGTGTGGTAACACATCACTTGCCACGAATACTTTGTTAGATACGTATACAACCGGTTGGGGTTCGCCCGCTACTTTGGCTTGCTGTACAACACGCCCGACCCAGTGTGATAACACATCACTTGCTACAAGTACTTTGTCAGATACATATACGACCGGTTGGTGTTCGCCCGCTACTTTGGCTAGTTATAAGGTACCCCCAACCCCATATGATAGTACATCATTGGCCTCGAAAGAACACTCACATGGGTTACACAGTGCAAACAACTTATTGGAACGTAGTGGGTTCCTGGCCTTCTCAGCGGCCGCCCCTTTACCTTTGCCCCAAACCCAGTTGTCTTCCTTGCTGGGCAACACATGCCTCTGTTTCATTGCGTAGACATCCCGTGGTCTGGACGCTCTCTCATCCCGTGATCTGGATGCTCTTTCGTTCTGTGGTCTGGACGCACTCTCGCCCATGTCTGTGATGCCGACTGCCGCGACCTTCCTCCCCAGGGATTTTACCTCTGGCGTCGGGAAGACGCATTCGGATCGTTTCGGCCGGAGTCCCACTCTGCTTGGTCGATCTGGAGTCTCTTACATCGTCGCGAAGAGGTCATCAGCTTTGGGTGGTGGATACCGTGCCTGTACCGCTGCTCGGTTGATCTTCACTTCCTCGTGGTCGTGATGAGCGGCCTGTGCCTCGGGGATCTACAACTGGATCTGCACTTCGATGCCTGGTTCAGCTGAAGGTGGGGCTTTGCTCAGCCTTTGAGCAAGGGATACGTCATTCGCCAGAGAAGGTAAGCAGAGGTTTTCCGAGTTCCATCGAATCTTCCCCATCCACCTCCTGCCAAGCAGCATTGGCCCATCCCCTGAAATAATCCACAGTGGTAAATCGTGCACTGCTCCCTCATGGGATACTCTCATGTCCACACTATCAATAACTGGTATCAGTTCCTTGGTATAGGTGCGCAGCTTTGCCTGAATCGGAATCAGCTTGGGTCATTGTGCTTTGTCGCCCCACAGCCTCTTGAATGCCTTCGGGCTCATAACTGATTGACTCGCCCCCGTGTCTAATTCCATGGAGACTGGAGTACCGTTGATTTCAACCTTTAACATTATCGGGGGGCTTTTGGTGGTGAAGGTGTGTATCCCATATACTTCCTCTTCATCCTTAGGTTGCATTGCCTCTCCTGCTCATTCAGCGTGATCCTCGCTGGATCAGTCATCCTCTCCTGACTCTGCCACACGGTGAGTCACAGGTCATTTGCACATTCGCTGGAGGTGCCCCATTGTTCCACAGCTCTTGCACAAATGGGGCTTGAATCGACATTGATGAGCTCTAGGACTGACCCCGCTGCGCGAACATAGTGCTAATGGATACGCATTCACGCCCCACGGTGGACTCTGAGTCACTCTAGGCCTAGGTTTGGCCTCTGCGGTCATGTGGGCCTTGCCCTCTACAGTTCTGCCTGCTGGAAACATTATTTTATGCACAGTACGTGCCAGTGAGCTTCGATTCCATGAAGATATCCGTTTCATGTTATCGCTCGTGGATATGAAGGCTTGGGCTATCGTGATGGCCTTGCTCAGATCTAGGGATTCGGCAGACAGCAGTTTGCGAAGAATGACCTCATGGCTGATTCCAAGCATGAAAAAGTCCCGCAACATTTCTCCGAAAGATCCTGCAAATTCGCACTGTCCCGCAAGGCGTCTTAGGTCGGCGACAAAACTCGCCACTTTCTGGCCCTCGGAGCGATGGTGCGTGTAAAAGCGATACCTGGCCATTAAGATGCTCTCCTTCGGCTTGAAGTGTTCCCGCACCAGCGTACACAGCTCTGTGTAAGTCTTGTCCGTTGGTTTTACTGGTGCCAGCAGATTTTTGAGGAAGCCATATATCAAAGACCCACATACAGTGAGGAGAATTGCCCTGCGCTTGGTCGCCGTCTCAGCCTTGTCCAGTTCATTGGCCACGAAGTACAGGTCGAGGCGCTCAGCAAAAGCTTCCCAATCAGCACTCTCAACAAATCTCTCAAGAATACCAACTGCAGCCATTACTGCGTGAAAGTTCGTGATCCATTACTCGTCGCCAGTTTATTATGTTCAGAATAAATCCACAAGACTGTATTGTAAGCTTAAACTGTTGTGACCTTGGTCTCTTTATTCAGACTCTAGAGTGGGGAAGCAGCATGGTGGATCACCTTTTATACCTGCTTGCCCCAGGGTGCACAGGTGACCCTTAGGTCGCCCACAGGTGTGCCCCCTAGTGGCAAGTCTTACATATTGGTGGGGTTTACATGCACACATGACAGAGAGAATGTTTCCCCTCATGGGGTAATCTAGAACTAGGGGGCATAGTTTCAGAATAAGGGGTCACCCATTTAAAACGGAAATGAGGAGGAATTTGTTCTCTCAGAGGGTTGTGAATCTTTGGAATTCTCTACCTCAGAGTGCTGTGGAGGCTGGGTCATTGAATGTATTTAAGTTGGAGATAGACAGATTTTTGAAAGATAAGGGGGTCAAGGGTTATGGGGAGCGGGCAGGGAAGTGGAGTTGAGGCCAGAATCAGATCAGCCATGATCTTATTGAATGACCAAATGGCCTACTCCTGCTCCTATTTCTTATGTTCTTATTGCGGAAAGTCTAGTTTCCATCCAGTGGGGCTGGAAATTTTTGACAATACCAACTTACACTAGGCTTCTGCCCCATTTGCCATGGTCTTTTGAATTCCAATAGGGATGGCAATGGACGTATCTTCCTCCTCCCCCCATGTCATGTTGAGAGTCGGTATGAATTCCTTTGAAGTCCCAAAACTTTATTAAACTAAGAAAATGGATCCCAGAAGGGTTCTATTACCTAGTCCAGAGGCAGAATGGCTCCTTTTGGAGCGTGAAGAAAATCCAACTTTTTTCTGAAGCCCTGTTGGCTTTAGAGGACAGATCGGGATGGGTGTTGCTGAGTCAGATCCCAGTGACCCTATCCCCAATATTTTGGGATGTGGTCTTGGCATGGGGGTGATGGGGTTTTTGCTTTGCTGGACTTGCACCAGTGGATCACTTCCCCAGGAATTTCAGGGCCATTTAATACGTCAAATTAATTCAATTAAATTGTGCGTCCCTGCCCCTATTCAAAATGAGAAACATTAACACATACTTAAGGTAAAATTCAATGCTTTTGTCATAAAAACTGATGTTGTTTCCATAGTGCAAATCAACATTATCGACTCCCTGAACAGTCCCCTGACTCATCGGCTTATCCCACAGGTTAAGCAGCTGTTCTGCAGGTAGGCCCTCAGTTGGAACTTTGGCAGTGCCTTGATTCACACAAGGCGACCTGATTTCAAGCATTTGAAAACGTTGCTTTGTACTCTGCTGCTAAAAGGCACACCAGAATTGCAAGGTCGACTTGTACTCTAATTTCCTTCATTCCTTTGAATAAGCCTCTCAACCTGAATACTTGGCTGAAATTGGTTGCTCACTGTTGAGCAATGTGGTTACAAAGTTACATACATTGAACCACCACAGTGGTGCAAGCATATTAGCGCACCAACACATTGCAACACTGGATCACCTCACTACTGTTTTAAAGCATTCATTAACCCTTCAGACTCATATCAAGGATTGGAATTTGGAAATGGCACATTGGTAAGTTATCTGCAGCTCCATCTGGATTTGTCGAGCACTTCATTGGAGGTTTGCTAGCTTTAATACATTTTTGTTAGGTTTCATAATTATTTACAAAATATTCACAAGTTATATATAATTTACAGTGCCTTTAGTTTTACACTGGTCTTACATGATTACAGCAGTATAGTCTGCAGGTACTGCAAAATATTTTTTCTAATCTTACAATCATGAGTTAAAGAATGTTTTTCTTTCTTTGAACTATCAATTGTAAACATATTTACAGTGGAGGAGATTGTCAGGAATGTCTAGTTTGTGTACTGCTGGCACGGACTTCTCCATTTTGATCTTCTGTTCTGATGCTATGATTAAAGGCTGTCTAAGGCTGTAATACAGAAAAAATTGGAATGAACATTCCAAACTAACTCACCTGAAGCTGCTCTCTGCAAAGTAAAGTACCTTTAAATTAGATGGTGCTCAGAATACATCATTTAAGCAGGTGGAGCTTCCTTGGCTGACTACCTCTGTGTTCAAAGATAATCAGTTTGAGGCCAATAGGGAGCTCTTCAGCTTAAATAATGTGGCAGGTTTAAATTATAGAGAGAGGGGGTTTTACCATCCTATATGCCAGGCAGAAAACATCTACTGGCTGCACGCCAGTTTTCATTTTGCCTGTTATATTTTGCTCAAACTTGGTGTGAATTTATGGCGCATAGCAACATGAGTTGGCTATTCAACCTCGAGCCTGTTCTGCCATTCAATTAGAAAAGATATACTTGCTTTGGAGGCAGTTCAGAGAAGGTGCACTAAATTGATTCTGGAGATGAAAGGGTTGACTTATGAGGAAAGGTTGAGTAGGTTGGGCCTCTACTCATTGGAATTCAGAAGAATGAGAGGTGATCTTATCGAAACGTATAAGATTATGAGACGGCTTGACAAGGTGGATGCAGAGAGGATGTTTCCACTGATAGAGGAGATTAGAATAAGGGGACAGCCTATTTAAAACTGAGACGAGGAGTAATTTCTTCTCTCAGAGGGATCTAAATCTGTAAAATTCGCTGCCTCAGAGAGCTGTGGAAGCTGGATCATTGAATGAATTTAACTCTGTGATAGACAGTTTCTTAACCGCTAAGGGAATAAGGGGTTATGGGGAACGAGCAGGGAAGTGGACCTGAGTCCATGATCGAATCAGCCATGATCGTATTGAATGGCAGAGCAGGCTCGAGGGGCCATATGGCCTACTCCTGTTGCTATTTCTTATGTTCTTATGTTCTTATCATGGCTGATCTGTACCTCAACCCCAGTTGCTCCCCTTTGTTCCATATCACTTGATACCCTTCCCTAACAAAAATATCTCGTGATCTCAGTCTTGGAAATTTTAATTGAACCACCACCCACAGCTTTTTGGTGGAACGAGTTCCAGATTTCCACTACCCTTTGTGTAAAAAAGTGCTTCCTGATTTCACCCCTAAATGGCCTAGCTCTAATTTTGAGAATATGCCTTCTTTCTGGATTCCCTCACCAAAAGTAAATAGTTTCTCTGTATCTACCCTATCAAATCGCTTTATTATTTTACACACATCAATTAGATCATCCCTCAGTCTTCTAAGCAGGGAATATAAAAGTCAAGTTTATGCTACCTGGCCTTATATTTTAACCCTTTAGCCCTGGTACAATTCTCGGGGATCTGCACTGTAAGCCTTCCAAGGCCAATATTTTTTTCCTGAGGTTCAGTGTCCAAAACTAAACACAGCACTCCAGATGGGGTCTGACCAAGTCTTTCTACAAATGAAGCATCACTTCTTCATTTTGAATTGCAACCCCACTGAGATAGAGGCTAATATTCTGTTAGCCTTTTGAATTTGTTTGTATCTGTGCATTAGCTTTTAATGATTTGTGTACACAGACACATAAACCCCATTGCTCCTCCTCAGTACCTTGTCTCTCACCATTAAGAAAATATCTTGCTTAGATTCGTAGTGGATGACCTCACACTTCCCCACATTGAACTCCACCTGCTATAGTTTCAGCCAATCACTTAGTCTGCTATGTCCCTTCTGCTCTTATCCTCACAATTTACTGTGCCTCCTAACTTAGTGTCATTTGCAAATTTGGATGTACAAATCTATATTCCCTCATCCAAGTCATTAATATATATAGTAAAGAATACTCCATGGTAATTAGTCCTGCTCAGTTTTTCACATTAAGCCACGGAGTGGTGTTAAATTCAAGTTGAAGTAGATTTTACCATTCCAATTACTTTCTTTTGAATGGAAAGTAGGCCAATTTCATGTGCTCATTTAATCTAATGAGCCCGAGTTTTCCACGCTGTTCTGGTCTGGACCTTCAGCAATGATTTCAGACAGAAAGCAGAGACACCTACTGGTGGTAGTTTAAAACATTAAAATAAATGGTCAATCCAGAGGAGAGATTCAATTTTCTGATAAGACTTCCACTGGCGATCAGAATATATGGCCCTATATTGTTTTAGTTACTAAAATTTAGTTTAAAATAAAGTCAGGCCTGTAGCACTAAAATTCAAATCTGATTGTTCAGAATTGCTGACAATGCTTTAAGGTATTTAGGAAGATAAGAATATAACTTTAACTGTGTAAAATGTATCATTCTTCAAAGTAACCATAGATTTATAGGACATAAAAGGTCATTAGGCCCACTGTATGTGTGTCAAGACTTTGTGAAGCCCACTACCCGCTCTTACTCCAGAGCTCTGTATCTTCTTTACTTCAAACTTTTATCTACATTCCCCCTTAAAAGATGCAGTGGTCTCTGGTGATTCATAGATGTTTTTGTTCTAATAGGTAATGTGTTCCTCGCCTTCAAACAAGAGCTGGAAGATAAGTACAAAGAGTATTGTTGCAACTATGAGAACACCCTGCAATTTGAATCCATTTTTAAGAAGAATGAAAATACTTGGAAAGAAATTACAGAAACTCTAAATGTATTGGGGTAAGAATCTTGCACAAGCATATTTATTTTATAATTGTGAGGATTTAATTCTTTAAATGTGCAGACATGAGATAGTATTTTAAATATTAAAACAAGTCCTTTTTTTATTGTGTCAAACCATATAGTGTATTTGGAATTTCAGAAGGCATTTCGATAAGGAGCCACACAAGAGGTTATTAAACCAAATTAGGGCTCATTGGATTGGGGGTAATATACTGGCATGGATTGAGGATTGGTTAACGGACAGAAAACAGAAAGTAGGAATAAACGGGTCATTTTCAGGTTAGCAGGCTGTAACTAGTGGGGTACTGCAAGGGCAGGTGCTTGGGCCTTGGCTATTCACAATCTATATCAATGATTTGGATGAGGGAACCAAGTTTGTTGCTGATATAAAGGTAGGTGGGAATGTGAATTATGAGGAGAATGCAAACAGGCTAAGTGAATGGGAAAAAACATGGCAAATGGAATATAATGTGGAGAAATGTGAAGTTATCCACTTTGCTAGGAAAAATTGAAAAGCAAAGTATTTTTTAAATGTGAGAGATTGGGAATGTTGGTGTTCAGAGGGACCCGGGTGTCCTTGTGCACATTTCACTGAAAGTTAACATTCTGGTACAGCAAGCAATTAAGAAACCAAATGGTATGGTGGCCTTTATTACCAGAGGATTTGAGTATAAGGGTAAAGTGGGCTGAAATTGCCTACCGCCGGAAACGCGGTGGACCTTCCCTGTTTCAGATGTTTTTATTGGTACAGTTGATGTGATGGCCTCGAGTGAAATTCCAATCTTTGGCTTTTTATTTTAAGCGGCCCGGACGTCGGTCATAATGGGGGCGGAAGTACGGCAGGTGGACTGTCCTCTGCTGTCACTCATCAGCGTAGCGCTGATGACATCATCACGCTGGCATGTCACCACGTCTCTCCCCTTCACTTAAAGGGTAGAGCCGCTGCCATTATTTAAGTTAGGTCCACTGGGCCACCAGGGAGGGTTTTGGCCAGGCCAGTGGCCTGGCACGCAAGAGGGGTTGCCAGGCTGCCTGTTAGCAGCCCGGCCGAACCCGGGGCGTAATTGTCGGCCCGACATGGCAATTGGCCGACAAAAAAAATAAGATGGAGGCCGCAACAGTAGGTTCTCCCCTTTAATGGCAGCCGCTCCAAGCACAGTGCAATGGCAGACAAAGCTGTGGGGGGGGGGGAATCATCGGCGGTGAACGCTCTGATGATGCACTTAGGATGGATCGGCAGCAGCGGAGCGATAGCAGGGGGAGCGGGTCACCACCAGGATACTGCAGGAGTGGAATTTTCAAAATGGCGGCCATTCCATGAAAAATCGGCAGCCATTCCACTTCGAAGTGTGGCCGCCAATTTCCTGCAGTAACAGGCCTTAAGGGAAGGGGCAATTTCAGCCCCCTTTTGATGTCTTACTGCAATTATATTGGGCCCTGGTGAGACCACACCTGGAGAATTGTGCACAGTTTTGGTCTCCTTATCTAAGGAAGGATATACTTGCCATAAAGGAAGGGAAACGAAGGTTCACCAGACTGATTCCTGGGGTAGGGGATTGTCCTATGAGGAGAGATTGAGTAAACTAGGCCTATATTCTCTAGCGTTTAGAAGAATGAAACATACAAAATTCTTACAGGTCTGGACAGGGTAGATGCAGGGAGGATGTTTCCCCTGGCTGAGGAGTCTAGAACCATGCATCACAGTCTCAGAAGGGGTTGGCCATTTAGGACTGAGATGCAGAGAAATTTCTTCACTCAGAGGGTGGTAAATCTTTGGAATTCTCTACCACAGAGTGCTGTGGATGCTCAGTCGTTGGGTATATTCAAGACAAAGATTGATAAATTTTTGGATATTAAGAGAATCAGAGGATATGAATGGCAAAGCAGGCTGGAGCGGCCAAATGGTCTACTCGTTGCTCCTACTTCTTATATTCTTATGTTCTTGTATATAGTGGAGCATTGATATTGCTTGGGGATCACTCTGCTAGCATAAGTGAAGCGGAGCAAAACCCCAAATCCTCATCAGCTGATGATGAAGCTACAGACACTCCCTGTATTCAGGGGATGGCGGCATTTGCAGGACCGGAATGGGTCCATCCTGGCTGCAAGGGCACTGCAATTGCTCCTGCACTGATCATTTTACGGATGTCGAAGCAGCACCCTGACATCTCGGGGAAGCAGTAGTTGACAGCGACCTGTGGAGACAGGCAGTGCAATCCTGGTCCTCCTGGCTCCAATGCAAGGTAAGTATTTTCATTAAACCAGTCCTGATGTTTTCTGGTTGAGTGACATCTCTTCACAGGCACTGGTTATAGAGGCCTGGAGGGCACACCAAGCGCTATGGGGATTCAGCATCTTAGGGAGATTGGCTGTGAGGCGCTGGCTGTTTAGGGCTCTCTTAGCTGGGTCTCTAAGTGCCTCGGCATTAAATTTTTTGCGGAACTGCTTCTGCTGTCCCTTCTTCTTTGGGGCTGTGTTAATGTTGATGATGAATCGGATTAGGCAGTTGTCCGTCCAGCAGTCGCCAGTTCCTATCATAGCGCGGATGATGCGCACATCCTTGCAATCCCTGGCTCGGACGATGACATAGTCAAGCAGGTGCCAGTGTTTGAAGCGAGGGTGTTGCCACGATGCCTTGTACTTGTCCCTCTGGCGGAATGGGGTGTTGGTGATGAGGAGTTCATGTTCTAGACATTTTGTCAGGAGTAGGGTACTGCTGGAATTGGCTTTCTCTACCCGCTCTCTGACAATCACGCCTTCCCAGAGGGCTGTGTCTTTGCCAACCGTGGCAATAAAATCACCCAGTTTGTCACCGTGGGGACACGGGACAAGGATGTCTCGAGGTTGGAATAAAAACCCTCTTTAGCCTCATCAATTGCACTGATAACTGTGGCACATTGGTTCCGAGATAGGGTGATACAGAGAGTCATGAGGCATTCATTGACCCCGCAGGGGGAGTCTTTGAGGCAGTCGACCAGCTCATTCTTGATGGCAAAGCCGACTGCATCAAGGCGGTGTTCTGCCTCTGGTTTCCCTTTCCAGAAGAAGGTGTAACCTCCACCGTGTTCCTTCAACTGGCCTTCCCCTGCCCACCGGGTCTCGCTTAGGGCGGCGATGTCAATGTCAAAACGTCTAAGCTCCCGGGCAACTATGGCGGTGCGGCATTCTGGCCTGTTGCTGTTGGGATTGTCCATGAGGGTCCTGACGTTCCAGGTCCCGAACTTCATACTGATGGAGTGGAAGATGCCTGTGCGTGAGTTCTTTTAATGTGGGGAGGCCGCTGCACACCGGCAACCACACGGGCTTAGCTGAGCAAGGTCTTGGTCCGGTGGCAAGGGAGGTCCAAGACAACTGGAGACCAAGCACAGCTTGATAAGCCTAATTGCCTACGGCGAAGTGTTGGCCGCAAGGTAGCGCCATTGATGGTAGATGGCCCGAGGCTAGGTTGGGGGCAAGCATTAGGAAGGTGACTTCCAAAGTTATTTAAAAAGATTAAAAGTTGAATAAGCTTCCCAATTTATTTCAAAAGTTTCTAAGATTTGTTAAAATGTTTTAAGAAGTTTCTAAGAGTTGTTAAAAACTCTGGTTTGATGAGAATGATCAGGAGATCGAAGAACTAATAGATCGCAAGTGCAAAGCAACAGCCCAACTCAGGAGCTGCAAAACAACATTACAGACAGCTCAAGGCTCAGGTCCAACAAAAAACTCGTGACCTAAAGAACAGGTGGTGGACAGAGAAAGCACAGGAGATACAACAACTGGCCGACAGTCACGATATGCGAGGATTCTTCACTGCAGGCAAGGCCACCTACAGCCCAAACTCCCAAGGCCCCACCCCACTGCTATCCAAGAACGGGGAAACACTCATCAAGGACACCGAGGCTGTTAGGGCCCGATGGAAGGAGCACTTTGAAGATCACCTCAATCAAGACTCTGCCTTTGACTACAATGTTCTCGATTCCATCCCGCAGCATGCCACTCGCCACCAACTCAGTGAAACTCCAACGTTGCACGAGGTTGGCAAAGCCATAAAACAGCTTAAGAATAACAAGGCCACGGGTGCAGATGGAATCCCTGCTGAGGCGCTAAAAAATGGTGGAGAGGCGCTGTTGGCGCGGATACATGACCTCATCTCTCTCATTTGGAGGGAGGAAAGCATGCCGGGAGATCTGAGAGATGCAGTGATTGTGACCCTTTTTAAAAAGGGGGACAAGTCCGACTACGGCAACCACAGGGGAATCTCCCTGCTTTCAGCCACTGGGAAAGTTGTCACTCGAGTTCTCCTCAATCGTTTTCTCCCTGTGGCCGAGGAGCTCCTCCCGGAATCACAATGCGGATTTCGTCCCCTACCGGGCACAACAGACATGATCTTTGCAGCGCGCCAGTTGCAGAAAAAATGTAGGGAGCAGCGCCAGCCCTTATACATGGCCTTTTTCAATCTTACAATCTTACAATCTTTCAATCCCCAAAGTTTGTCAACATCCTTCACCTGCTTCACAATGACATGCAGGCCGTGATCCTTACCAAAGGATCCATTACAAACCCAATCCACGTCTGGACCGGGGTCAAACAGGGCTGCGTTATCGCTCCAACTCTCTTCTCAATCTTCCTCGCCGCCATGCTCCACCTCACAATCAACCAGCTCCCCGCTGGAGTGGAACTAAACTACAGAACCAGTGGGAAGCTGTTTAACCTACACCGCCTCCAGGCCAGGTCCAAAACCACCCCAACCTCTGTCATTGAGCTGCAGAATGCAGACGATGCTTGTGTCTGTGCACATTCAGAGGCTGAACTTCAGGATTTAGTCAATGTATTCACTGAGGCATATGAAAACATGGGCTTTACGCTTAACATCCGTAAGACAAAGGTCCTTCACCAGCCTGTCATCGCCGCACAGCACTGCCCTCCAATCATCAAGATCCACGGTGTGGCCCTGGACAACGTGGACCATTTCCCATATCTTGGGAGCCTCTTATCAACAAAGGCAGACATTGATGCGGAGATTCTGCATCGCCTCCAGTGCGCCAGCGCAGCCTTCGGCCGCCTGCGGAAAAGAGTGTTTGAAGACCAGGCCCTCAAATCTACACCAAACTCATGGTCTATAGGCCTGTAGTAATACCCGCCCTCCTGTATGGGTCTGAGGCATGGACGATGTACAGAAGGCATCTCAAGTCGCTGGAGATATATCACCAACGATGTCTCTGCAAGATCCTGCAAATCTCCTGGGAGGACAGGCGCACCAACATCAGTGTCCTTGACCAGGCTAACATCCCCAGCATTGAAGCACTGACCACACTCGATCCGTTTCACTGGGCAGGCCACATAGTATGCATGCCAGATACGAGACTCCCTAAGCTAATGTTTTATGTGGAGCTCCTTCATGAGCCAAAGAAGGGCAGCGGAAACATTATAAGGACACCCTCAAAGCCTCCCTGGTGAAGTGCGACATCATCACTGACACCTGGGAGACCCTGGCCGCAGACCGCCTGAGGTGGAGAAAGTCCACCCGGGAGGGCGTTGAGCTCTTTGAGTCTCGACGCAAGGAGCATGAAGAGGCCAAGCGCAGGCAGCAGAAGGAGCGCGCAGCAAACCAGCCCTACCGACCCCTTCCCCCGACGAATGTCTGTTCCACCTGTAACAGGGTCTGTGACTCCCATATCGGACTGTTCAACCATCAAATAACTCACTTTGGGAGTGGAAGCAGGTCCTCCTCAATTCCGAGGGACTGCCTATGGTGATGATGAAGGTAAGTAAAAAAAACTTTAACCTTACCTTTCGGCCTCCAGTCGTTCCTTTAAGGACTGCTGGTTTGGCTGCTGAGTGCCTGAAGAAACTGACCACAGCATGCATACGAATTTCACAAAGGGGCCTGAAACACGTGTTAAATCCTCGACTCGCATGAGCAGTGGGCCCAATGCCAGTTTCAGGCAGGCGCCTTGGACAACTACAGGCCACTATAATAACCATTATGACATACGGTGTACCCCTGGCATGGAATGAGTGCGCACACGCTTCGCTCCGTAACGGGTCCTTCAGTGACTGAAAAACACCTGAAAAATAGGTGCAATCATATTTCTAGGTCATGGTGTCGAAGTTTGTGGTTGATACCAAATTAGTTGGAGGGCGGTGGGGGTGGGGGGTGGGGGGGGGAAAGGGTGGGCGGAGAGGGCGGTATATCCATTATTGCGGAAGAGTGTACCAAAAATACAGGAAGACATAAACAGCCTCGTAGAGCAGGTGGCTAAATGGCAAATTAAATTTAATATATGTAGTGTGAGGTGGTTCATTTTGGTACGAGGCCTCTTATTCCTTGGTTTGTAAGTAATTAAATGGCGTAGAGGAGCAAAGAGAACTGGGAGTACAGATACGTAATTGGTTAAATTTAGCAACACAAGTTGATCAGGCATAAAGAGTGCAAAGTGCTGGAGTGCATTTCTGGATGAACAGAATATAAAAGCCGGGAGGTAATGTTACATTTATATAGAACCTTGATTAGTCCACGCTCGGAGTACTGTGGGCACATCTGGTCTCCGTACTATAAAAAGGATATTGAAGCACTGGAGATATTGTAGAAAAGATTTACAAAGATATTATCAAAATTGTGAGAATGCAACTATCAGGAAAGATTCAGCAGGCTTGGACTATTTTCTTTGGAACAGAGAAGACTAAGAGGAGGCCTGATAAAGGTTTTTAAAATTATGAATGTGTTCAACAGGGTTGATGTTGAGAAATGTATGTGAGAGACCAGAACAAGGAGGCATTAAAAAAAAGCTAGTTACTAACAGATCAAATAAAGAATTTAAGAGGAATTTATTTAAACAGAGTTGTGGGAATGTGGAATAAAAACAGAAAATGCTGGAAATACTCAGCAAGTCAGGCAGCATCTGTGGAGAGAGAAACAGAGTTAATGTTTCAGGTCGATGACCTTTCACCATAACTGGAAAAAGTTAGAGATGTGACAGGTTTTAAGCAAATGCAGGGGCAGTGAAAGGGGGGAAAGAACAAAAGGGAAGGTCTGTGATAGAGTGGAAGGCAGGAGAGAATAAATGACAAAAGGGATGATGGCGCAAGGCAAAAGGAGATGGTAATGGGACAGGTAAAGAAATAAAAGATGGATCTAGAAGAGGTGTAAATGGCAATAGCAGAATCATCAACAGCTGCCCTCTGGCGGCAGAGGTTATCATCTGAAATTGTTGAACTCGATGTTGTGTCCGGAAGGCTGTAAACTGCCTTATCGATAGATGAGGTGCTGTGTCTCGAGCTTATGTTGAGCTTCATTGGAACAGTGTAGGAGGCGGAGGTCAGAAAGGTCAGTGTGGCAGTGGGGCAGAGAATTAAAGTGACAAGCGACTAGAAGCTCGGGGTCACTCTTGCGGACTGAACGGAGAATGTGGAACTCGCTGCCACGTGTAGTGGTTGAAGCAGATAGCATGAGGGAGAAGGGAGTAGAGTGTTATGGGCACAAGGTGCGAAGAAATAACTAGAATGGGAGTATGCCTGTGTATACTATAAACACCGGCAGAGACCAATGTTTAAAATGATAAAGTGATGCAATGGCGTAGATACAGAGAAACTATATCCTCTAATGAGGGAATCCAGAACAATAGGGCATAATTTTAAAATTAGAACCAAGCCATTTAGGAATGAAATCTGGAAGCACGTATTCCACACAAAGGATGGCGGAAATCTAAATCTCACTCCCCAAAAGGCTGTTGAGGCTGGATCAATTAATATTTTCAAGACTGAGATCACTAGATTTTTTTTGTTAGATAAGGGTATCACGGGATAAGGGGAACAAAGGGGAGTAAATGAGGTTGAGGTACAGGTCAGTCATGATCGAATTGAGTGGTAGAACAGGCTCGAGGGGGATGAATAGCTTACTCCTGTTCCGATGATTTGCTCAATGACCTGTTTCGGTGCTGCAGATCCTATTTAATTCTCTGTAATTTAGTACAATTGCACACTGTGGCCACTGGGTGGCTCTTTGGAGCAACTTTTTCAGCTCTGTCACCCAGCTCAACCGTCATCTTCTTTTATCTGATTTTTGTACTTTTACTCATTACATTCTGCTGATTCCTTTTTCGTCTCCAATATTTTTTCTCATTTACTAATGCCCCTGGGCTCCCATTTCCTCCTTCTCCGCTGGGCTTCCAGGCACCCTTCCCTTTTCTGCATACATTTACTTGGATACAAATGGACATGTTAGAAACATAGAAACACAGAAACATAGAAAATATGTGCAGGAGTAGGCCATTCGGCCCTTCGAGCCTGCATCACCATTCAATAAGATCATGGCTGATCATTCACCTCAGTACCCCTTTCCTGCTTTCTCTCCATACCCCTTGATCCCTTTAGCCATAAGGGCCATATCTAACTCCCTCTTGAATATATCCAATGCACTGGCATCAACAACTCTCTGCGGTAGGGAATTCCACAGGTTAATAACTCTCTGAGTGAAGAAGTTTCTCCTCATCTCAGTCCTAAATGGCCTACCCCTTATCTTTAGACTATATCCCCTGGTTCTGAACTTCCCCAACATCAGGAACATTCTTCCTGCATCTAACCTGTCCAGTCCCATCAGAATCTTATATGTTTCTATGAGATACCCTCTCATCTTTCTAAACTCCAGTGAATACAGGCCCAGTCAATCCAGTCTCTCCTCATATGTCAGTCCTGCCACCCCCGGGAATCAGTCTGGTGAACTTTCGCTGCACTCCCTCAATAGCAAGAACGTTCTTCCTCAGATTAGGAGACCAAAACTGAACACAATATTCCAGGTGAGGCCTCACTAAGGCCCTGTATATCTGCAGTAAGACCTCCCTGCTCCTATACTCAAATCCCCTAGCTATGAAGGCCAACATACCATTTGCCTTCTTCACCAACTGCTGTACCTGCATGCCAACTTTCAATGACTGATCTACCATAACACCCAGGTCTCGTTGCACCTCCCCTTTTCCTAATCAACCGCCATTCAAATAATATTCTGCCTTCATGTTTTTGCCACCAAAGTGGATAACCTCACATTTATCCATATTATACTGCATCTGCCACTCGTTTGCCCACTGACCTAACCTGTCCAAGTCAACCAGCAGCCTTTTAGCATCCTCTTCACAGCTCACACTGCCAACCAGCTTAGTGCCATCTGCAAACTTGGAGATATTACACTCAATTCCCTCATCCAAATCATTAATCTATATTGTAAATAGCTGGGGTCCCAGCACTGAGCCCTGCGGTACCCCACTAGACACTGCGTGCCATTCTGAAAAGGACCCATTTATCCTGACTCTCTGCTTCCTGTCTGCCAACCAGTTCACTATCCACGTCAGTTCATTACCCCCAATACCATGTGCTTTAATCTTGCACACCAATCTCTTGTGTGGGACCTTGTCAAAAGCCTTTTGAAAGTCCAAATACACCACATCCACTAGTTCTCCCTTGTCCACTCTACCAGTTACAGCCTCAAAAATTTCTAGAAGATTTGTCAAGCAGGATTTCCCTTTCATAAATCCATGCTGACTTGCTCCGATCCCGTCACTGCTTTCCAAATGTGCTGCTATATCATTTTTAATAATTGATTCCAACATTTTCCCCACTACTGATGTCAGGCTATAATTACCCATTTTCTCTCCCACTCCTTTCTTAAAAAGTGGTGTTACATTAGCTACCCTCCAGTCCATAGGAACCGATCCAGAGTCAATAGATTGTTGGAAAATGATCACCAATGCATCCACTATTTCTAGGGCTACTTCCTTAAGTACTCTGGGATGCAGACTATCAGGCCCCATGGATTTATTGGCCTTCAATCCCATCAATTTCCCTAACACAATTTCCCGCCCAATAAGGATTTCCTTCAGTTCCTCCTTCTCACTAGACCCTCGATCCCTTAGTATTTCCGGAAGGTTATTTGTGTCTTCCTTCGTAAAGACAGAACCAAAGTAGTTGTTTAACTGATCCGCTATTTCTTTGTTCTCCATTATAAATTCACTTGAATCTGACTGCAAGGGACCTACGTTTGTTTTCACTAATCTTTTTCTCTTCACATATCTATAGAAGCTTTTGCAGTTAGTTTTTATGTTCCCAGCAAGCTTCCTCTCATACTCTATTTTCCCCCTCCTAATTAAACCCTTTGTTCTCCTTTGCTGGATTATAAAATCCTCCCAGTCCTCAGGTTTGTTGCTTTTTCTGGCCAATTTATATGCCTCTTACTTGGAATTAACACTATCCTTAATTTCCCTTGTTAGCCACGGTTGAGCCACCTTCCCCATTTTATTTTTATTTTTATTCCAGACAGGGATGTACAATTGTTGTAGTTCATCCATGTGATCTTTAAATGTTTGCCATTGCCTATCCACCGTCAACCATTTAAGTATCACTCGCCAGTCTATTCTAGCCAATTCATGTCGCATACCTTTGAAGTTACCTTTCCCTAAGTTCAGGACCCTAGTCTCTGAATTAACTGTGTCACTCTCCACCTTAATAGAGAATGCTACCATATTATGGTCACTCTTCCCCAAGGGGCCTCGAACAACAAGATTGCTAATTAGTCCTTTCTCATTACACATCACCCAGTCTAGGATGGCCAGCCCTCTAGTTGGTTCCTCGACATATTGGTCTAGAAAACCATCCCTAATACACTCCAGGAAATCCTCCTCCACCGCATTGCTACCAGTTTGGTTTGCCCAATCAATATGTAGATTAAAGTCGCCCATGATAACTGCTGTACCTTTATTGCACGCATCCCTAATTTCTTGTTTGATGCTGTCCCTAACCTCACTATTACTGTTGGTGGTCTGTACATAACTCCCACTAGCGTTTTCTGCCCTTTGGTATTCCGTAGCTCCACCCATACATATTCCACATCATCCAAGCTAATGTCCTTCCTTACCATTGCATTAATTTCCTCTTTAACCAGCAACGCCACCCCACCTCCTTTTCCTTTCTGTCTATCCTTCCTAAATGTTGAATACCCCTGGATGTTGAGTTCCCAGCCTTGGTCACCCTGGAGCCATGTCTCCATGATGCCAATTACATCATATCCATTAACTACTATCTGCGCAGTTAATTCATCCACCTTATTCCGAATACTCCTCGCATTGAGGCACAGAGCCTTCAGGCTTGTCTTTTTAACACACTTTGCCCCTTTAGAATTTTGCTGTAATGTGGCCCTTTTTGCTTTTTGCCTTGGGCTTCTCTGCCCTCCACTTTTACTTTTCTTCTTTCTATCTTTTTCTTCTGCCCCCATTCAACTTTCCTCTGCCTCCCTGCATAGGTTACCATCCCCCTGCCATATTAGTTTAACCCCTCCCCAACAGCACTAGCAAACACTTCCCCTAGGACATAGGTTTTATTAAACCTTATTCTGTTAATTAAACGTAATCTCTGTACTGCTGGCCCAAAAATATAACAGGCAGTATAAAGATTATTTAGGAATTTTTTTTATTGGATATGATGGTAGCATCATTGATAAAATACTTTTAGCTGCAAAATAATTTATTTGAATGAAATGGTGAATTGTACGTGTTTCTGTTTTATCCTGCAATGATGTCAGAGAATTAATCGGCTTTTCCAAGTCCTGCTCCTTCCTTATTTATTTTTGTACCTTGTATACGATTGTTTGCTATCCATTTACTACTATCAATAACTTTAAATCTCTGGTTCTGGTTCAGTTCCTATGGATTGGAGGGTATCTAATGTATTCCAACTTTTTAAAAAAGGAGGGAGAGAGAAAATGGGTAATTATAGACCAGTTAGCCTGACATCAGTGGTGGGGAAAATGCTGGAATCAATTATTAAAGATGTAATAGCAGCGCATTGGAAAGCAGTGACAGGATCTGTCCAAGTCAGCATCGATTTATGAAAGAGCAATCATGCTTGACAAATCTTCTAGAGTTTTTTGAGGATGTAACTAGTAGAGTGAATAAGGGAGAACCAGTGGACGTGGTGTATTTGGACTTTCAAAAGGCTTTTGACAAGGTCCCACACAAGAGATTGGTGTGCAAAATTAAAGCACATGGTATTGGGGGTAATGTGCTGACGTGGATAGAGAACTGGTTGTCAGACAGGAAGCAAAGAGTCGGGATAATGGGTCCTTTTCAGAATGGCAGGCAGTGACTAGTGGGGTACCGCAAGGTTCAGTGCTGGAACCCCAGTTATTTACAATATACATTAATGATTTAGACGAAGGAATTGAATGTAATATCTCCAAGTTTGCAGATGACACTAAGCTGGGTGGCAGTGTGAGCTGTGAGGAGGATGCTAAGAGGCTGCTGGAGGACTTGGACAGGTTAGGTGAGTGGGCAAATGCATGGCAGATGCAGTATAATGTGGATAAATGTGAGGTTATCCACTTTGGTGGCAAAAATAGGAAGGCAGATTATTATCTGAATGGTGACAGATTAGTAAAAGGGAGGTTCAACGAGACCTAGGTGTCATGGTACATCAGTCATTGAAGGTAGACATGCAGGTACAGCAGGCAGTAAAGAAAGCAAATGGCATGCTGGCCTTCATAGTGAGGGGATTTGAGTATAGGAGCCAAGGAAGTCTTACTGCAGTTGTACAGGGCCTTGGTGAGACCACACCTTGAGTATTGTGTGCAGTTTTGGTCTCCTAATCTGAGGAAGGACATTCTTGCTATTGAGGGAGCGCAGCGAAGGTTCGCCAGACTGATTCCCGGGATTGCAGGACTGACATATGAGGAAAGACTGGATCAGCTAGGCTTATACTCACTGGAATTTAGAAGAATGAGAGGGGTTCTCATAGAAACTTATAAAATTCTGATGGGACTGAACAGGTTAGTTGCAGGAAGAATGTTCCCGATGATGGGGAAGTCCAGAACCAGAGATCACAGTCTAAAGATAAGGGGTAAGCCATATAGGACTGAGATGAGGAGAAACTTTTTCATCCAGAGAGTTGTGAACCTGTGGAATTCTCTGCCACAGAAAGTTATTGAGTCCAGTTCGTTGGACATATTCAAAAGGGAGTTAGATGTGGCCCTTACGGTTAAAGGGATCAGGGGGTATGGAGAGAAGGCAGGGGTGGGGTACTGAGGTTGCATGATCAGCCATGATCATATATTGAATGGCGGTGCAGGCTCGAAGGGCTGAATGGCCTGCTCCTACACCTATTTTCTATGATTCTATATTTCTATTTTTAATCACTGTCAACGATATCTGCTATAATCCAGTAGTCTGCCATTTGGCAAACCATAAAGACTGTCTTCCTGACTACATCATTACATAACTCTAATCAAAATCTTTGAGCTTTTACCTGGAATTAGAGATCTCTACCTCCAGGACTCTTTGGATACAAACGGCGAACTGTGCTAAAAATGCTAAACAGTGCCTCCATTTGTAGGACAATTAATTGCCCCCTTCGTGAAAATGATTTTGTATCTAAAATTTTTAATTACAGCATGTTCAAAAGATAATAGAACTTCAGTACTCCAGCTAATATTAGTAAATAGTGCTCCCGATTAACCAGCATTAGAAAAATTAATCTGCAAAAAAGTGCCATGTTAATCGCAGAAAGTTAACTGTAATTAATTGATAGCCCTAATATTTAGCATTAAAACTTAAAAAGAATGCTTTAATATAAATAATGAATTCATATTTTAATATGTTACTAAAAATTTAAAATCTGACCATGCCAATTTAAAAGGCAAGTGAAGGATAACATGCTGGTCCTGCAATGATACTACATGTAAATGAATAGATCCAATGAATAGTGCCCAAATGATGAAGTCACAAGTGTTCAATATTTAAATGTGATATCACCACACTGAGATCTGTGCTGTGTTCTATTTATATAACTATCAGCTACTATAGCAATTATTGCTAAAATTTAATGACATTTTTTGTAAATGAACAAAAGCAATGTAATAAATGGTTACATTTACATCCTGCACTACGGAGGACAATAGGGCTGGTGTGAGATGATTGGTTTCTATAACGACTCATGCACAACTAATAAAGCAACTATGCAAAACTAATAAAACACATAAGTGAGTCCAACAGACAGTTAGACACATTTCTGAATAAAAAGAGGGACAAGGCGAGAAGATTGATTTGTGCTCAAACTTAAGGCCATATATATCCTTTTCCATGTTCCTAAAATGTTTTGTTTTTAAATCAAGAGAGAAAACGGGGAACTACAGAATGGTTAGCCTGACATCAGTAGTAGGGAACTGTCCCCCAGTCATCAAGATCCATGGCGCGGCCCTGGACAACGTGGACCACTTCCCATATCTCGGGAGCCTCCTATCAACAAGAGCAGGCATTGACGACGAGATCCAACACTTCCTCTAGTGCGCCAGTGCAGCCTTCGACTGCCTGAGGAAAAGAGTGTTTGAAGACCAGGTCCTCAAAACTGCCACCAAGTTCACGGTCGACAGGGCTGTAGTGATACCTGCCCTCCTATATAGCTCAGAAACATGGACCATGTACAGTAGACACCTCAAGTCGCTGGAGAAATACCACCAACGATGTCTCCGCAAGATCCTACAAATCCCCTGGTAGGACAGGCGCACCAACATTAGTGTCCTCGACCAGGCAAACATCCCCTGCATCGAAGCACTGACCACACTTATTCAACTCCGCTGGACAGGCTACATACTTCGCATACTCGACACGAGACTCCCAAAGCAAGCGTTCTAATCAGAACTTTTTCACGGCAAACGAGCCAAAGGTGGGCAGTGGAAATGTTACAAGGACACCTTCAAAGCCTCCCTGATAAAGTGCAACATTCCCATTGACACCTGGGAGACCTTGGCCAAAGACCACCCTAAGTGGAGGAAGTGCATCCGGAGAGCGCTGAGCGTTGCGTATGTAGGCGTCTTTAGTAATGACTCCACGAGGCAGGGTATGGTGCTTAAACTGTGCAAAGACCTGCAGTCCTTTATTAGCAGCTCCTGAGTGATGACAACAAGCTGTTTGTTCCTTTTTATACTGGGTTACCTACCATGTGCAGGCAACCCCTGGGTCTCCAGCAACAGCACCCTCTAGTGTACTGGTAAGGTGTGTACAGTACAAGGGTACATTCAATGTTGCATACAGTGTTACAGACATCACACAGTGAACAGGCATGCCTACGCAACAGTACTCCCCCCTGAGCATTTTTCATATCCTAGTTGTCATGACCAGGGGAGGTGATCAGTGGTGGGCTATTGGAGGTTGTGGTGAGTGTTGTGTGGTTGCCAGGTGTGACCCCTGTGCTAAAGGCTGGCCTCGTACATTTCCCCTCCATCACACACAAACCAAGTGGGTGTTACTGTTGTGGGATCCCTCGGGGAGGAAGCCACGGCAGCAGTGGGTGGTGTGTATACACTCTGATGTGGGTAGTTGTGGGGTGGTGGGCAGGGTCACAAGACTGGGTGGGCTCCTTGTCCATCAATGGGGAAGAGGGTCAGGTCATCCCAGGGTTTGCCAGGGAAGCTGGAGGGTATTGGCCTCATACTTCTGGTGTTGGCCCTGGTGACCAGGGGCTGTAGGGCAGCCCAGCCACCACCAATGGCAACCAGTCTGGTGCTGGTTGCCATTGGTGGTGGCTGGGCTGCCCATTGACCAGCGAGTGGGTCTGCTCCCACTGCCTGTGTGTGTGTCCTGCAAGGGGCATCACATTCATTCCAAAGGTCCAGGCTTCATGGTCAGGTAGCCTGCTGGACCTGGGGGTCTCTCACAGGGGATTCCATTGGCATAAGCATGGTCCCTGTAAGACCCAATGTCCTTTGGCAGTGTCCTACCGGTATACATGACACCTTGGCTCTGATCACACATAGTCGAGCCTGCATTATACATTCTAGCACTTGCATCACTTTTGGGTGTCCTGGTTTCAACAGACATGGTTACATTAGGCATTTCACAATCTATATCTTTATTGTTAAGCCTAATAGACTTGTTCTTAACCTTACTGACACCTGCATTCATCTCATTAGTCACATTAGTTAAACCAGCATCACAATTCATGGTTACATTGCATACATTTTCATATTTGCACCCTTTAATTGCATCTTTAGCTTTAAAGTTCGTGTACTCAAATAGTTGGAACTTCCCCTTTAAATTTTTTAAGTTACTGGTCTCCTTTAAGGGAGTCTTCAAATCCGATTGGCCGCTCGATGTCACATGATGCCTCCTTCATGTTGACTCGTGGCATGGAGGAGGCCATTTTGAATGCAGGTCTGTTGCTTGTGGTGCTGCAGCCATTTTGTGGTGCTCTTCTCTTCCACATGCTTGTGGTGCTGCAGCCATTTTGTGGTCTTGTTGCAGGCAGGCTGTGGTGCTCTTTTCTTCCACATGCTTTTGGTGCTGCAGCTATTTTGTGGTCTTGCTGCAGGCAGGCTGTGGTGCTCTTTTCTTCCATAGCACCACGTCACCTGATGTGGACCTGGTTCATCCAATTCCTGCCCAGCAGCGTGGGACCGTCGCCGGCTACAATCCACAGGGGGAGTTTGTTAACACGCTGCCCTGGGAGACCTGGACGTCTACACTGCCAACGATTTGGATTTTACCTTTGGTATAGGTGAGCAGCTTTGCCTGGACAGGAGACAGTCTTGGTCGAGTGGCAGGATTCCTCCAAATTTTTTCAAAGGTCTTTTGGCTCATCACAGACTGGCTCGCCCCTGTGTCGATCTCCATGGAGACTGGGACCCCGTCGATGTCCACTTCCATCATCCGCGGAGAACTTCCGGTGGAGCAGGTAAAGATTCCATACTCTTCTCCCAGGGTGTGAGCAGCTTCATCTTCATCTGTGTCGGAGCCCCGGTGATTAGCTAACTCATCAGAGACACAGTGAGTACAGCCTTTTCTGCACATTCTCTGAAGGTGCCCTTTTTCTTTGCAGCCCTTGCATGTATAGTCTTTGTAGCGGCACTGGTGGGTCCTGAGGTTTCCTCCACAGTGCCAGCACAGGGCTATCCGGTTTGCCCCATGTGGCGAACTCAGGGTTGCGGGACTCGGGGCAACATTTCTGCCTTTAGAAATGTCCATGCGGTGCACTGCACTCGCCGGTTTAGAGTCCTGGGTCAGTATTCGCCTGGAGTTGCTGGCCAAAACCATGTGGGCCTAGCTCACTTGAATTGCTTTCTGCAGGGTGACCGTGATGTCAGCCGAGAGCAATTTGTGTAGGAGGCCTTCGTGGCCGATTCCGATGACAAACATGTCCCTTAGTGCTTCAGTAAGGTGGCCGCCAAACTTACATGGTGCAGCTAGTCTTCTTAAGTGTGCAGCATACTTGGCAATTTCTTGGCCCTCAGGTCGCCAGTAAGTGTAGAACCGGTACCTGGCTGTGAGGATGCTTTCTTTCGGTTTTAGTTGTTCCTGTATGATTGTTACAAGTTGCTCATAGCTCTTGGTGGTTGTCTTCTCTGGGGCTAGTAAGTCCCTGATGAGACCGTAGATGGTGGTCCCACAACTGCTAAGCAGGATGGCCCTGCGTTTGTTCGGTAGTGTGGCCGGTGTGTCCCCATCCAGGTTGTTGGCTATAAAGAAGTGTTCCAATCTTTCCACAAAAGCATCCCACTCTCCTCTTCTGTAAATTGCTGAAAGTTGCTGAGGTTAGACATATTGAGCGTGTAGTTCGTGATCCCGTATTCCCGTCGCCAGTTGTTGTGTATGTAGGCACCTTTAGTAATGACTCCACGAGGCAGGGTATGGTGCATAAACTCTGCAGACCTGCAATCCTTTATTAGCAGCTCCTGAGTGACGACAACAAGCTGTGTGTTCCTTTTGATATTGGATTACCTGCCATGTACAGGCAATCCCTGGGTCTCCAGCAACAGCACCCTCTAGTGTACCGGTAAGGTGTGTACAGTACAAGAGTACATTCAATGTTGCATACAGTGTTACAGACATCACACAATGAACAGGCATGCCAACAGAACACTGAGTATCTCGAGTCTCGTCGCCGAGCGCATGCAAAAATCAAGCGCAGGCAGCGGAAAGAGTGCGCGGCAAACCAGTCCCACTCACCCCTTCCCTCAATGACTATCTGCCTCACCTGTGACAGAGACTGTGGTTCTGGTATTGGACTGTACAGCCATCTAACAACTCATGTTAAGAGCGGTAGCAAGTCTTCCTCGACTCCGAGGTGCTGCCTATGATGATGAGTAGGGAAAATGCTGGAGTCTATTATAAAGGATGTGATAACGGCACACTTAGATAATATCAACAGGATTAAACAAAGTCAACATGGATTTATGAAAGGAAAATCATGTTTGACAAACCTACTGGAGTTTTTTGAGGATGCAACTGATAGAATAGATAAGGGAGAACCAGTGGCTGTAGTGTATTTGGATTTTCAGAAAGCCTTTGATGAAGTCCCACATAAGAGGTTAGTGTGCAAAATTAAATCACATAGGATTGGGGGTAATGTATTGGCATGGATTGAAAATTGGTTAACTGATAGGAAACATAGAGTAGGAATAAACGGGTCTTTTTTGGGGTGGCGGGCAGTAACTAGTGGGGTACCATAGGGATCAGTGCTTGGGCCCCAGCTATTCACTATATATATATATATATAAACGATTTGGATGAGTGAACCAAATGTAATATTTACATGTTTGCTGATGACACAAAACTAGGTGGGATTGTGAGTTGTGAGGAGGATGCAAAGACGCTGCAAGGCGATTTAGATAGGTTGATTGAGTGGGCAAACACATGGCAGATGCAGTATAAATGTAAAGTTATCCACTTTGGTAGGAAAAACATAAGGACAAAGTATTATTTAAATGGTGATGGCTTGGGAAGTGTCGATGTACAGAGGGACCTGGGTGTCCTTGTACACCAATCATTGAAAGCAAACATGCAGGTGCAGCAAGCAGTTAGGAAGACAAATAGTATGTTGGCCTTCATTGCAAGAGGATTTGAGTACAGGAGCAAGGATGTCTTACTACAGTTATACAGGGCCTTGGTGAGACTGCACCTGGAGTATTGTGTGTAGTTTTGGTCTCCTTACCTAAGAAAGGACATACTTGCCATAGAGGGAGTGCAGCGAAGGTTCACCAGACTGATTCCTGGGATGGTAGGACTGTCCTATGAGGAGAGATTGGGTCGGCTCGGCCTGTATTCACTCGAGTTTAGAAGAATGGAGGGGATCTCATTGAAACCTATAAAATTCTGACTGGGTTGGATAGACTGGATGTGGGGAGGATGTTTCCCCTAGCTGGGAAGTCTAGAACAAGGGGTCACAGTCCCAGGATACGGGGTAGGAAATTTAGGACTTAGATGAGGAGAAATGTTTTCACTCAGAGGGTGGTGAACCTGTGGAAGTCTCTACCACAGAAGGCTGTGGGGGCCAAGTCACTGAATATATTTGAGGGCGATAGATAGATTTCTCAAAACAAAAGGCCTCAAGGGGTATGGGGAAAAAGCAGGAATATGGTGTTGAGATAGAGGATCAGCCATGATTATATTGAATGGCGGTGCAGACTCAAAGGGCCGAATGGCCTACTACTGCTCCTATTTTCTATGTTTCTATGTTTCTAATCTACGTTTACTTTTCCATTTCCATGTGTGACCTCTCAAACCATGCCCCTCTAGATCTCTCAAAATATTTTCTATATTTTTCCTGCTTGTATTAAACTTGACTGGTCTATAGATTTCAGGTATGACTCCAGAGTTTTTTAAAATACCTGTAGTAGAGCTCTGTTTTCCCTTTTCTAATCGAGAATCTTCCCAGAATATAGTAAATATTAAAAAATTTAAGCTTTCCTAACGTTGATGTCCACATCCTCTTAAAGTGCTTCAGTATTGCTGCACTGGTTGTGATGAAGGAGCGGCGAGAAATCGTGGCGGGGATGTGGCGAATGAGGGTACGGGGCCCAGAATAGCGAGGGCCCGGGGTAGAACGGGCTAGCCCACACTGCAATATGTGTGTGCACTAGGTCCATGCAGCAGAGCAGGCCTCCCATCACCCTGGTTAACCCGTGCCACTGGATAAAGGCCTAGCTCTGTCAAGCCCGTGTGATGGCTGATGTGCAACGATCACCACACGTTAAAAAAATCCACGCACAGTCATCTTCCACCCCTTCAATTGGAGTTCAGGACTGGAACATCGGGTCCTTCATTGAAACATTTGTGAACTCATGTGGAAGCAAGTCATCCTCGTTCGAGGGACCACCTATGATGATGATGATGATACTGACAGTTGGGCTGAGGTTCTTGTGACATTAACATTTTTCAGAGATTGTAGCTTTTGCTATTTTTAAGGTAGCTGTCAACATGTCTAACTTTATTTGGATGTTTATTTTTTGATATGCTTGTATTTTAGTTCAATTGACTATGCTTTTTTTTAACCGAAATTTAACGAGGTGCTAAGTGTGAAACCAGGTCATGTGTGCAGCTTGCAACTGTTAGGTGCAATCGTATGGAAAGAAGTATCATACAAGCATCATCACACTGCTCTAGTGGCCACATCCTTTACATTATAGGGCATATTTTATTTTTTCTGGACCTGGAGAACTGTGTATGGTCAAGCTCTTCAGACCATCTCGGGTAGGCCCCCATTACATCTGCATAGCAAAATCCCTACCAATTTGGGCGGGGGGAAGGCGGGAGATGAATTATCTGGTGCAGGTGAAGGTCTTAAAACCTGATCATTTAAAAGGGAGGCGAGTATTCACTGAATGGAGACACATAAAGCAGAGCCTGAAAGTCTTTTAGTGTCAAAACACCATTTAAAAAGCAGTGAAATTTTTTGTTCACTTAGATTTTAATTATAAGTTCATGAGGCAGTTATGGAATTCCGAACTTGTGTTTGATTGTTCATCTTTTAACCGTTGTCTTATGCCTCATCTCATTTTTAGGCGTTTACACTAGATATTTTCCTGGGTTCAGTGTCATTGATCACTCCCGTAAGCAGAGTTCATGTCCCCTACAGTCTAGTTAAACAGTAGTGCGATCTGACTATTGTAACAGAGACCCTTACTCTGTGCACCAGCTATTGGAAGGAATTTGTAACTCTTGTAGAATAAATTATTTTTAGCTTCAAAAGGCATATCACTGAACTATAGAATCAAATCTTTTATCAACATTTTCCCACTTAGCAACAGTCCTGCAGTATTCAACAGGAATAACTTGTCGCGAAGTCGCAGTTTAAGTCCAAATATTCAAAAAGATACCTTTTTTAAAAAACGAATCTTGTATTGCAATAAGTCGTCTTTTCAGAGGTGAATTTACGCCAGTTTGAGTGGAATGTGACAGACGAGATTAAAAAAAATAGATGATACAAGTTTCACTTCGGTGCAAATCCGTCTACTTGGAAACACACACACACGCACACACAAACACAGTCTTCCTTTCAACTTGTCCACTGCGAAATTGCCCCTTTTTGCGACGTCCGTTAGCACCTCCAGGGAGCGCTAAAGGGACGCAAAATACTTTCCGCCGGGGGTGGGGGTGGGGGCGGTGGCGGAGGTGTTATCGGCTCCCGCAAAATTGTGTGGGAATGAGCTGCCGGGAAGTCGGGAAGAGAATAAACTTGTTAAAAACGCTGGGAAGGGAGCGAGCTCGTTTAAAAAAAGGCAGGAAAAGAGCGGGTTTATTTATTTATTTTTAAAAAGCAGAAACATTGATGGGGGGGGGGGGGGGGGGGGAATTGCGTAGAGCCCCGTTTGGGGGCGGTAACAAGTGCGAGGCGGGACTTCCTGCGCCAGGCGTGAAATTCAGGTTACTGCCCCTGAGAGCAAGTGGAGCACCAAATGTCATGCTCCACGTGCTCTGTGGGGCCTGAGCGGGGTGAAAGGATTCAGTGAGGGGCGCAGTGCTAGGCGGTGGGACGTATAGCGCTACTGTGTGGACAGGGTCCTCCCCTCCATTTAAAGGGGAGGGCCAAGCTGCCGACTCTGCAGGGGAGAAATAGGTCCCTACCTGCACCATCGGGGAGCGGGGTGCCGTGGCCTCAGCCCGGCACACAAGCAGAGTGCCTGGCTGGAAAACCGGGACACATAGCCCGCGATTCAACATCCAGCGGGTCGCGACCGGTAAGTTGGCGATTTATTTTTTTCAAATCACCAGCTCCCCTTTAAATGTTGCCCCACGAGGGGCCTACATTCTGCTACGCGCCCCCTGAAGCTGTTGCTGGCATCGCCCGCGCAGCTTCAGGAGTTGCTACCGAATTTTCGCTTCGGGGTGAAAATGGGTTGCTCTGCATGGTGACGATGTCGTCAGTGCTAGCGGAGCGGGGCGCGGCCGGTTACTGCCGCTAAACCCTTGCGGAATTTTGCAGGAAATGTTAGCAGCGCCGCGCCCGGGTGAAAAGTGTTTTTTGCTTGTTAGCCCCCCCCTCCCCGGGTGTGTGAATGAGAGGCACAAACTCCAATTCTCCGGTTGTTGGAGCATCCAGATTAATGTGCAGTACACTTCTGCATAGCTTCCAGTCGTTGGCAGCATTCACTCAATTTATTTAAACATTGAGTGCTGACACATCACTGATGTTACAGACAGTAGAAGATACTTCAAATGGTTTTCGTTGACATTGCTTTCATTGCACCATAGTTGAGAGCAAGAAAGAAAGAAAGAAAGGTTTGCATTTATATAGGGCCTTTCACGTCCACCGGACGTCTCAAAGTGCTTTACAGCCAATGAGTGTAGTCATTGTTGTAATGTGGGAAATGCGGCAGCCAACTTGCGCACAGCAAACTCTCACAGACAGCAATGTGATAATGACCAGATAATTTGTTTTTGTTCTGTTGATTGAAGGATAAATATTGGCCAGGACACCAGCTATAACTCCCCAGCTCTTCTTCGAAATAAGGCCATGGGATCTTTTACGCTCACCTGAGAGAGCAGACGGGGCCTCGGTTTAATGTCTCATCTGAAAGACTCCACCTCTGACAGTGCAGCACTCCCTCAGCACTGCATTGGAGTGTGAGCCAAGATTTATATTTACTTTTCAATAGCTACAAAATAAATCAGTTAACATGCTTTTTGATTTGTAATTTAAAAGAAAACTTTTTTTATTCAGTTTGTTTCTCTCCTCTCCTAAAGATGCTGACTCAGGATGAGGTCTAGCTCCATGGGTGTTGTCAGCTCTTCAATACTTCGCTCATTTGGCCATTCTTCAGGCATGAGTTTAGACATTAAGGGGGCGAAATTGCCCTTCAGAAAAAAGGCTAAAGGGTTTCGCCCGGGTGTGGTGGCCAGACGCCGCTCCCTGGAATTGCCCGCGGGGCTCTGCCGGCAAAAAGTGCTCTGTGCCACGCCCCGCAATTAGCGCATAGGCACGGCGCATGCCATCGCCTTCTGTGCCGACCCCTTTGCACTCTCAATGGAAATTTCCCCACGGGACGTGAGGTTGGCATGGGGCGATGTCAACGATGATTCTTGGGGTGAGAAGCTGTGGTGGCTGGGGCGCCCCGGCCAACCTTAAAGGGGAGGTGGCGCCGTGGTGACTGCCATCTTTTTTGTGTCGGCCGACCCCTTAATCGGCCTGACAATGGTGACCGCTGGTTCGGCCGGGCTGCCAACAGGCAGCCGGGCACCCCCTCTTGGGTGCCTTTAAGAGAAGGGGAGGTATGTTGCAACGTGGCCACGTGGCGCTGTTAACGTCAGCGATGCACTGACATCATCGGCGTGCGCTGATGTCATCAGCAACCTACTGACATCACCAGTGCAGCACTGATGTGCGGAGCGTGGCGCTGAACATTGCCCCTTTTCGAGCGCCATCTGAATGCCTGTGTTACCGCTCCCACTTTTTATTTACTCTAAGTACCGAATTGCCGGCGATTTGGCAACCCGTCTCATCGGGCGCTAAATTTCCAGATTACTCACAGTGCCCTCCCCAATTTTTCGCTGAGGGCAATTTCGGCCCCTAAGCATTGGCAAGCTATTTTATAATGAAAAGTATCAAAACTTATCCTTGTCCTATTTTCATCCATTGCACACACATTTTTAGCAGGTACAGCCACCAGGAACAGGAGCCCTGGCTGATGTTCTCCTCCTAAATCCAGGGGTGTTGAGACAAATTGTAGTATCTTAAGTACGACAATAAATTTCTATTAAATTTACCACCATGCATTTCTCTGGTTCTATTAACGGGGATCAGCTGGGGGTGGGGGGTGCGGGGGTGGGGGGAGTGGGGGTACGTGGTGAAGTGTGACTTTGATAGTGAATCGGCAGCCCTTTTACACCATGGCTGATTTTTGTTCGGGTCAGGGTGTAAAACCGGCTGCGGTTCGCTATTGCCCGCATTGAACTACCGTCAAAGTCAAAATTCACCCCCAGTAGGTTAGTTGATTTAGCAAATGTAGCCATTAGAATGCTATCATTTGTCTCAGCACTTGATTGAGAATCAAATTTTCTGGGCTGTACAGTAGCAGAGAGTGTCTTTTACCCACTAAGCCATTAGGGGAGCTCTGATAACAATGCACCTGTATCGTGCACCGTTCTGTTTTGCAAATATAAGTGAAGTAATATTGTAGCAGGTAAATCTGGATGACCCTGTTTGACTGTAGCTGCTGTTGAGAAAAGGTATGATTTATAAACCGGTCAGCTGAGTTCCAGACGTATGATTGTTCTCTCTTGCACCATCAGTGTGTACAACAATCATCTTTACTAAAGTAACAGTACTATTGACAGCATTGTAAGTATTTGCCCTAACTATCTTATGGGCACAATTTATTGCCAATGATGTCGAGTCTCCAGGTGAGGAATGTACAGGAGCAGTGAGGTGAAGCACAGTAAATACTTTTTCTACTAATGGCTGCATTCCATCCTGCCTGTCTGCCGCTGCGTGGCCCATTAGGTCAGGACACACTGATTTTATTTCAGACCTACATCACATTTAAGGGGGTATCATTAGTGATGCTACATTAAAAAAAAATCAAATTACTAAACGAAACAGTGTTCTATCGCCACCCAGCTCACAGGTTTCTTTTTTTTTAAAACCGCACTAAAATGAAATGAACCTTTACATTATGCTCTTTTAATCTTCTTTAAAAGTATAATAATCCTTCATTTGAATATGACTCATGATCTGAATAATTGTTCTGACAGCACTTGCACTGCATCTTCAGAACACTGCCATCAGTGCAGTCTGGTACAGTGTCCAGACTCACTCTCCAATTAGGTAGTGGTGGGATGGAAGAGGGTTGAAAGAGGTTTTGTTTTTTCATGTGTCATTGGAATCTGCCAGCCACAATTCCAGTCAATGTCGCTATTTCTATTCCCAAGATGTCACAAAGAGAACATTATAAAAATAGAAAATAATATCTCAAGGATGGAACACAACCTTCAATGACCAAAGTCTCTCAAAATTCAGTCTAAAGTGCCTTCTGGCATGTTGACCAAGGAATGCTCAGAGATGTCAATGCGCAGGCTGTCATGTCCAATATATTATTATTGTTTCTTTAAGAATGTTCAGGGATTATTTTAGTTGCTTTCATAGGTTAATCAATATGCTTTACTTAAATACATAACCAGAACGAACATTTGTACAAGAAATGCAGAAAAGCATGGAGTAAAAGATCCAATCTCCACACTTGCAGCCTTTCTATATTATCTTTCTTAATGTGCTGTATATTATGGTCTGTGCCTGTTTTTGGGCCCAGACTCTGTGCTGCAGAGGCCATGTGCACCTCAACCAAGGAGCCCAAGGATTAGCAGGAATTGGTCCTGAGCCTCATTTATATATTTGTGGTGAACTGCCGGCACCTGTGGTATTGGGGGGAACACTCTTGCGCCTCCTGGCTCCACAACCGTTTTTTTAATTAAAAAAAATTAAGTTAAAAATAAAACTTACCTCTAGTTGACGGTCGCAGGGACCACTGAAAAATCCTGAGTGAGGTAGGCCCAACACCTGCCCTGTGCATCGGTAACTAGTTTTGCATAGAGGTTCTTCAACAGGTGTTAGGCCCCTAATTAACATAGAAACATAGAAACATAGAAAATAGGTGCAGGAGAAGGCCATTCGGCCCTTCTAGCCTGCACCGCCATTCAATGAGTTCATGGCTGAACATGCAACTTCAGTACCCCGTTCCTGCTTTCTCACCATATCCCTTGATCCCCTTAGTAGTAAGGACTACATCTAACTCCTTTTTGAATATATTTAGTGAATTGGCCTCAACAACTTTCTGTGGTGGAGAATTCCACAGGTTCTGACTGCATTTGTCTTTACTAACCTTTTTCTCTTTACATATCTATAGAAACTTTTGCAATCCGTCTTAATGTTCCCTGCAAGCTTCTTCTCGTACTCCATTTTCCCTGCCCTAATCAAACCCTTTGTCCTCCTCTGCTGAGTTCTAAATTTCTCCCAGTCTCCGGGTTCGCTGCTATTTCTGGCCAATTTGTATGCCACTTCCTTGGCTTTAATACTATCCCTGATTTCCCTTGATAACCACGGTTGAGCCACCTTCGCTTTTTTATTTTTGTGCCAGACAGGAATGTACAATTGTTGTAGTTCATCCATGCAGTCTCTAAATGTCTGCCATTGCCCATCCACAGTCAACCCCTCAAGTATCATTTGCCAATCAATCCTAGCCAATTCACGCCTCATACCTTCAAAGTTACCCTTCTTTAAGTTCTGGACCATGGTCTCTGAATTAACTGTTTCATTCTCCATCCTAATGCAGAATTCCACCATATTATGGTCACTCTTCCCCAAGGGGCCTCGCACAACAAGATTGCTAATTAATCCTCTCTCATTACACAACACCCAGTCTAAGATGGCCTCTCCCCTAGTTGGTTCCTCGACATATTGGTCTAGAAAACCATCCCTTATGCACTCCAGGAAATCCTCTTCCACCATATTGCTTCCAGTTTGGTTAGCCCAATCTATGTGCATATTAAAGTCACCCATTATAACTGCTGCACCCTTATTGCATGCACCCATAATTTCCTGTTTGATGCCCTCCCCAACATCACTACTACTGTTTGGAGGTCTGTACACAACTCCCACTAACGTTTTTTGCCCTTTGGTGTTCTGCAGCTCTACCCATATAGATTCCACATCATTCAAGCTAATGTCATTCCTAATTATTGTATTAATCTCCTCCTTAACCAGCAATGCTACCCCACCTCCTTTTCCTTTTATTCTATCCTTCCTGAATGTTGAATACCCCTGGATGTTGAGTTCCCAGCCCTGATCATCCTGGAGCCACGTCTCCGTAATCCCAATCACATCATATTTGTTAACATCTATTTGCACAGTTAATTCATCCACCTTATTATGGATACTTCTTGCATTAAGACACAAAGCCTTCAGGCTTGTTTTTTTAACACCCTTTGTTCTTTTAGAATTTTGTTGTACAGTGGCCCTTTTTGTTCTTTGTCTTGCGTTTCTCTGCCCTCCACTTTTTCTCATCTCCTTTCTGTTTTTTGCTTTTATCTCCTTTCTGTTTCCCTCTGTCTCCCTCCATTGGTTCCCATCCCCCTGCCATATTAGTTTAACTCCTCCCCAACAGCACTAGCAAACAATTCCCCTAGGACATTGGTTCCGGTCCTGCCCAGGTGCAGACCGTCCGATTTGTACTGGTCTCACCTCCCCCAGAATCGGTTCCAATGCCCCAGGAATTTGAATCCCTCCCTGCTGCACCACTGCTCAAGCCACGTATTCATCTGTGCTATCCTGCGATTCCTAATCTGACTAGCACGTGGTACTGGTAGCAATCCCGAGATTACTACTTTTGAGGTCCTACTTTTTAATTTAGCTCCTAGCTCCTTAAATTCGTTTCGTAGTACCTCATCCCTTTTTTTACCTATGTCGTTGGTACCAATGTGCACCACGACAACTGGCTGTTCTCCCTCCCTTTTTAGAATGTCCTGCACCCGCTCCGAGACATCCTTGACCCTTGTACCAGGGAGGCAACATACTATCCTGGAGTCTCGGTTGCGGCCGCAGAAACGCTGATCTATTCCCCTAACAATTGAATCCCCTATCACTATCGCTCTCCCACTCTTTTTCCTCCACTCCTGTGCAACAGAGCCAGCCACGGTGCTATGAACTTGGCTGCTGCTGCCCTCCCCTGATGAGTCATCTCCCTCAACAGTACTCAAAGCAGTGTATCTGTTTTGCAGGGGGATGACCACAGGGAACCCTTGCA
Source organism: Pristiophorus japonicus (assembly GCF_044704955.1). Taxonomy (NCBI): domain Eukaryota; kingdom Metazoa; phylum Chordata; class Chondrichthyes; family Pristiophoridae; genus Pristiophorus; species Pristiophorus japonicus. Next base: position 99,599,749 of record NC_091980.1, on the reverse strand, counting down.
CTACCTTCTTTGCACTGCTCTTCCTGCTGGTCTTCCATTCCCTATCTGGCTGTGGACCCTTTCCCTGCGGTACGACCAACTCGCTACACATGCTACTCACGTCATTCTCAGCATCGTGGATGCTCCAGAGTGAATCCACCCTCAGCTCCAACTCCACAACGCGGACCGTCAGGAGCTGGAGGTGGATACACTTCCTGCACACGTAGTCGTCAGGGACACAAGAGTCGTTCCTGAGTTCCCACATGGTACAGGAGGAGCATAACACGCGACCAAGCTCTTCTGCCATGACTTAACCTTTAGATAGGCAACAATAATGTTAAAGTTTACTCACTGTTAAAAAGAAGAAAGAAAAACTACTCACCAATCACCAGCCAATCAATTAACCCCTTTGGCTATGACGTCACCTTTCTGTTTCTTTTTATTTCTTTTTTGCCTTCTCCCTGTAGCTGCACAAGCACGTCTTTTATAGGCCTCCGACCCCGGACTCGCGCTGCTCCAACTGCCGCCCCCTCACTCTCCCGCTGGGTCTTTTATAGGCCTCCGACCCCGGACTCGCGCTGCTCCAACTGCCGCCCCCTCACTCTCCCGCTGGGCCTTTTATAGGCCTCCAACCCCGGACTCGCGCTGCTCCAACTGCCGCCCCCTCACTCTCCCGCTGGGCCTTTTATAGGCCTCCAACCCCGGACTCGCGCTGCTCCAACTGCCGCCCCCTCACTCTCCCGCTGGGCCTTTTATAGGCCTCCAACCCCGGACTCGCGCTGCTCCAACTGCCGCCCCCTCACTCTCCCACTGGGCCTTTTATAGGCCTCCAACCCCGGAATCGCGCTGCTCCAACTGCCGCCCCCTCATTCTCCCGCTGGGCCTTTTATAGGCCTCTGACCCCGGACTCGCGCTGTTCCAACTGCCGCCCCCTCACTCTCCCGCTGGGCCTTTTATAGGCCTCCAACCCCGGACTCGTACTGCTCCAACTGCTGCCCCCTCACTCTCCCGCTGGGCCTTTTATAGGCCTCCAACCCCGGACTCGCGCTGCTCCAACTGCCGCCCCCTCACTCTCCCGCTGGGCCTTTTATAGGCCTCCGACCCCGGACTCGCGCTGCTCCAACTGCCGCCCCCTCACTCTCCCTCTGGGCCTTTTATAGGCCTCCGACCCCGGACTCGCGCTGCTCCAACTGCCGCCCCCTCACTCTCCCGCTGGGCCTTTTATAGGCCTCCGACCCCGGACTCGCGCTGCTCCAACTGCCGCCGCCTCATTCTCCCGCTGGGCCTTTTATAGGCCTCCGACCCCGGACACGCGCTGCTCCAACTGCCGAGTTAACATATTCAAAGAGCCTAAAGCCTGTTTAAAGCAGCCATCGGGATTGTACAGATTGGGCGCAGGCTGATCCAATGCTGCATTGGTATGTTTTGCACACAAAAATACCAATTTCTACCCCAATGTTCTTTAAGATATATCATAATACATGTTGCTGCCCCACTATCCCAACAAAAAATAGCAATCACTTCCCCCTGAATAGTTGACCATTATTGTTGATATATTCTATTACAACAGTGACCACACTTCAAAAGCAATCAATTGACTGTAAAGTGCTTTGGGAAGTCCTGAGGTAGTGAATGGCACATTAGAAATCTAAGTCCTTTCCTTTAATTTAATATCTGCCAAGCAAACTGTGAATGCTTCGGTACCATGAGGAAGCACTGTGTGTTAACTCAGCCCATGATAAATTTGATATTTTAAGTACTTACATTTATTTTAAATCTATATATTTATTTGCTCCAGGCCATAATAAGAATACCTGCAGGGATCAAGGAGGCAGAATGTTTGGTAGTGGTGGAGACAAGTTGGTTTCTCTCTCGCCGTAGCCCCATCAGAAGTACAATCCAAAAAAGGCAAAATTATTCAAATATAGGTTTTTGAATTGCTAGCAGTTTGACTCATTGCACTGATTCCTATTGAATGATAACAGCCTAAACTGTTCCAAGTAATTATTATAACTGTGCTTCCTGCTGTGACCATCCTCAAAATATGAAATATGTTTTTCAACACAATCTTACACATATCATCATTTAACAGGTTATTTTTCATAATCTCTTAAAAATGATATCAGAAGGATTATAACAGAGATAGCACTTTATAAATGGATATGTCACAGAAGAATTACTAAAGAGAGACCTGATAGTAAAATGCTTTTCCGACTTTTTCCAACAGATCTCACACTGGTGCCATTACATTGACCTTCTACTTAGTGATGCCAGTCCAGAGGATTGGTAAATATCCACTGCTTTTAAAAACTATACTGGAAAACACACCGCAATCTGATGAAGGGTATACTGCACTAGAGAAAGCTGCCATGGCAATGCAAGAAGTAAATCATAATATCAATGAATACAAGAGACTGAAGGAAGTAGGTAAGAACTATCCTTTGTCTTTCCACCATGTTTATTTCCCCCTAAAAGCTGCCACATCTCCATTTACTCTTATGAGCAGAGATATACACAGATCACCTCATTGCTACTGTTGTCAGTGCTCTTTGTATTCAGTCAATTAGAAATATTGGGCCCAAGTTTCCACATGATTTGCGCCTGATTTTTAGTAGCAACTGGTGGAGAATGGACTATCTTAGAAATCTCAATTATCCACATTTTTTTTTCTGCAGTTCTAGTCAGGTAGAACAGTTCTACTTTGGAACAGAATTTGTTCTTCAAAAGGGGGCGTGTCCGGCCACTGACGCCTGATTTCAAAGTTTCCACAGTGAAAATGTACTCCAAACTAACTTAGAATGGAGCAAGTGAAGATTTTTGTAGAACTGAAAAAACCTGTTCTACACATTAAAAAATCAGGCGCAGGTTTCAAATTAGGCGTCCAGAACGAGGTGGGGGGGAGGGGGGGGGGGGGGAAGGGAAGTCATTAAATTCTACAATAAATCCTTATTTATATTTCTACAAATATTATACAAATAAATCCAACCTGAATAAACATTTATAAGCAAAGAAAAGATTAAATAAACCATCTTCCTACCTGTGTGAAAGTGCTTCAGCCAGCCTCACAAGTTCGTTCGTTCGTTCCCGACGGCAGGAGGGGAGGAGGAAGCCGTTCCCGACGGTGGGCGGGCCCGAACGCAGCGGGGTGGGTGGGAGGAAGCCGTTCCAGACGGCGGGGGGGGAAGGAGACAGTGAGAAGGCTGCAGGAAGCCTCAGGGCTGATGTGCTGATGGCAATGTGCTTTTATTAAAAAATGTTCAAAAATTAAACAGCTACAAAGAACTACAAAAATGGCCGAGTGCCAATGTTTCCTTCACACTGCGCGTGCACGAACGCTCCAACGCGCACGCGCAGCGTTGCCGGCAGGAAAAAAACTAATTTTAATAGTACCCGCCCCCTCCCACTTACAAAATCGGCGCGAGTGTAGGCTCTGCCCCTCTGGGCGCCGCGCCAAACAGACAAGGAGCTGCAGGGCTCTCCAGAATCGCAAGTTTTTTTTCCGGCGCCGTTTTAGGCGCGAAAAACGGACGCCCAGCTCGGAGGGGCACCCGTTTTTTATCGTGTGGAAACTTGGGCCCATTATTTCTTTGCCAATTTTCTTATTTCCACTTCTTTTCCTTAAGATGTTGGGGCCGAAATTCAGAAAGCTGGTGCAGCTATGATTTTTAGAGTGGTACTTACCGCTGGAAGCTACAATGCGGCCGGAAGAGCCATTTAAAGGACTTTTCAAAGTACTACAGAAAATTACTCATAATGGGGGCGGGCCATAGACTTAAAACCAGGCTGACTAGCTGAAAATTGGTCGGACGGGAACTCCGCCGCTGTCAAGAATCAAATACATATAATAGTCTCACCCCAACACAAAAGCTCTTCTTACTGACCTTGGTGGAGTAGTGGTGATGTCACAGTGCATGTGCATCACCACGCTCTCTCCCCTCTGTTAAAGGGAAGAGATTCTGTTATTTTAAATCTTCGGCCACTGGGAGGGTTTTGGCTGGGCCAGCGGCCTAGCACCCAAGAGCGGGTGCCAGGCTGCCCATCTGTGTGGCTCTGCATCTCAGTGGCTAACCTACTGAAGGAGGTCAATAAGAAGAGCTGTTGTGTTGGGGTGAGACTAATGTATGTATTTGATTCATATGCCACTGCCTAACAGTGCAGCACAAATCAAATAGTTAAAGAAAATCAAGCCAAATATCATTGGTAACAGTGGTCGAGTCTCTGAGAGGCCAAATATTATCAATAAAACAAATTGCATCGGCTTTTGCTTTTGTCAGAAGCAGACACTCTTCATTTCACATTGGCGCCCCACATACTGTGCCTATTAATTGACTAACAAAGTTGATCACATATATGTTGCTGGATCTGAATATTAGGTATCCCTGACAATTGAAAATACACCTAATCTATTGTGCTATTAGGCACTGTATTAGACGTACTGACCTGTCAATCCCTAGCATCGAAGCACTGACTATACTCGACCAGCTCCGTTGGGCAGGCCACATTGTCCGCATGCCTGACACAAGACTCCCAAAGCAAGCACTCTACTCGGAACTCCTACACGGCAGGCGATCCCCAGGTAGGCAGAGGAAATGTTTCAAGGGCCTCCTCAAAGCCTCCCTGATAAAGTGCAATATCCCCACCGACACCTGGGAATCCCTGGCCCAAGACCGCCCTAAGTGGAGGAAGAGCATCCGGGAGGGCATTGAACATCTCAAGTCTCGTCGGCGAGAACATGTAGAAAACAAGCGCAGGCAGCGGAAGGAGCTTGCAGCAACCAGGCTCCCCACCCACCCTTTCCTTCAACGACTGTCTGTCCCACCTGTGACAAAGACTGTAATTCCTACATTGGATTGTACAGTCACCTGAGAACTCACTTTTAGAGTAGAAGCAAGTCTTCCCCAATTTCGACGGACTGCCTATGATGATGATGACTTCCTTGTACTAGAAATGTTGGATAATCTTGGAAGGTGGGGGGAGAGGAGGGTTAATGGGCAGTGATGTCAACAATTGAATGTAAAATAGTAACTTTAGCAATAATCTTAGTAGTAGGCTTAATATCTACTATGTGTTAGTCTAATAATTTGACAGATATAGAGGGATATAGTTCATCAGGAGAGAAATGCAAGTAGAACCGTGGCACAGAGCCAAGGGGAGGGATTAAGTGAGGGAGGTGCCTGATTACAAGAAAAGAAATAAAATGGTGAGTCACCCCAGCAACATTCATGCACCTCTTACATAGCCTGCACTACAGGGTTACCCTTCCCATAGCAAAAAAGCCCTATTTAAACATCAGAAGCAGTGAAATCCTTCTGGGACAAGGTTTTTATTTGCTGCTCTCAACTAAAAATTGCTGCTGTCATCGATCATATACAATGAACAGGATGTGAATTTTGTTTGCCACCTTGTGTCTAGGGATAGACACTTTTGCATAATATTTACTTGGATTTACATAGTCCCTTTAACATGGTGAAATATCCCAAAGTGCCTCACAAGGAATGGATTATATACTAAAGAGGAATTGGGAGAAAGATTTGGAGAGGTATCAGAAGGTGTAGACGAAATGGTTATCTTTGAAGATGGGGACAGATGTTGCAAGGCAGAGGGGTTTTGGAAGGGAATTCCAGAATGCAGCACCCATAATGTTTAAAGGCTTTGTCACAGGAACAGAGGGAGGTGGACACACAGCAGTACAGAATCAGAAGATTAGAATTGCCCCTTTGCACAAGACCCGTTATTGCCGGCCGGCACTAATGGTGCGCTGATGGGTTTTCGCCTGGGCACTGCACACAGAGTGCTCCCCGAATTGTCCCGGGAGTCGCTGGGTGAAAAGGAGTTTGCGCTGCACCCCGGTGATGACATCATCGCTGTGCGCGCCGACCCCTTAATGACCCGCGCTGGCCCCATTGCGCCCGCGGGGGAAATTGCCTCACAGGAGCGAGGTCTTCATGGGGCGGTGTGTTAGTCTAATAATTTGACAGATATAGAGGGATATAGTTCATCAGGAGAGTATAATGAAGTATAATGTGGATAAATGTGAGGTTATCCACTTTGGTGGTAAAAACAGAGAGACAGACTATTATCTGAATGGTGACAGATTAGGAAAAGGGCAGGTGCAAAGAGACCTGGGTGTCATGGTACATCAGTCATTGAAGGTTGGCATGCAGGTACAGCAGGCGGTTAAGAAAGCAAATGGCATGTTGGCCTTAATAGCGAGGGGATTTGAGTACAAGGGCAGGGAGGTGTTGCTACAATTGTACTGGGCCTTGGTGAGGCCACACCTGGAGTATTGTGTACAGTTTTGGTCTCCTAACCTGAGGAAGGACATTCTTGCTATTGAGGGAGTGCAGCGAAGGTTCACCAGACTGATTCCCGGGATGGTGGGACTGACTTATCAAGAAAGACTGGATCAACTGGGCTTGTATTCACTGGAGTTCAGAAGAATGAGAGGGGACCTCATAGAAACGTTTAAAATTCTGACGGGGTTAGACAGGTTAGATGCAGGAAGAATGTTCCCAATGTTGGGGAAGTCCAGAACCAGGGGACACAGTCTAAGGATAAGGGGGAAGCCATTTAGGACCGAGATGAGGAGGAATTTCTTCACCCAGAGAGTGGTGAACCTGTGGAATTCTCTACCACAGAAAATTGTTGAGGCCAATTCACTAAATATATTCAAAAAGGAGTTAGATGAAGTCCTTACTACTAAGGGGATCAAGGGGTATGGTGAGAAAGCAGGAATGGGGTACTGAAGTTGCATGTTCAGCCATGAACTCATTGAATGGCGGTGCAGGCTAGAAGGGCCGAATGGCCTACTCCTGCACCTATTTTCTATGTTTCTATGTTTCTATGTAATTACATGTAGCAGCCAACAGATGGGGAAAGCCCAGGAGGTACACATTACTGCAACTCGTGTTACCTCCCTATATAAAGCAGGCTCCCCCTACAGGTTTCACTTTTGGAGTTTACATTAAACCTAAAGGTCACAAAGTGATCAGCTCCAGCAAATGGCCACGTGTGATCATTACAGTGATAAGCATACGTATCAACTGGCGATGAGAGTGGGATACTAGCACGCAGCTATGGCCATTGTTGACTACATCGAGCGATATTGCGTCAGGGAAGATTGGGATGATTTCATTGACCGGCTGGATCAATGCTTTGTCGCGAAAGACTTAGAGGGAGCCGCGAATGCCAACAAACGCAGGGCCGTCCTCCTCACGGTCTGCGGATCACGGACATACGCATTGATCAAGGACCTATTGGCCCTGACGAAACCCGCTGAGAAAAGTTACGTGGAACTGTGCGAGCTAGTTCGAAATCACCTAAAGCCAAAACGCAGTGCGCTCATGGCGAGGTACCGTTTCTACACCCACCGGCACAGGGTAGGCCAAGACATGGCAGCATTCATCGCTGAGCTAAGGCGTCTTTCTGGGTCATGCAAATTCGGGACAGTTCTTGAAGAATGTTAAGAGACTTCATTGTTTTAGGAATTGGGCATGAAGGGATTTTCCGCAAATTGCCAGCGGAGGAAGACTTGGACTTAGCCAAAGCCACCCTGATTGTTCAGGCATACATGGCCAGAAAGGAAGAAACAAAGCTATTCTACTCACAACTTCGGAATCACCCGGGGCCAAACACCGTGAATAAACTAAATTCGTCGGCAGACAGGAGAAGTGACCCCAGCTGGGCTAATGCGACCTCTACTTAACCTGAGATGACTCACTCACCACAACATGGACAAATGCGAAGAGATCAGTAACTGTGAATGCAAGTCCATCAGCAGCTGTTGGCGCTGTGGAGGAGCTCATCGCGCAAACCAGTGCAGGTTCAAACAATATGTCTACAAGAGTTGCTCAATGATGGGGCACCTCCAACGAATCTGTAAACGTGCTACAACTCGATACATAGCAGAGGATGGGAGGTCAAGCGTAAATCCTGAGGATCGCGCAGAGATGACCGAGGAGGAAGAGGTACATGGGTTGCACGTGCATGAAGTGCACACCTTTACCAACAAGAGTCCCCCGATTATGATGAACGTTAAACTGAACGGCATATTGGTACCGATAGAAATGGACACGGGTGCCAGCCAATCGATCATGAGCCAGAAGGCCTTCGAGAAGTTATGGGCAAACAAGGCACACAGCCGAAGCTGAGCCTGATTGATGTGCACCTACACCAGAGAGATTCTCCCGGTTCTCGGAAGTGCAATGGTTCAGATGCTGTATGATGGTTCTGTGCATAAATTGCCACTATAGATTGTTCCTGGTAATGGGTCCACGCTGCTTAGCAGAAGCTGGCTACGGAATTTTAACTGGAAATGGGGCGATGTAAAAGAATTATCGTTGGTGGAGAAAGCTACGTGTGCGCAGGTCTTAGACAAGTTTCCGTCACTGTTGCAGCTTGGCATTGGCAGCTTCATAGGGGCCAAGGTGACAATTCACCTCAGCCCAGACGCGAGATCCGTTCACCAAAAGGCAACAGCGGTCCCTTACATGTGCAGGAGAAAGTAGAAATCGAGCTAGATCGGCTTCAGCGCGAAGGCATTATATCACCAGTGGAATTTAATGACTGGGCCAGTCCCATTGTCCCCATTCTTAAAAGTGATGGGACAATTAGAATCTGTGGGGATTATAAAGTAACCATAAACCGAGTATTGTTACATGACTAGTATCCACTACCCAAGGTGGAGGATTTGTTCGCGACCCTGTCGGGCAGAAAGCTGTTTTCAAAATTTGACCTCACTTCAACGTACATGACGCAGGTGCTAGTGGAATCATCCAAGAAGCTGACGTGCATTAACACACACAAGGGGATGTTCATATACAACCGGTGTCCCTTCGGGATCCATTCAGCGGCTGCGATCTTTCAACGAAACATGGAGAGCCTGCTGAAATCTGTCCTGGGAACGGTCGTCTTCCAAGACGACATCTTGATCACCGGACATGACACCGATGAACACCTCCATAACCTGGAAGAGGTGCTACGCCAACTAAATCGAGTAGGTCTAAGATTGAAACAAACCAAATGCGTCTTCTTGGCACCAGAGGTGGAATTCCTGGGAAGGAGAATCGCAGCAGATGGCATCAGACCCTCAGACTCCAAGACAGAGGTGATCCAGAAGGCCCCGAGACCACACAACACGACGGAGCTGCGCTCGTTCCTAAGACTACTGAACTAATTTGGTAACTTTCTGCCTGAGCTGAGCACTTTGCTTGAACCATTACATGTACTGCTGCGTAAGGGTGATGGCTGGGTCTGGGATAAAGACCAGGAAACTGCCTTCGAGGCCAGAAACTTATTGTGCTCAAACAAACTACTGGCACTGTATGATCCCTGTAGGCATCTTGTTTTAGTGTGCGATGCGTAATCCTACGGGATCGGGTGCGTGCTTCAGCAAGCAAACGTGTCGGGTAAGCTCCAACCTGTAGCGTATGCGTCCTGTAGCCTTTCCAAGGCTGAAAGGGGGTGCAACATGGTAGAAAAGGAGGCCCTAGCTTGTGTGTACGTGGTAAAAAAGATGCACCAGTATCTATTTGGCCGGCGGTTCGAACTAGAAACCGAACATAAGCCGCACACGTCGTTATTCTCTGAGAGCAAAGGAATTAATACCAATGCTCAGCTCGCATTCAGAGGTGGGCGTTAACGCTGTCCGCTTACGACTACACGATCCGCCACAGACCAGGCACCGATAACTGCGCAGATGCGCTCAGCCGGCTCCCACTCGCCACCACCAAGGATGAAGCGGAGCAGCCCGCAGAACTGGTCATGGCCATGGAAGCCTTTGAGGGCGAAGGGTCACCCGTCACGGCACGCAAGATAAGAATCTGGACCAGCCAAGACCCACTGCTGTCCCAGGTGAAACACTGTATATTAAGTGGAAACTGGGCAACCATGTATGGAGAGATACATGGTGATTTTAAGCCGTTTCACCGGCGCAAGGATGAGTTATCAATCCAGGCCGACTGCATTTTGTGGGGAAATCGTGTAGTCCTGCCCAAGAAGGGCAGAGATTTATTTGTCAAGGATCTCCATAGCACACATCCCGGCATCGTAATGACGAAAGCCATTGCGAGATCGCACGTGTGGTGGCCCGACATCGACGCAGACTTAGAGTCGTGCGTACGCTGGTGCAACACGTGCGCGCAACTCAGCAACGCACCCAGGGAAGTCCCCCTGAGCCTGTGCCCTCCAAACCCTGGTCCCGCATCCACGTAGACTATGCGGGTCCCTTTCTAGGAAAAATGTTTCTGGTTGCAATTGATGCTTATTCCAAGTAGATCAAATGTGTTATAATGTCGTACAGCACATCCACCGCCACAATAGAGAGCCTTCGGACAATGATCGCCACCCATGGCCTGCCCGACGTCCTTGTTAGTGACAATGGACCATGCATCATGAGTTCCAAATTTCGCGAATTTATGTGCTGTGAGGGCATAAAGCATGTCATTCAAACCAGCCTCCAATGGCCAAGCTGAACAGGCAGTACAGATCATAAAGCAGGGCATGCAGCGAGTGACGGAAGGCCCCTTGCAGACCCATCTGTCTCACGTGCTACTTGCATATCGGACGAGGGTCCACTCACTCACAGGGGTTCTGCCCGCCGAACTCCTCATGAAGAGGACCCTCAAAACAAGGTTGTCCCTCGTGCACCCGGTTTTAAGTGAGATTGTTGAAAATCGGCTTCTTAAGCAATGTACATATCATGACCGCAACTCTGTAACGCGTTGTATCAACGTCGATGACCCTGTTTTCGTGCTTAACTTTGGTACGAGCCCCAAGTGGCTCGCAGGCACTGTCATAGCTAAAGAGGGGAGTAGGGTATTTGTGGTAGGACTCACTAATGGCCAAACCTGCAAGAAGCACATCGATCAAATCAAATTGAGGTTCACCAATGATCCAGAACCGCTGGATGACTACAGCGACATCAACTTCCAACCACAAGCAACAGAACCGGCGGTTCACCAAGAGACAGAACCCGTCGCACCGGACAGTCCGACCAGAGCCGCAGCACCGCAAGGCAGCGACACTCCGGTCAGGCCGCCCACACCCAGCGTCCAACTCAGACACTCAACCAGAGAGCGCAGACCCCCGGTCAGGCTCGACCTGTAAATCGCATCTAAGACTTGGGGGGAAGTGTTGTGATGTATTTGTAGCCATGCTCTGAACCATGCATTGTACCATGTAATTACATGTAGCAGCCAACAGATGGGGAAAGCCCGGGAGGCACACATTACTGCACCTCGTGTTGCCTCCCTATATAAAGCAGGCTCCCCCTGCAGGTTTCACTTTTGGAGTTTACATTAAACCTAAAGGTCACAAAGTGATTAGCTCCAGCAAATGGCGATGTGTGATCATTACAGTGATAAGCATACGTATCAGACTGGATGCCATGGGTGGCATGGAGTCAGATTGAAGGAATTTGACCAGGGAATGGTGGCGAGGTGGACAAAGAAATGTGCAGTGATAATGCATTCAAGGACCTTAAAGAGGCAGGGAAGGTTAGAAATGGAACCGATTCTAGAGAGGAGAGAAGTGAAGTGACAAAGATGGGCTCTTTAAGGTCAGAGTAATGAAAGCAGTTTTGTAGGTGGAGGGGGAGCCAAAGGTTGAGGAAAGTGAGCAGTTAATTATGTTTGTACACACAGGATTGAGGAGAAATGATTAGATGGTCACGTTTGGAATTGGGAGGGCATTGAGGGAACAAGTTGGGAAGAAGCTGCAGAAGACACTAACTGCACAAGAATTTTGCAATGAATAGGAAAGTCACATTTGTAACTTTGAAAAATCTGGCACATGGGCAGTTCCCCGTTGCTATCAAATCCACCTGCTGTACAAGTGAGGTAGATTTTGCGCAATAGAAACTGGCACAGAGGGTAATAGAATGACATTGGCAAAGGCCAGACTGATGATTTCCCACAATACACTGACAGCAGATGTTGTATTGGCAAACAGGAGTCATCTACCAGGTATTAGACCAGTCAGAGGTAAATACCGCTCATTGCTTTGTTGCTAATGATTTATATTTCTTCCAATTCCAACAGCAATGAAATATAGCAGAGCAGAAAATCTTTCAATAAAGGATACAATATACAGAATAAACAAGCATTCCATTGCAAAGAAGGCATCGAGACTTAGCCAAGTTATTAAACATGAAACTGGAATCCTTCCAAAAGTAAGTTGTTTTGCCAGAAGTTTATTGCCTACATAAAAACATTAGCATGTTTACATTGCATCCTACAAGTAAAAACATGGTGCAGTCCATCAGCAATATTGCAATGTACTGTGAATAAGCAGCAAATCCAAAGAGTCAATCTGAACCGATATGAATTGGATTAATTCAGATGATTCATAATAACATGAATCTGACCCAGTTTGCTATCTATGGATTTCAGATTTCATGGTCCTTCTAAAACAACAGAGACAAATGTGCAGTGGGATGAATATCAGCCCAGCAGCTGTGTAATACGATTAAATCACTCCAAACATGATGAGTGCTGTATGACTCGGTGTGACTATAAAAGGAACAAAGTTTTCTTCAAGCTTTTTTTCCCAGTATTGGTTTAGTGGTATGCCTCCTTTTTCTAGCTGATCCAGTAATAGTGGTGAGGTTGGGGATACATGCCTGATCCTTTACTGTCTATGTGTATGAAAATATGTATGATTATAAGTATCAGTCTGATAATTTAGCGGGGGCTCATTCCAGTTTAGCAACAAAATATATAAAATTCTATCCCCTTGACGCTGAAGCCTGAATACGCATTGCTACTATCCACCATTTTAAATTGACTGTTAGAATGAGAACAAGAACACACAGCATTCCCAACTAAATTCTCAGCAGAACGATACAGTGGATAATGCCTTAATCCGAAGAGCAAAAATGGTGGCTTTGAAAGCAAAAGTGCTGATAACACACAAATACACAGTCACTGGCATTCTCCATGATTGATTATCTCAAACCCTCTGCTATCAACTTGCCATTAAGATTTGAAACCACCTTTTGATTGTACAAGAATCATAATTTTCACATGTACAACATACCTAAATGTGTTTTAAAATATTTTGTTGGCGTCATACAAATACATTATGATGATAGACATGAATAGAATGACATTTGATTCCTAGCAGCAGGTTGCTCAGTCAAGTGAACCCCGCTACCTGTGGTGCTTAATTCATATTAAATATATTTTAGTTATGGTCATGAAATGGTTAAGTAGCAAATATAAAACTTCATCATCATGGATCTTGAAAGCATTCGTTTATCCAGCTGAATGTGGACTGACTTTGTTCTGCATTACATCACGTTCCTTTGAGGTGAAAAGGGAACAATGAAATGCACAAGTCAACGTCTTTGACTGAAGGAGGAAGGTCACTTTCAAGATCATTATGATAAAGTTGTCATGCTTACCGCTCAGTGCTAACCTGGACCAATTTCAATAAAGTTGGCATCATATTTCCTGTCCTGTGAATCTCAGCAGCATTTAATGTCCAGATGCTCTCAGGGACAGCAGCTTGGTCTGTTCTAAGCTCTTACCATACTTGCACAGATTTCCCCTTGTGCTGACAATACTGTAACTTTTACAGTTCTGATGCTAAAGTGTTGGGACCAGAGCACCGAGCTCAATGTTCGCTGGTTCTTCATTTGGCCAATCTCCTTAGGTTTTTCTGCGTTGCCCAATTTCATTATGAATGTGAGCTACTGGCTCATGGATTGCCTGGCTCTAGAAGTTGGCTGGGGTGATGGGGGTGTGGAAATTGCACATCAAAAGCCCTTAAAGGGCTGTAGCTAAAATTTAAAAGAATGAGGGACAGAGAATTACATAGAATTTACAGCGTAGAAACAGGCCATTCGGCTCAACTGATCCATGCAGGTGTTTATTCTCCACACGAGCCTCCATCCACCACTAACCCTATCAGCATAACCTTCTATTCCTTTCTCCTTTATGTGTTTATCTAACTTTCCCTTAAATGCATCAATGCTATTCGCCTCAACTACTCCTTGTGGTACTGAATTCTACATTCTAATCACCTCTGGTTAAAGAAGTTCCTTATAAATTTCTATTCGGATTCTGTAAGTGGTTTTGCCCTTGGTGGTTTCGAATCACCCCTCTTACAACAGTTCTTGACACCGGAATTATAGTCGTGAACAGTAATACACAGTTAAAACCAGATCTTTCGGTCTCAATCGTCACAATGCTTTTATTCAAGTTAAAACACACATCTGCACCCAGTAAAACACACCCTGATAGTGTAAAACAAACAAACACAGTACAACACACAACCCTGGCCTAACCTGAAGTACCCATGTCTAAAACACCCCTGCTCGGATCTGCACCACCGAATCTGTCCAACAGAATATGCGTACGCCTATGATCCTTGCAGAAAACCTCCCCACTAAAACCCCTAAGGCTTTGCTGGGACACACAACACCCTTTCACACTATGCGGTGGTCTTAAAGATGTGTGGGCTGAGATAAATGCTCACCAATTACCCCTCTGGCTTACTCGCTGTTTCTCCCGATGAGGCGTATATTCTGGTTCTGTACCAATCTGTGGTATTTAAGTCCAGTCTCAAGGTCAGCTTCCCAGTCGAACTAGCGAGGCTCTCTTTGCTCGTGGATTGTGTTTCTTCTCTCCGTCCGAGACGGAGTGCTCAGACCTTATGCGTTGAATGAAGCAAGCAGGCATAGAAGAGGGGAAAGAGAGAGAGAGATGGCTGCAAACTGCCGTCTCTTATACCTGTAAAAAGCTTCTTCTCGCCCAAAACTTCAACTGTTCTTCCCCTGAGGCTGTGCAACTGAAGGAGCAAAATCATGTCTTTGGCCTGTTCCTTTGTCAACTGGGCTGTACCTCGATGTGTGGCTCCGACGAGTCTGTGGTTGAATAGCTTTCCTTTGTATCCTGAGCACCGACCAATCTTGCTTGATCTCTCACTGATGGGTTCCCATTCTATGACAAAAGGCGCCCATCAACCATGATGTTCCTGCTTTCAGCTTTTGATTCATTCCCGCCCAGCTGATGTGTATTCAAGTTAAACATGCTTGAGCCTGCTCCAGCCATGCTGTCAGCTCTTCTGCACTAACAGAAAATATGTCCATGCAATGTTCAAAAAGTCCAATCATGTGTTTTCACCAAATTCTTACAATTTATTGATGACTGTCTTATATTTATGGCCCCTAGTTTTGGGCTCCCCACAAACAGAAAATGTTCTCTACATGTAACCTATCAAACCGTTTCATAATCTTAAAGACCTCTATGGCTGCAGCTAAGCATAACTTTGTCCTCATCTGATGTTAATACAAGTTCACTTACCTAACACGGGATAGGAGTGGGAAATCTGCCTGAAATTTCCCTTCATTGTCCAAGGTTGGTATGGCAATTGTAGCAACCCTGTTACTGTTCCACCCGAGATCTGCCAGATCAGTGGGTCAGGCAGCATCTGTGGAGAGGAAGCAGAGTTAACATTTCGGGTCTGTGACCCTTTGTCATTGGCCCGAAATGTTAAGTCTGCTTTCTCTCCACAGATGCTACCTGACCTGCTGAG
Organism: Pristiophorus japonicus; assembly: GCF_044704955.1. Lineage (NCBI taxonomy): Eukaryota > Metazoa > Chordata > Chondrichthyes > Pristiophoridae > Pristiophorus > Pristiophorus japonicus. The sequence goes on along the minus strand of NC_091980.1, from coordinate 99,584,233 downwards.
AATTTTCTGTTTTTATTCCAGATTCCAGCATCCGCAGTATTTTGTGTCAACCAGATCAGTACAGGCTGGAAACAAAATCTGAGACCTTCCAGCTTTAAATTGCTCATACTGTTTCACCCCATGCATTACGCAGCAAGTTCTTATGATCTACGAATATATTAACAACGATGGACAGTAGAAGACCCTTTGGTACATTCAGCCTGTCCCACCCAATAATGATATCATGTGTATCACAATACATACACTCTCCAATCCACCCAAAAACCATGTCATCTCCTGGGAGAAGTAAAAAAACAGGTAAAATCCCTGATATAAAAGCAAAATACTGCAGATGCTGGAATCTGAAATAAAAACAGAAAATGCTGGGAACCTCAGCAGGTCAGGAGGCATCTGTGGAGAGAAACAGAGTTAACATTTCAGGTCTGTAGCTCTTTGTCAGAACTGGAAAAGTTTGAGGTGTAACAGATTCTTAAAGAAGTGCAGGGGGAGGGAGGGGGGAAGAATAAAAGGGAAGGTCTTGATCGGGTGGAAGGCAGGAGAGATTTAAGAGACAAAAGGGATGATGGGCAAAAATGAGATGATAATGGCACAAGTTAGGAAACAAAAGATAAGTCTATATAGGATATTAATTGCAGAATCATCACCAGCTGCCAAGGGAAAGAGAGAAAAATAAATAAATAACAAGGGATGGGGGTTTATAAATAAAAAGGAGGAAAGGGAAAAAAATATGGGCAGAGGTTATGGTCTGAAATTGTTGAACTCGATGTTTAGTCCAGAAGGCTGTAAAGTGCCTAAACGAAAGATGAGATGCTGTTCCTCGAGCTTGCGTTGAGCTTCATTGGAACAGTGTAGGAGGCCGAGGATGGAGAGATCAGAGTGGGAGTGAAGCAGAGAATTAAAGCGACAGCCGACCAGAAGCTCGGGGTCACGCTTACGGACTGAATGGAGGTGTTACGCAAAGTGGTCACCCAAACTGCATTTGGTCTCCCCAATGTAGAGGAGACCACATCCTGAGCAGCGAATAGAGTATACTAACTTGAAAGACGTACAAGTAAATCGCTGTTTCACCTGGAGGAAGTGTTTGGGGCCCTGGACAGTGGGAAGGGAGGAGATAAAAGGGCAGGTGTTGCATCTCCTACGCTTGCAAGGGAAGGTGCTGTGGGAAGGGGTGAGGGTGCTGGGGGTGACTGCGGAGTGGACCAGGGTGTAGCGGAGGGAGCGGTCCCTTTGGAATGCTGAGAGGAGAGGGGAGGGGAAGATGTGATTGGTGGTAGGTGGCAGAAATGGCAGAGAATCCGTTGAAAATGGAGGCTGGTGGGGTGAAAGGTGAGGACAAGGGGAACCCTGTCGTGGTTCTGAGAAGGAGGGGAAGGGGTGAGAGCAAAAGTGCGGGAAATAGAACAGACACAGTCGAGGGCCATGTTAACCACAGTGGAGGAGAATCCTTGGTTGAGGAAAAAGGAAGACATATCAGAGGCACTAGTATGGAAGGTGGCGTCATCAGCACAGATGTGATGGAGAAACTGGGAGAATGGAATGGAGTCCTTATTGTAGGATTTGGTCGGTGTCAACATCAGTGTGTATATGGGTCGGAAGGATTTTTGGACTTTTAAAATGGATCTGTACCCTTTTAAAATGGAGATGCACATGGGCTGCATTTCAAAATGGATTTGGACTTTAAAAGGACTGATTTTTGGTTTCAGTGAAGTACAGCAGGAGCTGTCTGTCTTTTGGGTTGCCATGGGACCAGTCTCAATGCTGACGTCATGAAAGGCAGAGGCCTTTTCACTTTGAACTTTGTGAGATTTGTGGAAAAACACCTTTTGTCCAGGCCGGTATGTCTGGATAGATAATGAGGGTTGCAGGCCAAATATAACACCTCTAGACTCTTTCAATGAAGGAGCAGTCAAGAACTCAACAAACAGTTAGCACTTCGAGAACTGCTCATCTACAGAAATGGCCTACCATTGTTTTCATCAAGATGACCAATCCAGGACAGAGACATCACCAGGAAGACCAATTAGCATCTCTGCGACCATGGTAACCAGGAATCGCCCAGCCAGTTGTGTGTGTTATACGGGGTATAAATATGCTGAACTTTGGGGGATTCAGTGCTTACTTTTCTCTACCATCAGAAATGATGTTCCTTGCGTGGCTACGCATCCGTCAACTCTCCAGGAACGCCCGAAGTGAGTGCCTCGCCATACCGCCTGAACATAACTCTCTAGGCCTCATCGCATGCCTCTGTTAGGCATGGTTTTGTCTTTAGAGTTGAACGGACCCAGGATCACGTGAATCATGACAAGGGCTGGTAATTATATCCAGCATACACCTCTGGAAATCCCCAAGACCGCCAGCGTGTTTGGCTGCTGAGAAACTGCAAGTGTCCAAGAGGCAGGCCAATAAGTGTGTGTGTGAGGAGGCTTCCAAGTGTGGGTTCTGACCAAACCGGGAGAGGGGTTTAGTTAGAAGGGTTTCCATTATCTAGGCTTAAGCTCTGTTTCTCTCCATAAAGATGCTGTCTGACCTGCTCAGATTTCCAGCATTTTCTGTTTTAATATTAGGTAAAAACCCTGGCCAATTTAGGAAACAAAATTCTGGGAAATTGTTCACCGACCCCCTAGGTGATCAAAACTGGACCAGGGCCTGATAATGCTATGCATTACCATCTTTTGTAATAGGCGATCTCCGCCCCAACCAGAAACAGTTCGGAATCAGGCACGAGATGGCAGCCTATTCTAGAGGTCCTCCTGACATCTAACCTAGATCTGGCCTTATGCAACTTAAAATTGTGACCTCCTGGTCCTCCCTAACCTACTTAATTGGAACAAAGTGTCAACTCTAATACAATGTATTCCCTTCATCATCTTATAATCCTCGACCAGATAGAAACATAGAAACATAGAAAATAGGTGCAGGAGTAGGCCATTCGGCCCTTCTAGCCTGCACCGTCATTCAATGAGTTCATGGCTGAACATTCAACTTCAGTACCCCATTCCTGCTTTCTCGCCATACCCCTTGATCCCCCTAGTAGTAAGGACCTCATCTAACTCCTTTTTGAATATATTTAGTGAATTGGCCTCAACAACTTTCTGTGGTAGAGAATTCCACAGGTTCACCACTCTCTGGGTGAAGAAGTTCCTCCGCATCTCGGTCCTAAATGGCTTACCCCTTATCCTTAGACTGTGACCTCTGGTTCTGGACTTCCCCAACATTGGGAACATTCTTCCTGCATCTAACCTGTCTAACCCCGTCAGAATTTTAAATGTTTCTATGAGGTCCCCTCTCATTCTTCTGAACTCCAGTGAATACAAGCCCAGTTGATCCAGTCTTTCTTGATAGGTCAGTCCCGCCATCCCGGAAATCAGTCTGGTGAACCTTCGCTGCACTCCCTCAATAGCAAGAATGTCCTTCCTCAGGTTAGGAGACCAAAACTGTACACAATACTCCAGGTGTGGCCTCACCAATGCCCTGTACAACTGTAGCAACACCTCCCTGCCCCTGTACTCAAATCCCCTTGCTATGAAGGCCAACTCTCTGTTTTTACCACCAAAGTGGATAACCTCACATTTATCCACATTATACTTCATCTGCCATGCATTTGCCCACTCACCTAACCTATCCAAGTCGCTCTGCAGCCTCACAGCATCCTCCTCGCAGCTCACACTGCCACCCAACTTAGTGTCATCCGCAAATTTGGAGATACTACATTTAATCCCCTCATCTAAATCATTAATGTACAGTGTAAACAGCTGGGGCTCCAGCACAGAACCTTGCGGTACCCCACTAGTCACTGCCTGCCATTCTGAAAAGTACCCATTTACTCCTACTCTTTGCTTCCTGTCTGACAACCAGTTCTCAATCCATGTCAGTACACTACCCCCAATCCCATGTGCTCGAACTTTGCACATCAATCTCTTGTGTGGGACCTTGTCGAACGCCTTCTGAAAGTCCAAATATACCACATCAACTGGTTCTCCCTTATCCACTCTACTGGAAACATCCTCAAAAAATTCCAGAAGATTTGTCAAGCATGATTTCCCTTTCACAAATCCATGCTGACTTGGACCTATCATGTCACCTCTTTCCAAATGCACTGCTATGACATCCTTAATAATTGATTCCATCATTTGACCCACTACCGATGTCAGGCTGACCGGTCTATAATTCCCTGTTTTCTCTCTCCCTCCTTTTTTAAAAAGTGGGGTTACATTGGCTACCCTCCACTCCATAGGAACTGATCCAGAGTCAATGGAATGTTGGAAAATGACTGTCAACGCATCACTATTTCCAAGGCCACCTCCTTAAGTACTCTGGGATGCAGTCCATCAGGCCCTGGGGATTTATCGGCCTTCAATCCCATCAATTTCCCCAACACAATTTCCCGGCTAATAAGGATTTCCCTCAGTTCCTCCTCCTTACTAGACCCCCCGACCCCTTTTATAACCAGAAGGTTGTTCGTGTCCTCCTTCGTGAATACCGAACCAAAGTACTTGTTCAATTGGTCCGCCATTTCTTTGTTCTCCGTTATGACATCCCCTGATTCTGACTGCAGGGGACCTACGTTTGTCTTTACTAACCTTTTTCTCTTTACATATCTATAGAAACTTTTGCAATCCGTCTTAATGTTCCCTGCAAGCTTCTTCTCATACTCCATTTTCCCTGCCCTAATCAAATCCTTTGTCCTCCTCTGCTGAGTTCTAAATTTCTCCCAGTCCCCAGGTTCGCTGCTATTTCTGGCCAATTTGTATGCCACTTCCTTGGCTTTAATACTATCCCTGATTTCCCTTGATAGCCACGGTTGAGCCACCTTCCCTTTTTTATTTTTATGCCAGACAGGAATGTACAATTGTTGTAGTTCATCCATGCGGTCTCTAAATGTCTGCCATTGCCCATCCACAGTCAACCCCTTAAGTATCATTCGCCAATCCATCCCAGCCAATTCACGCCTCATACCTTCAAAGTTAGCCTTCTTTAAGTTCTGGACCATGGTCTCTGAATTAACTGTTTCATTCTCCATCCCAATGCAGAATTCCACCATATTATGGTCACTCTTCCCCAAGGGGCCTCGCACAACGAGATTGCTAATTAATCCTCTCTCATTACATAACACCCAGTCTAAGATGGCCTCCCCCCCTAGTTGGTTCCTCGACATATTGGTCTAAAAAACCATCCCTTATGCACTCCAGGAAATCCTCCTCCACCGTATTGCTTCCAGTTTGGTTAGCCCAATCTATGTGCATATTAAAGTCACCCATTATAACTGCTGCACCTTTATTGCACGCACCCCTAATTTCCTGTTTGATGCCGTCCCCAACATCACTACTACTGTTTGGAGGTCTGTACACAACTCCCACTAACGTTTTTTGCCCTTTGGTGTTCTGCAGCTCTACCCATATAGATTCCACATCATCCAAGCTAATGTCCTTCCTAACTATTGCCTTAATCTCCTCCTTAACCAGCAATGCTACCCCACCTCCTTTTCCTTTTATTCTATCCTTCCTGAATGTTGAATACCCCTGGATGTTGAGTTCCCAGCCCTGATCATCCTGGAGCCACGTCTCCGTAATCCCAATCACATCATATTTGTTAACATCTATTTGTACAGTTAATTCATCCACCTTATTGCGGATACTCCTTGCATTAAGACACAAAGCCTTTAGGTTTTTTTTTTTAACACCCTCTGTCCTTTTAGAATTTTGCTGTACAATGGCCCTTTTTGTTCTTTGCCTTGGGTTTCTCTGCCCTCCACTTTTCCTCATCTCCTTTCTGTCTTTTGTTTTTGCCTCCTTTTTGTTTCCCTCTATCTCCCTGCATTGGTTCCCATCCCCCTGCCATATTAGTTTAACTCCTCCCCAACAGCACTAGTGAACACTCCCCCGAGGACATTGGTTCCGATTCTGCCCAGGTGCAGACCGTCCGGATTGTACTGGTCCCACCTCCCCCAGAACCGGATCCAATGCCCCAGGAATTTGAATCCCTCCCTGCTGCACCATTGCTCAAGCCACGTATTCATCTGAGCTATCCTGCGATTCCTACTCTGACTAGCACGTGGCACTGGTAGCAATCCCGAGATTACTACTTTTGAGGTCCTACTTTTTAATTTAGCTCCTAGCTCCTTAAATTCATTTCGTAGGAACTCATCCCTTTTTTTACCTATGTCATTGGTACCAACGTGCATCACGACAACTGGCTGTTCTCCCTCCCTTTTTAGAATGTCCTGCACCCGCTCCGAGACATCCTTGACCCTTGCACCAGGGAGGCAACATACCATCCTGGAGTCTCGGTTGCGGCCGCAGAAACGCCTATCTATTCCCCTTACAATTGAATCCCCTATCACTATCGCTCGCCCACTCTTTTTCCTGCCCTCCTGTGCAACAGAGCCAGCCATGGTGCCATGAACTTGGCTGCTGCTGCCCTCTCCTGATGAGTCATCCCCCTCAACAGCACTCAAAGCAGTGTATCTGTTTTGCAGTGGGATGACCACAGGGGACCCCTGCACTACCTTCCTTGCACTACTCTTCCTGCTGGTCTTCCATTCCCTCGCTGGCTGTGGACCCTCCTCCTGCGGTAAGACCAACTCGCTACACGTGATACTCACGTCATTCTCAGCATCGTGGATGCTCCAGAGTGAATCCACCCTCAGCTCCAACTCCGCAACGCGGACCGTCAGGAGCCGGAGGTGGACACACCTCCCGCACATGTAGTCGTCAGGGACACTGGTGTTGTCCCCGTGTTCCCACATGGTACAGGAGGAGCATATCACGTGACCGAGCTGTCCTGCCATGACTTAACCCTTAGATACACTTAAATTGCCGACAACAATGTTAAAAGTTACTGACTAATAAAGAAAAAGAAAAACTACTCACCAATCAGCAGCCAATCACTTACCACGTTGGCTGTGACGTCACCTTTTGATTTCTTTCTACTTCTTTTTTGACTTCTCTCAGCTGGAGCTGCACCGGTACCCGGACTGCTGAGCCTTTTATAGGCCGCTGCCTCTCTCGACTCCCGCCTCTCTCGACACTCCCCGGACTGCTGAGCCTTTTATAGGCCGCTGCCTCTCTCGACTCCCGCCTCTCTAAGCTTCTCTAAAAGTAGAGTCCCAGCTCTTTTAGCCTAGCTTGATAACTAAGATGCTTTAAACTGGGAATTAGTCCTGTGGCGCTCCTCTGCAACCTTTCCAAAGCCTCAATATCACCCACCATGTGAGACAACCAAAACTGGACACAGTATTCCAACTGAGGCCTGACCAAGGTCTTGTACAAGGACAATACAGTGTGAATTTACGATTACTCATTGAGCCATTAAAGATCTCTAAAGATTATTCTGATCCAGTCACTTCAGAATCTGAGTTCACTTCAGAATTCTTTCATGGGTATTGTTATACCGAGCTGGATTTTCATGTGACCAATTCCATTGGGCAGGTGGCGAACAGATCGAGCTTAGAGCCTACTCGATGGAGGCCCTGGATCACTTTCATAATCTGAGGCTCCAGACCAATTTCATGCTCGGACCTCATTTAAATTCCATTGGAGTTTCTCATGCTTTTGGAGCAGCATGCCAAACAAAGTGGGCAAGATATCTGGTGGCTCCTGTGTGGAAGCGGGGGCGTGGGGGCAGTGGGGGGTGCAGGGGTGGGGATGGTGGGTGGTGGATGGATCTGAGGTTGGGCATTGGCAGGGGATTGGATTTATGTTGGGCCAGCTGGCCCACAAAAATCAAGACTAACCTTTCCCCCCTGGCTTATTTTAGTGGACCTCTGCTTAGGCTGTGTAATGCCAAATACCAATGGGCGGAGTTTGCATGGTGCACTATATACCCATTTCATACTTCAAAATTGTATGGAGGTCCTATTGATGTTACAACAGCCCGATTGACATGGGTTAATGAGGCTCCCTCCTGTTTCCAGCAGGTGCTTGTCCCTCACCAAAGGGCGGGAAAGTGGAGTTTAGGTCAATGATAACTATGATCTTATTGAATGATGGAACAGGCTCGAGGGGCCATATGGCCTACTCCTGCTCCTATTTCTTATGTTCCTATGTTCTTAAAATGGCAGTGACACAGTTTTTTTGAGGAATGGGGTGAAAAGTGCTGTGCTTCTATTTAGATTGTACTACTGCCCCATTCTCACCCAGCAGAGAAGAGATGAAAATCAGGTCCAGTGTACAATAAAAACATTCTAGATTTAAAATATATTAATGGAATATTGGCAGTAATGACGGTGAATGATTCAATACTGTTGAGATCAATCAATCAATGATGTTGTGAGTTGTTTGACAACACTCAGTGCACGACTTTTAATGTGAAACAACCAATGCTTTTTACGTTTTAACAGAAACAACCTTTTTTCATCTATTACTAGGTGAAAGACAAAGATTATGACAATTTAGTAAAGCTTTTCTATATACTGGAAAAAGATGTTACGACACTGAAGAAAAACACCACAAATTATATAACAAATCTGGAGGTAACTTATTACACTTTGTTTTTTTTATGTCATTGTAATATTCTTTTCTTTCTTGTCCCAATTTTGTTATTTTTTGTTTCTTGCTTGTTTCCATTTCCCTTTACTATTTAACTTGTATTTTGCTCTTAATTTACTCTTTCATATTTATTCTTTCCTTTCATTTCATTTGTTTGTTGTGGCTTTGTTTAATTTTACATCTGTTTTCTCATTTTAGCTGTTCATTTTTTTTAAATTCCAGCTTTCTATTTCTTTTGCTTTATCATTGTTGTTTTGTTCTTGTTTCATTTATTACATCTGATCCTTGCATATTTAGAGATGAGGATAAACGAGTTAGAGGAATCCATTATACAGCTGAGGAATTCAGGCACTGCCTTAGTCCAAAGAACATTGCTGGAAAATTGTATATAATTGGGTCCTGTTAATTTTACTTCATTTTTTTTTCCCATTTTGGTACACAGTGGTTTAATTTTCTTGTTTACTTTTCTTTAAATGGTGGTGAATAAGAGCAAACACATAAGAATATGTTTTAATATAGGTATGGTAAGAGTCAGTTACTGATCACAATACTAATAGAAAAGTGCGTACTTTCAGGTAAGATGCAGTGTTATTCTTTACAGCATGTTATATAGCAGATAATACACTTGAACACACCAGCATGATTAATCTGAAATTTAACGAAAGAGAAAGATGAAAAATAACTGCAATTCTCAGTCATTGGGAATCTATTATTAAATACTGCATGTGGTCTCTCATATTAATTCCAATCAGAATACTGACGAGTTTCACAGTTCAAATGATTGCTCCTATTATTTTAGAATAAAATATTTTGTGAGTAAGTCAATTGAAATGTATCTGTTCTGTCCACTACTCTTTTCTAATATTTATATCCAGCTAAGCTGCTTACATCTCTACGTTGGCTCCATTACATTATCATAACTTTGTTAGATCACTGAAGCTTAGCCACTGTGTAAATATTAGGGGCTGAAATTGCGGTTGGAGGCTTCCTGCGGGAAATTGCCTCCGACCTGAAACGTTTCTACAAAAGTACCTGGTGGTCCCGGAGGAGCGTAGGATTCCGATGGGGAGGCCTTCTCTTTCCGCATTGTGAAGCGCGCTCCCGTCCTCCTGGTTCCCACGCAGAAGATGCAGTCACGTGTGATTGCTCAGCCAATCAGGTACGGTATTCCACAGCTTTCTCATTAATAACAATCTACGAGTTCTCATTGCTATTAATGAGAAAAAAAATCCAAACACACTAAACACATATAATAAAAAATAAAAAGCACACCTCACATAATTAAAATTAAAGTTAATAAATTTCTTAGAGAAAAAAAAGTTTAACATTTTTTTTAAATTATGGTTAAAAATAAATGTTACATAGTGGGCAGGGCCTTTAAAATTAATATGTGTTTTTTAAATTTAATTTTATTATATTTTTGTATGTTTTTAAACTCTTACGCCAGTAAAAGTACGCCTGTTTTTATCAGGCACAAGAATTTTGAGGATATTTGCTGGGCGAGATATGGGTAAATACCGCAATCTTGTCCTTGCAAATGTCCTCGCACCCGATACGCATTGGATCTGTCAAACTCCAGCTTGAAAGATCGGAAAAGCTGATTTTCAGCGCATGCGCATTGTGCACTGAAAACTGGCTTTTGAGATGCCTTCCTGGGTCCATAGACACTCAGTATGGACCCGAGCAGGCTGGGATTTCCAGCCCAAATGCCTTGGCTCATTTAAAATAAATAGGCTAATTCTTCAAACACATTAATTGTACACTAATATCCCTCAAAGTAATGTCAGGGCCTTAAAGCAATTTCCCCCATTTTTGTTTACGATTTTCTCTTTGCTTACTCAACGATTTTTGTGAATAATATAAAACGCCACACTTATCTAGAAGTAACAAATAATTTTATCACAAAGAAATTATTAAATAGAAAATGTGATTCCTGAATCATACATACCTCTCAGATAACATTTTCACTACATAATCATCATTACAAATTCAGAAATCACTCTTGGCACATGAAGAGATGTTCATGATTGACACTCTCAAATAAAATGTCCTATTTCCATGGCAACTCTTACAAAATTAATGTTCAGCATTAAATGCCAATATTCTGGAATTTGATTCAAAATTAGCAAAATAATTCTGCCTGTGGAGATTTCCCTTTTTTACTGTTTTTTTTTGAGGGGGACAATTTACAAAACACTATTTAGGGGTGGTTTTAAAAAAAATGTTGTAATGGTACACAGAAGTATGCACCTACATGTTGAAAGTATCTCCCCAGTCCACATACCACATCTGCTGAGCTAATGCCTCACAGTTTTACAACTCAGAAGGAAATCTCAAAAAAGGCACAGCTGACACAAGGGCCGCAATTATGCCTACTGAGTTGGGCTAAGTGCAACCGAGGTAGGTGGCGGACGGCAACATGCTCTCGGGGTTCCATGAAGGTGAAGTGATTTTACTTGTTAAGCCCACCCTGCAAGGTTCCCGGCCAATTAAAAAGAAACAGGTCTGATGACATCATTTGATAATGCGCCATCAGGCGGTTTCCTTAAAGGGATCTTGCCCACGTTCATTTTGGCAGGTGTGCTGTCAGTATTCTGCAGCATTGAGGTGCTGCAAACACTGACAAGAAATGCACACAGGTGCATGGCTGCAACCAGGCTCTCCCATGACTCCCTCCGTATGCTTATGGAGGGGGTCAGAGCAAACAGGAATGTTCTCTTCCCTTCCAATGGGTGGAAGAGACCTCCCCAGAACACAAACGCAGCCTGTTTGCACATTGTAAAGGGGGGCACAAGCAGGGATGTCATCAGGAGGACCTGGCTGCAGTAGCACAAACCTTTCAATGATCTCAGTAGATCATGAAACGTTACTGCAAAGCCACACTCAACCTCATCCTGCTGCACCATTCATTACATCCCCATTAGTCTACACCTGCACATCCTTACTCACACCAACTTACCTTGCACTTCCACCCATCCCTCTCTATTTACATTGTCACATCCCATCTCACTAGCCACCCATCAAACTCACCCTCATCCTTGTCCAATCAGACCAACTAACAACAGACAAGTGTAGGTGCATGGGTCTTTTAGCGAATGTTCATGTAAGGCTTCTGCTAATGTGTTGTCAAATATTGAATTTTAAAAAAAATATTTTGCCTTTTTGGACAGATTTGTGTGAACATTTAGAAGTGGCTTAGTGAGTGGTGAGACATAAGGGCACCCGTTGCAATGGTGATGAGTGTGAAAGAAATGTCTTGGGCATTGCAGTGATGCGGTCGGGAGCAGCCAGCAGGAGCGGGAGGCTCGAGGCCTATAAAAGGCCAGTGGCAGTCCAGAGGAGCAGCAGTCGGGAGCAGTCAGCGGGAGGCTCGAGGCCTATAAAAGGCCAGTGGCAGTCCAGAGGAGCAGCAGTCGGGAGCAGTCAGCGGGAGGCTCGAGGCCTATAAAAGGCCAGCGGCAGTCGGAGGAGCAGCAGTCAGGAGCAGTCAGCGGAAGGTTCGAGGCCTATAAAAGGCCCGTGGCAGTCCGGAGGAGCAGCAGACGGGAGCAACCAGCGGGAGCGGGAGGCTTGAGGCCTATAAAAGGCCAGCAGCAGTCCAGAGGAGCAGCAGTCGGGAGCAGTCAGCGGGAGGCTCGAGGCCTATAAAAGGCCAGCGGCAGTCCGGAGGAGCTAGCTGGTGCAGGGACAAAAGGCAAAATACAAGTAAAAAGAAATTGAAGTGTGACATCACAGCCAAGTGGGTAAGTGATTGACTGGTTGATTGGTGAGTATTTTTCTTTTTCTTTTCTTATCAGAAGGAAACTTTTGGCATTGTTGCCAAATTAAGTTAATCTAAGGGTTAAGTCATGGCAGCAGAGCCCAGAGCCGTGTCATGCTCGTCCTGTGCTATGTGGGAAGTCAGGGACACTTTTAATGTCCCTGGCTACTATGTGTGTGGGAAGTGTGTCCAGTTGTAGCTCCTGTCAGACCGCATTGCGGCACTAGAACTGCGCATGGATTCACTCTGGAGCATCCGCGATGCTGAGGACGTCATGGATAGCCTGTTTAGTGAGCTGACCACACCGCAGGTAAAGGTTACACAGTCAGATAGGGAATGGGTGACCATCAGGAAGAGAAAGGGAAGGAAGGGAGTGCAGGGGTCTCCTCTAGTCACCTCTCTCCAAAACAGATATACCATTTTGGATACCGTTGAGGGAGGTGGCTCAACAGGGGAAGGCAGCAGCAGCCAAGTTCATAGCACCAGGGGTGATTCTGCTGCACAGGAGGGCAGGAAAAAGAGTGGGAGAGCTATAGTGGTAGGGAATTCTATTGTAAGGGGAATAGATAGGCATTTCTGCGGCTGCAAATGAGACTCCAGGGTGGTATATTGCCTCCCTGGGCAAGAGTCAAGGATGTCTCAGAGTGGCTGCAGGGCATTCTGGAGGGGGAACGTGAATGGCCAGCTGTTGTGGTGCATATAAGTACCAACGATATAGGTAAAAAACGGGATGAGGTCCTACAAGCTGAATTTAGGGAGCTCGGAGTTAAATTAAAAAGTAGGACCTCAAAGGTAGTAATCTCAGGATTGCTACCAGTGCCATGTGCTAGTCAGAGTAGGAATCACAGGATAGTTCAGATGGCTTGAGGAATGGTGCAAGGGGGAGGGATTCAAATTCCTGAGACATTGGAACCGGTTCTGGGGGAGGTGGGACCAATACAAACCGGACGGTCTGCACCTGGGCAGGACCGGAACCGATGTCCTTGCAGAGTGTTTGCTAGTGCTGTTGGGGAGGGTTTAAACTAATATGACAGGGGGTGGGAATCTATGCAGGGAGGTAGAGGGAAGTAAAAAGGGGGCAGAAGCAAAAGGTAGAAAGGAGAAAAGTAAGAGTGGAGGGCAGAGAAATCAAGGGCAAAAATCAAAAAGGGCCACATTGCAACATGATTCTAAAAGGGCAAAGTGCGTTTAAAAAAACAAGCTTGGAGGCTCTGAGTCTCAATGCGAGGAGCATTCGTAATAAGATGGATGAATTAATTGCGCAGATAGCTGTTAACAGATATGATGTAATTGGGATTACGGCTCCAGGGTGACCAAGGCTGGGAACTCAACATCCAGGGGTATTCAATGGAAGGATAGACAGAAAGGAAAAGGAGGTGGGGTAGCATTACTGCTTAAAGAGGAGATTAACACAATAGTAAGGAAGGACATTAGCTTGGATGATGTGGAATCTGTATGGGTAGAGCTGCAACACACCAAAGGGCAGAAAATGTTGCTGGAATTTGTGTACAGACCACCAAACAGTAATAGTAAGGTTGGGGATGGCATCAAACAGGAAATTAGGGATGCGTGCAATAAAGGTACAGCAGTTATCATGGGTGACTTTAGAACATAAGAACATAAGAACATAAGAATTAGGAACAGGAGAAGGCCATCTAGCCCCTCGAGCCTGCTCCGCCATTCAACAAGATCATGGCTGATCTGGCCGTGGACTCAGCTCCACTTACCCGCCCGCTCCCCGTACCCCTTAATTCCCTTATTGGTTAAAAATGTATCTATCTGTGATTTGAATACATTCAGTGAGCTAGCCTCAACTGCTTCCCTGGGCAGAGAATTCCACAGATTCACAACCCTCTGGGAGAAGAAATTCCTTCTCAACTCGGTTTTAAATTGGCTCCCCTGTATTTTGAGGCTGTGCCCCCTAGTTCTAGTCTCCCCGACTAGTGGAAACAACCTCTCTGCCTCTATCTTGTCTATCCCTTTCATTATTTTAAATGTTTCTATAAGATCACCCCTCATCCTTCTGAACTCCAATGAGTAAAGACCCAGTCTACTCAATCTATCATCATAAGGTAATCCCCTCATCTCCGGAATCAGCCTAGTGAATCGTCTCTGTACCCCCTCCAAAGCTAGTATATCCTTCCTTAAGTAAGGTGACCAAAACTGCACGCAGTACCCCAGGTGTGGCCTCACCAATACCCTATACAGTTGCAGCAGGACCTCCCTGCTTTTGTACTCCATCCCTCTTGCAATGAAGGCCAACATTCCATTCGCCTTCCTGATTACCTGCTGCACCTGCAAACTAACTTTTTGGGATTCATGCACAAGGACCCCTCCCCTTTTATAGGGGGCACTGGAAAAAATGTGATTTTAGCGCCCAAAAAAAAAACCAAAAAAAAAAGAAAAACACAAAAAAAAACACAAAAAAGAAAAAAAGGGCCTTGTAAATGTCTGCTGTGTCATCCAGGGTGGGTGGCACGGTTTAATGTTTTATGTTTTACAGGTAAACTCCAAAAGAGTTTCATGCACAAGGACCCCCAGGTCCCTCTGCACCGCAGCATGTTGTAATTTCTCCCCATTCAAATAATATTCCCTTTTACTGTTTTTTTTTTCCAAGGTGGATGACCTCACATTTTCCGACATTGTATTCCATTTGCCAAACCTTAGCCCATTCGCTTAACCTATCTAAATCTCTTTGCAGCCGCTCTGTGTCCTCGACACAACCCGCTTCCCCACTAATCTTTGTGTCATCTGCAAATTTTGTTACACTACACTCTGTCCCCTCCTCCAGATCATCTATGTATATTGTAAACAGATGTGGTCCCAGCACCGATTTCCAACCTGAAAAGGACCCATTTATCCCAACTCTCTGCTTTCTGTTAGCCAGCCAATTCTCTATCCATGCTAATACATTTCCGCTGACTCTGCGTACCTTTATCTTCTGCAGCAACCTTTTGTGTGGCACCTTATCGAATGCCTTTTGGAAATCTAAATACACCACATCCATCGGTACATCTCTATCCACCATGCTCATTATATCTTCAAAGAATTCCAGTAAATTAGTTAAACATGATTTCCCCTTCATGAATTCATGTTGCATCTGCTTGATTGCACTATTCCTATCTAGATGTCCCGCTATTTCTTCCTTAATGATAGCTTCAAGCATTTTCCCCACTACAGATGTTAAACTAACCGGCCTATAGTTACCTGCCTTTTGTCTGCCCCATTTTTAAACAGAGGCGTTACATTAGCTGCTTTCCAATTCACTGGCACCTCCCCAGAGTCCAGAGAATTTTGGTAGATTATAACCAATGCATCTGCTCTAACTTCTGCCATCTCTTTTAATACCCTGGGATGCATTTCATCAAGACCAGGGGACTTGTCTACCTTGAGTCCCATTAGCCTGTCCAGCATTACCCCTCTAGTGATAGTGATTGTCTCAGGGTCCTCCCTTCCCACATTCCCGTGACCAGCAATTTTTGGCATGGTTTTTGTGTCTTCCACTGTGAAGACCGAAGCAAAATAATTGTTTAAGGTCTCAGCCATTTCCACATTTCCCATTACTAAATCCCCCTTCTCATCTTCTAAGGGACCAACATTTACTTTAGTCACTCTTTTCCTTTTTATATATCGGTAAAAGCTTTTACCATCTGTTTTTATGTTTTGCGCAAGTTTACTTTCGTAATCTATCTTTCCTTTCTTTATTGCTTTCTTAGTCATACTTTGCTGTCGTTTAAAATTTTCCCAATCTTCTAGTTTCCCACTAACCTTGGCCACCTTATACGCATTGGTTTTTAATTTGATACTCTCCTTTATTTCCTTGGTTATCCACGGCTGGTTATCCCTTCTCTTACCGCCCTTCTTTTTCACTACATATAGATTGGGCTAACCAAACTGGTAGCAATACAGTGGAGGAGGATTTCCTGGAGTGTATAAGGGATGGTTTGCTAGGTTTTCGAGGAACCAACTAGAGAGCAGGCCATCCTAGACTGGGTCTTGCGTTATGAGAGAGGATTAATTAGCAATCTTGTCGTGCGAGGCCCCTTGGGGAAGAGTGACCATAACATGGTAGAATTCTTCACTAAGATGGAGAGTGACACAGTTAATTCAGAGACTAGGGTCCTGAACTTAAAGAAAGAAAACTTCGATGTATGGGACGTGAATTGGCTAGGGTAGACTGGCGAATGATACTTAAAGAGTTGACGGTAGATAGGCAATGGCAGACATTTAAAGATCACATGGATGAATTAAACAATTGTACATCCCTGTCTGGCATAAAAATAAAACGGGGAAGGTGGCTCAACTGTGGCAAACAAGGGAAATTAGGGATCGTGTTAAATCTAAGGAAGAGACATATAAATTGGCCAGAAAAAGCAGCAAACCTGAGGAGTGGGAGACATTTAGAATTCAGCAGAGGAGGGTTAAGGGTTTAATTAGGAGGGGGAAAATAGAGCATGAGAGTAAGCTTGCAGGGAAAATAAAAACTGACTGCAAAAGCTTCTATGCATTTGTGAAAAGAAAAAGATTAGTGAAGATTAATGTTAGTCCCTTGCAGTCAGAATCAGGTAAATTCATAATGGGGAACAAGGAAATGGCAGACCAATTGAACAAATATTTTGGTTCTGTCTTCACTAAGGAAGACACAAATAACCTCCCGAAAATACTAGATGACCGAGGGTCTGGTGAGAAGGAGGAACTGAGGGAATTGAGGGAAATCCTTATTAGTCAGGAAATGGTGTTAGGGAAATTGATGGAATTGAAAGCTGATAAATCCCCAGGGACTGATAGTCTGCATCCCAGCGTACTTAACGAAGTGGCCCTAGAAATAGTAGATGCATTGGAAGTCATTTTCCAACATACCATGGATTCTGGATCAGTTCCTATGGATTGGAGGGTAGCTAATGTAACTCCACTTTTTAAAAAAGAAGGGAGAGAGAAAACAGGGAATTATAGACCAGTTAGCCTGACGTCGGTAGTGGGGAAAATGCTAGAATCAATTATTAAAGATCTAATAGCAGCGCATTTGAAAAGCAGTGACAGGATCGGTCCAAGTTGGCATGGATTTATGAAAGTGAATTCATGCTTGACAAGTCTTCGAGCATTTTTTGAGGATGTAACGAGTAGAGTGGATAAGAGAGAACCAGTAGATGTGGTGTATTTGGACTTTCAAAAGGCTTTTGACAAGGTCTCACGCAAGAGATTAGTGTGCAAAATTAAGGCACATGGGATTGGGGGCACATGGATCGAGAACTGGTTGGCAGACAGGAAGCAAAGAGTGGGAATAAACGGGTACTATTCTGAATGGCAGGCAGTGACTAATGGGGTACCGCAAGGTTCATTGCTGGGATCCCAGCTATTTACAATATATATTAATGATTTAGATGAAGGAATTGAATGTAATATCTCCAAGTTTGCAGATGACACTAAGCTGGGTGGCAGTGTGAGCTGTGAGGAGGATGCTAAGAGGCTGCAGGGTGACTTGGACAGGTTAGGTGAGTGGGCAAATGCACGGCAGATGCAGTATAATGTGGATAAGTGTGAGGTTATCTACTTTGATGGCAAAAACAGGAAGGCAGATTATTATCTGAATGGTGACAGATTAGGAAAAGGGGAGGTGCAACAAGACCTGGGTGTCATGGTACATCAGTCATTGAAAGTAGGCATGCAGGTACAGCAGGCAGTTAAGAACGCAAATGGTATGTTGGTCTTCATAGCGAGAGGATTTGAGTCTAGGAGCAGGAAGGTCTTGCTGCAGTTGTACGGGGCCTTGGTGAGACCACACCTTGAGTATTGTGTGCAGTTTTGGTCTCCTAATCTGAGGAAGGACGTTCTTGCTATTGAGGGAGTGCAGCAAAGGTTCACCAGACTGATTCCCAGGATGGCAGGACTGACATATGAAGAAAGGTTGGATTGTCTAGGAATTCACTGGAATTTAGAAGAATGAGAGGGGATCTCATAGAAGCATATACATTTCTGACATAATTGGACAGGTTAGATGCAGGAAGAATGTTCCCGATGTTGGGGAAGTCCAGAATCAGGGGTCACAGTCTAAGTATAAGGGGAAAGCCATATAGGACCGAGATGAGGAGAAACTTTTTCAACCAGAGAATTGTGAACCTGTGGAATTCTCTGCCACAGAAAGTTGTTGAGTCCAGTTCGTTGGATATATTCAAAAGGGAGTTAGATGTGGCCCTTACAGCTAAAGGCATCAGAGGGTATGGAGAGAAGGCAGGAATGGGGAACTGAAGTTGCATGATCAGCCATGATCATATTGAATGGTGGTGTAGGCTCAAAGGGCCGAATGGCCTGGTCCTGCACCTATTTTCTATGTTTCTATGCCTTATGGTGCTGGTGAGGGGTGGTGCCAACCTGGCACATCATGTGGCAGCCAGGGTGTACAGCATCAAGTGAAGTAAATGTGGCCATGGTGAGGCCATCCCTGGCCTCCCGGGTAGCAATGTGGTCGGGTGCTGATGCCCCATGTCCTGTGCAGCATCAGGTGATTGCGGAGAAGATTGGTGTTGTTTATGGCACTGCTGGTGTGCCTGGTGATGTTGGTGTTGGGGCTGATCATGGTGAGATTCTGAGGACCAAGGTGTGTTTTTTTCAAGGGAACTGATGCTGCTGGAATAGATGGCAGGTGAGGTTGAAGTGAATGAGGGGATCTGTCAGTGGTGGGAGAATTTGTTCCAAGGAGGTGACAGTGAATAGAGAGTTTACTCCAAACACTTCCAAAATGCATAAAGCTGAAAAGTCTCTTCCAAATCCTGAAGGCTCCAGCTTCTAACATTGGAAAGTGAACAGGTGTGAAATGGTAGCTTTTATACCATTTTTGCAGCTGTCAACTATTGAAAGCAATGGAGAGTCATTGAAAACCCGACCTACTTACCTGACGTGAACCTCGTGAAAAAGTTAGAAAATGGTTGATGTCATGTATGTAACCTCTATGTAACACCACTACAATACTGTATATACCTTAAGCAATGCACACCTTGACCACAGGGGGTGAACTTGTGGGAGAGACTCCTTACCTGGTCATGCAGGGTCATCACTTCTTGGTCCTGTGAATAAAGGTTCAGGTCATAGAGTGACCTTGTCCATAGAATGTGCCTCATGTGGGTTTTGTGCCATTGAGTAAGGACATTACATTGGTGACGAGAAATGGGAAGCAACGACCCACGGGAATGGCCACCGGTAGCACAGAGGAACGGTACTGTGTTGGTGAGGACTGGGACGATTTCATTGAGAGGCTCCAGCAAAGCTTTGTCACGAAAGAATGGCTGGGAGATGCAGCGACCGCTCAGACTTTCATAATGGGGGAGGAGGAAACCAAAATAATATACGCGCGCAATTCTGCCTCCAACGCGGCAGGAGATCAGGGAGTCAATATCATAAACGCGACTCAGAGCCCCGCAGGCAGGCAAGGGCAGTTCGACACACCCCAGGCAGCAATAGACTCCAGAGTAGGTTTTCAACAGAGACAATGGCAGGCTGAACGGACATTTACGCCATCACAGTGGACAATGCGGTCCGGGATGGGGCCATTGACACCCACTAACAGGGTACTCGAGCAGTCAAAGGGACAATCAGCGAGGAATGACGGGTCATAGCTCCTTTGTTCACAACAATGGGAATCTCAGCTCATGCTGGAGTGTGGGGGCAAACACTCTGTCAGGACTTGCAGGTTTCAACAATTTGTCTGCAGAATTTGCAACCTCAGTGGCCATTTAGTTCGAATGTGCAGGAAGCCTGTAACCAGGCTAATTTATGAGGTGGATGGACCAGAAGAGGGGTCTGTGCTGCAGGATGACTCTTGGGGCAAATCAATGGATGCTGAAGTTCAGTGGGTTCATGTGGCAAACATTCACAGCTCATATACCAAAAAGCCACCAATGATGATGAAGGTTTTATTAAACAGCATCCCTGTACGCATGGAGCTGGACACGGGGGCCAGCCAGTCACTCATGAGCGTTCA
This sequence comes from Pristiophorus japonicus, assembly GCF_044704955.1. Lineage (NCBI taxonomy): Eukaryota > Metazoa > Chordata > Chondrichthyes > Pristiophoridae > Pristiophorus > Pristiophorus japonicus. The sequence goes on along the minus strand of NC_091980.1, from coordinate 99,564,012 downwards.
ACAATTCGAAAAGCTATGGCCACTCAAAGCCAGTAGACCCAAACTAGAACGCATTGAGTGCAATGTTGGCGGTCACACACAATGGATCAGTGAACCGGCTGCCGCTCTGAATTGTCCCGGGCAATGGTCCCGCACTGTTGGGGAGGAGCTGGTTAGCTGAGATGAACTGGAAATGGGAGGATGTGCACGCAATGTCATCTGTAGAGCGAAGTTCATGCTCACAAGTCCTACAACAATTTGAGTCACTATTCCAACCTGGCGTCGGGACGTTCAAAGGTACCAAAGTAGTGATACGCATCACCCCGGACCAGACCAGTGCACCACAAAGCCAGAGTGGTGCCGTATGTGATGCGGGAGAAATTTGAGAGCGAATTGGACCGTTTGCTGAGAGAGGGCATCATCTCGCCTGTTGAATTCAGCGACTGGGCGAGCCCCATTGTTCCCGTCCTAAAAGTGGATGGTTTTGTCAGGATCTGTGGCGACTAAGAGGCCACTATCAATCGGGTGTCCCTACAAGACCAATACCCGCTCCCGAGAGCGGAGGATCTTTTTGCCACGCTGGCAGGCGGCAAGCTGTTTACCAAGTTGGATTTCACTTCAACCGATATGACCCAAGAACTGGCCGATGAATCTAAACTACTGATCACCATCACTACGCACAAGGGACTGTTCGTTTACAACAGATGCCCGTTTGGCATTCGATCAGCGGCCGCGATTTTTCAAAGAAACATAGAAAGCCTGCTCAAATCCATTCCTGGAACAATCATATTTCAGGACGACATCCTCTTCACGGGTTGTGACACCGAGGAACACCTCCACAACCTGGAGGAGATGCTACGCCGACGGGACCGGGTAGGCCTGCGACTCAAGAAGTCTAAATGTGCGTTTTTGGCTTCTGAGGTTGAGTTCCTGGGCAGGAGGGTTGCTGCAGATGGGATTTGGCCCACCGAATCCAAAACAGCCGATTCGACGAGCACCCAGGCCCGGCAACACATCGGAGTTGCGTTCATTTCTGGGACTCTTGAACTATTTCGGGACCTTTCTGCAGAACTTAAGCACGTTGTTGGAGCCGCTTCACGTGCTCCTGCGTAAAGGTTGTATTGGTTTTGGGGGGACTGTCAAGAACGGGCTTTCAATCGGGCACGGAACCTACTTTGTTCAAATAAGTTATTGACCCTGTACGACCCATGTAAGAAATTGGTTCTGACATGTGATGCATCGTTCTATGGGGTTGGGTGCGTGTTGCAGCAGAGTAATGCTGAGGGCCAACTACAACCTGTGGCTTATGCTTCCAGGTCGCGCTCTCAAGCAGAACAGGGATATGGGATGTTTGAGAAGGAGGCACTCGCATGTGTCTATGGTGTTAAAAAAAATGCATCAGTACCTTTTTGGCAGGAGGTTCGAAATAGAAATGGACCACAAGCCGTTAGCATCTCTGTTGTCAGACAGCAAGGCTGTCAATGTCAACACGTCAGCTCGCATACAGCGATGGGCTCTCATGCTGGCTGCTTATGACTACACCATACGGCACCGGCCTGGCACCGAAAATTGCGCTGACGCGCTTAGCAGGCTTCCATTGGCCACCACCGAGAGGGCAGCGGCACAAAGCGCTGAGATGGTCATGGCCGTTGATGCCTTTGACAGTGCAGGCTCCCCATCACAGCCCGCCAGATAAAAATCTGGACAAAGAGAGATCCCCTCCGATCTCTGATTTAAAAAATGGGTCCTGACTGGGGATTGGGCGCCCAACACGGAGCATGCCCTGAGGAGGTCAGACCGTTTCACAGGCGGATGGATGTGTTCTCCATCCAAGCCGACTGCCTACTATGGGGCAGCCGGGTAGTCATGCCCCAGAGGGGCAGGGAGGCATTCATCAGGGAACTCCACAGCGAGCATCCAGGCATCGTGCTGAAGAAGGCCATTGCCCGGTCACATGTTTAATGGCCGGGAATTGATTCAGACCTGGAACACTGTGTTCACAGATGCACGACATGTGCCCAGCTAGGTAATGCCCCCATGGAGGCCCTGCTCAGCCCGTGGCCCTGGCCCACCAGGCCATGGGCACGTATTAATTTAGACTACGCGGGCCCATTCACGGGGAAAATGTTTCTCATTGAAATAGATCGAATGCATCATTTTGAATTCATGCACGACATCCACCACTGTGGAGAGTCTACGTGCGGTCTTTGCAACCCACGGCTTGCCGGACATCCTTGTTAGCAATAATGGCCCACGCTTCACGAGCTACGAGTTCATGTCGGGCAATGGCATCAACCATGTCAGGACAACACCGTTCAAGCCGGCCTCCAATGGCCAGGCGGAACGTGCGGTCCAAATCATTAAACAAGGCATGCTCAGGATTCAAGGACCCTCCCTTCAATGCCGCCTATTGCGCCTCCTGCTGGCCTATAGGTCCCGACCGCACTTGCTCACCGGGGTCCCGCCCGCTGAGCTACTTATGAAATGAACACTCAAAACTCGGTTGTCCCTCATTCACCCAGTCCTGACCGACATAATTGAGGGCAAGCGTCAGTCCCAAAATGAGTACCATGACCGAAACTCAAAGGAGAGATGTATAGAAATAAATGACCCCGTATTTGTCCTCAATCATGCCGTGGGGCCCAGATGGCTTGAGGGTACTGTAATAGACAAAGAGAGGAACAGGGTCATCGTGGTTAATGTCATGTATCTTCCATTATTATATATAACTGTATCCTAACATGCGATACATGACTGTAATAAGATATGACCTGTAACCACCAGCATACCTTACCACCAGGGGTGCACTTGGGTCCGACTCAACGGGATATCTGTCAACATGGAGCTGGATACGGGAGCGAGTCAATCTCTCAGGGACTCAACAATTTGAACAACTGTGGCCGCATAAAAGAGACAGACCAAAACTCACAAGGGTCGACACCAAACTAAGGATCTATACCAAAGAAATCATACCAGTCCTCGGCAGCGCCATGCTCTCTGTCACACACAAAGGGACAGTGAACCGACTTCCCCTGTGGATTGTCCCCGGAGACCCCCCAGCACTGCTGGGGAGAAGCTGGCTGGCAAAACTAAACTGGAAATGGGATGATGTCCATGCCATGTCATTAGAGGAACGGACCTCCTGCTCAACAGTTATAAAGCGATTTGAACATCTCTTTCAGCCAGGTGTGGGCACTTTCAAAGGGGGCCAAAGTCAAAATCTACATCACACAGGATGCTAGACTGGTCCATCACAATGCCAGAGCTTTACCCTATGTGATGAGGGAAAAGATTGAACACGAATTAGACAGGCTTCTGCGGGAAGGCATTATGGAATTTAGCGACTGGGCAAGTCCCATCGTCCCAGTCATGAAGCCTGATGGATCCGTACGAATCTGTGGAGACTACAAATCTACCATAAACAGAGTCTCCCTACAGGACCAGTACCCGCTGCCCAGAGCGGAGGACTTATTTGCCACATTGGCTGGAGGTAAACTTTTCTCAAAATTAGACCTCACATCTGCGTATATGACGCAAGAATTGACCGAGGAATCCAAGCTACTCACCACCATCAACACACATCGAGGCCTTTTCATGTACGATCGATGCCCATTCGGCATCAGGTCGGCAGCTGCCATATTCCAGAGCAACATGGAAAGTCTGCTCAAGTCCATCCCGGGGACGGTTGTATTTCACGACGACATACTTATCACGGGCAGGGACGCCGACTCCCATCTCCGTAATTTGGAGGAAGTACTAAAGCGGTTGGATCGGGTAGGCCTACGAGTCAAGAAATCCAAGTGCCTGTTTCTCGCACTCGAAGTTGAATTTTTGGGCAGAAGGATTGCCGCTGATGGAATCTGCCCAACAGAGTCCAAAACAGAAGCAATTCGCCTGGCACCCAGGCCCCGGAATGTCTCAGAACTGCGCACCTTTCTCGGGCTACTCAATTACTTTGGGAACTTTATGCAGAACTTAAGCACGCTGCTGGAGCCTCTCCACGTGCTACTCAGGAAGGGGTGCAATTGGTTTTGGGGGGACGCCCAGGAACGCGGCTTCAATAAGGCACGGACCTTCTGTGTTCCAACAGTGTTTTGACTTTCTTTGACCCAGGTAAAAAGCTAGTTCTCACATGCAATGCGTCAGCTTATGGGGTCAGGTGAGTTTTACAACATGTCAATAGCGCGGGCAAATTACAACCCATAGCTTATGCCTCCAGGTCACTTTCGCGGGCGGAGCGTGGGTACGGAATGGTAGAGAAGGAGGCGCTCGCATGCGTGTACGGTGTCAAAAAGATGCACCAATACCTTTTCAGGGCCAAGTTTGCATTAGAAACCGACCACAAGCCCCTCACGTCCCTCCTAACCGAGAGCAAGGCAATAAACGCCAACACCTCAGCGCGAATTCAACGGTGGGCACTCATGCTGGCGTCGTACGACTATACCATAAGGCACAGACCAGGCACAGACAACTGTGCCAACGTGCTCAGCAGGCTACCCCTGGTGACCACGGAAGGGTCTGACGAACAGGACTGTGAGATAGTCATGGCAATCAATGCTTTTGAGTCCACAGGTTCGCCCATGACGGCTCGCCAAATCAGAGCCTGGACAGCCAGCGACCCCACGTTATCCTTAGTAAAAAGATGTGTCCTAACCGGTGACTGGGCAGAGGCTCGCAATGCCTGCCCCGAGGAATTAAAACCTTTTCACAGGCGCTTGCATGAGCTATCACTACCAGCAGACTGCCTGATATGGGGCAGCCGAGTAGTCATGCCTCTGCGAGGCAGAGAGGTATTTGTCCGGGAGCTCCACCGCGAGCACCCGGGGATCGTTCTCATGAAGGCCATAGCCAGATCCCACGTCTGGTGGCCTGGTATTGATGTGGATTTGGAGCTCTGTGTCCGAAGGTGCACCATTTGTGCCCAACTCAGCAATGCCCCCAGGGAGGCTCCACTGAGCCCCTGGCCCTGGCCTACCAAACCGTGGTCGCGGGTGCACGTAGACTATGCGGGCCCATTCATGGGCAAAATGTTCCTCATAGTTGTAGATGCATTTTCAAAGTGGATCGAATGCACCATTTTAAACTCGAGCACAACCTACACCACTGTGGAGAGCCTCGCAACCATATTTGCAACGCACGGAATCCCTGATATATTGGTCAGTGACAATGTTCCGTGCTTCACCAGCGCAGAATTCCAAGACTTTATAATTGACCACGGCATAAATCACGTCAAGATGGCACCGTTCAAGCCGGCCTCCAACGGCCAGGTGGAGAGAGCAGTGCAAATCATTAAACAAGGCATGCTTAAAATCCAAGGTCCCATGCTGCAGGGTCGCCTGTCGCGACTGCTGCTGGCATACAGATCTCATCTGCACTCACTGACTGGGATTCCCCCCCGCGCAACTGTTGATGAAAAGGACTTTAAAAACAAGGCTCTCATTAATCCTCCCAGACATGCACGAAATCATTGAGGCAAAGCGTTGTAACCTGACTGAGTACCATGACAGAAATTCGAGGGGGAGATGGAATGAGATAGGGGACAAAGTGTTTGTACTAAACTATGGCAGTGGTCCCAAATGGCTTGCAGGAACAGTAATGGGCAAGGAAGGAAACAGGCTACTGGCAGTACAAATGGACAATGGCAAAACCTGCCGGAAGCATGTAGACCAAGTCAAAAGCAGATTTACCAACAACACTGCGGAACCAGAGGCAGACTACAATGTGGAACTCGCACCACACCTGGTGGACAGACAGAGGGAACAACCTGAGGAAAGGGCAATCCCAACAGACAGCCCAGGCGAGTCAACAACAATCACACCAATCGAAACAGACAGCCCAGGCGAGATACCAGCAACCACACCCAAAGAAAAACAGACACCAAGGCAAACAACTGAACCACAACTCAGACGCTCCACGCGAGAGCGTAGACCACCTGAGAGACTGAACCTATAAAGACAATAAGACCTTGGGGGAGGGTGATGTCATGTATCTTACATTATTATATATAACTGTATCCTAACATGCTATACATGACTGTAATAAGATATGACCTGTAACCACCAGCATACCTTACCACCAGGGGTGCACTTGCAAGAGACAGGTATATAAAGACTGGTCTCAGGCAAGTGCAGCATTCCAGAGCTGTGAAATAAATGTGCCGGTCCAGAGTGACCTTGACTTCACTACATGCCTCGTGTGACTCTGTACTGAGGGGACAGGACTTTACAGTTAAACTTAACAATGGGCAGCTATGCTGTAAGCATCTGGACCAAGTATAACAAATGTTCAGCATAGACACTGAGAACCCGAGGAAGATCATGAGATGTTGCTCACACCACCGCCAGTGAACGAGCAACAAGAACATTCAGCAGCATGCACAGTCCCGGCGGTCATCCCGGACAGGCCGGAATCACCGCAGGTGACAGACACTCACGCAAGGCTCAACAACCAGATCCCCAACTGCGGCGCTCCATGAGGGAGCATAGACCACCTGAAAGACTTAACTTATGATCCCAATAAGACTTTGTGGGGGGGGGGGGGGAGTGATGTCATGTATGTAACCTCTATGTAACACCACTGCAATACTGTATCTACTTAAGCAATGCACACCTTGACCACAGGGGGTGAACTTGTGGGAGACACTCCTTCCCTGGTCATCCAGGTATATAAAGGGGGGTCGCACGCAGGGTCATCACTTCTTAGTCCTGTGAATAAAGGTTCAGGTCATAGAGTGACTTGTCCATAGAATGTGCCTCGTGTGGGTTTTGTGCCATTGAGTAAGGACATTACAGTTAGTAGGTGGTAAAATGTTGTTCAACCACCTCGAAACACCCTATTTCAATTGGCTCACCTGCCATTTATGCCTGGGAAACTTACACGAGGCGGGTTCAGAGCCGGATACCGCCCTTCTGTCAATCTTTTAGATTTTGACAGTGGACCCGCCCCTGAACCTGCCCTCTGAGCACTGGCAAAATCCACCCCAAGGTCTCCTCTTTCGACTATATAGAGACTCCTCTTTCCCCTATCATTACATTGTTCATTCATTCATGTTCATGGTCTTGTGTTTGATATCTAAAGACTGATACAAGTATCACATAAGCATCACGCAAGTATCACATAATGTATAATATATTGGGGGGGAAATTGCTGTCGGAGGCTTCCTTTGGACGAACGCCTCCGACTGGAAGTTTTTTAACGAAAATACCTGGTGGTCCCGGAGCAACGTAGGATTGTGGTAGGAGGCCTAGTTTCGCAGTCCAGTGTACAGGAACATGTCTTCCAGATACGTATTTGTATCCTGAGATCACGTGGGCCTGGACCACCAATGAACATCTAGTATTTTCATTGATAATAATGCGAACTCCATTTGTATGAGCTCCCATTACTATCAATGAGAATCCCCCCAAAAAACAAGAAACACAACACAATAAATAAGAAAAACACCGTACACATTTAAAATTACTTGAAATTGAATGTAATTAAATGTTTTAGAAAAAAAATGTATTTTTAAATTTTTTTTTGTGTTTTAATAAGCTTAAAAATAAACTTGCCTTAATGGACAGGGTTTTTAATGTAAAAATTATTGATTACATTTAATTTTTCTATGTTTTAAAACTCTTACACTGGTAAAAGTAAGCTAAACACCTGCTTTTACCAAGGATAAGAGTTTGAAGGACATTTGCTGGGCAAGAGTTGGGCAAATAGCCCAATCTCTGCCCCGTGGATGTCCTTTTCCCGGGGATGTATGTGATCTGTCAAAAGACATTTTACAGGTCATAAAAGCTGATTCTTGGCATATGCGCATCGCGCGCTGAGAACCGGCATTTGCAAGGTCTCTTCGGGTGTGTGCACATCGTACGCACCGGGCGAGGCCGCAATTTTCAGCCCATTAATTCATAAAGTTTAACTTCATCATCTAATTTATTTTAGAGTGAAAACTAGAATGATGACAGCATAGACACATTCAAATTTAAACATAACTATTGTATATAATCAGATAATGTACAGCATTGCTTTTAAGAGCAGACTATTGAGTTCAGTTTAATTTTTACTCATGACACTGGTTTTTCCTTTCATCTTTTCGGTCAAACCTACCTTCACCCAATGTTAGAACTAGGATTTCGAAACAAGATATCTATTTGGCTCCTGTATCCAATTTCCGGAATCCCAATGTTAGATTTAAGGTGTCAAGGTGAAGAAACAGTCAGTGCACAAATAATGGCCCCTCTCAGATATATTTAGCATGCTTTGCAAAATTGATATGATGTATTTATTAAGTAAGTATACTAGTGTCCAAGTATCATGCATCCATTATACACTTGGCACGCAGTTACATCTGGCACTACTCCATCTTTTAATTGTCTTCTCTTTAATTTTGGCTCAGCATTTTAAAAGCCTGAGGTCCTACCATTATGTATCTGATTTGGCGGATGAACATGCTACTGACTGCTATCAGGAGTTTATCCAAATACTCTACCAACAGATAATTCCTGAATTTGTAAGTAAAGGCACTGTAAAGACATACAATTCATAGGTATTAGTGGGTTTAATATGCATGACTTGTATTAAAATGTCTTTGTTTCAAATAGAAAGGAAGACTGGAATCCATCATTTACAAACCGCTATGTACCCTCGCAAGTTTGTTCAGTGGCCCACAACAACTGATTAGAAAACATGATGATAAGTTCTTAGATTATGAAAAAATTCAGGAGAAAATAAAACAAGAAGGTCATGCATCTTATGATGAGAAGGCTGCTATGGAGACTTACAAAGCACTGCATTCTTTATTACTCACCGAGCTCCCCAGATTTAACAGAATTGTACAAGAGCTACATGCACAGATTCTTCAAGCAGTTATCACTGTTCATCATGACTTAGCCAACAATGTGCTTGGATTAACCAGCCAGCATCTGCATGAGGTAACACTTTACCTTGAATTATTAATTGTATTAGAGAGATTGATGGTGAATTGGGTAACAACATTGTACTTTTCCTCTCTGGGACCCGGATTCAAATTCAGCCCAGATTTGTGAGAAATTCTCAGCTCCCTGATGCCTGTTTATCTGACAGGGTTGCAGATGACAGAAGATGCACTGGCCTCCCTCAGTCAGCCCCATTACACTCTAAAAATTCCCCCATGTTTAGAGAAGTGACAGCACCATAGGCCCATGAAATGTAAGTCTACAAATGTACCGTCACACTAACTGAGTTGGTTTCAGAAGAGCAAACAGGAAAGGCCCCCTCCTATATTAGACAGCAGGTAAGGCCCCCTCCTACATTACACAACAGGGAAGGTCCCCTCCGACATTACACAATGGGGAAGGTCCCCTCTGACATTACACAGCAAAGCCCAGTGCCACCAGCACCTGACTTAAAAAGGAAGCTTTGATGCACAGGGTTCTCTCCCGCAAACAGGGAAATTAAAAATAGGCAGTAGAAAAGTGACTTAAAAGTCCTATGTGAAAAGGATTTTGTGTAATATTGATGCAGTTCACACTTGGCTTGAGCACACAGCATAAGTTGGCATCAATGCAACATGGCTAATACAAAGCTATGAAGTGAGTAGTTCAACTCTGAAAAGCCATAAGGATGCACAGTGTGGAAAAGAACAAAGTCATGCTGAGGCCAAGGTGAGTACATTATCAATATAAAGAAGGGGGATGTTTTTTATTGCACCTGGCCACTACCATATCTGAGCTGGGTGCTTTAGAAGAACAATCAGCCAGTTCTGAAAATCAGAACGTCAGTGAAAAAGGAAGGCTGTTGTCTGTAGAGATTTTTTAAGATTATGATTTCTTTTGAGGTGATGACTTATTGCTGGAGTACAGTTCCACAGATGGTGAAGGCCCTCTAATGCCTCAGCCAAATATTCATGCGAGTACTGGCAGGCATTCGAAGATAGAGCACATCAGACTGCGACCTTTCTGATCTGTATGGCTCCACTACTCAATATTAAACTTGCTGAGCTGTCAAGAGAAAAATTGGATTTATATATCTGTTAAAATTATCTAGTCTGTCAAGATTAGCTAGTCTGTCAGTAGCACATTCCACAAAATGGTTGGCAAACTTAATTTTCAGCTAAATAACTATTTTGACAAGATAAAACCAGGCTTAAAGCATATCATATAAGTTATTAAAATGTAAGTTATTAAGACTGTGACAGAATAATTTAAAAGATTTAAAAGGGACACAGAGTCTGCATATCAGCTCAATGTGTGAGGCTGTTGAGCAAATACAACCCAGCCTAAACACAAGGTGGCGCTCCAAATACATCGAGCAGAAGTTTCATTCTTTTCCTAATTATATAAAGTCTTTCTCCACTGTTGTTATGGTAGATCTGCAGGAAAGGAAGGTACAAGTCAAGATTGGATGAGTATTATCCCCTTGCATTTAGAGAGACAGAATAGAAGTGGAAGCTTGTGTATGTGTGGTGTTTCCCAGGGATGTTGTAGGTATGCAGTCACTGAGCTAACATTTCCATCTCCCATAGCAAGAGCAGACTGCCTCCCTTCCTTCCCTTCAGTTCAATGGCTTGCTCCTCATAGATTGTGAGGTCTTCAAACTCTTGAATGTCCTCTCTGATGTCTTGCACCTCACAGGCATTGTGTGCCAGTTTGTGATTGAGTGGATCAGGTGAAAGTTAACAATTGAGGAGTATCTCCCAGGTAATATTGGACAGCTGATGAAAGAGGTGCAGTGATATCACCCCATTAAAAGTGGAATGCAAATATCTGCTGTATGATGCATTGTGAAGGGTTAGTTATGTAGCTTTTAATTCTAGATAGTGTAGAGTAGTTTCGTGCTCAAGAAGAAGAGGGAGAGTGGCCAGTGTGATACCTTGCCTCTTCTAGTCGAGTCATTGAACTTAATGTGGCACTGGTCTGCAGTTCTGGGGGTAATAGAGTTGGCATTCAGTGCCAGTGCAACCTCCCTCTGTAAAGTCCTGTCCCTGCTGTACAGACTCACATGAGGCACATGCTAAAGTCAAGGTCACTCAGGACCTGCACCTTTATTACACAGCTCTCGAATGCCACACTTGCCTGAGACTTGTCTTTATATACCTGTGTAGAACAGGTATCCAGTGTCTCCTGCAAGTGCACTCCTGGTAGTAAGGTAAGCTTGTGGTTACAGGTCATATCTAGTTACATTCATGTATAGCATGGTAAGATACAGTTATGTACAGTAGTGTGAGATACATGACATCACCCTCCCCCAAGGTCTTATTGTCTTTATAGGTTCAGTCTCTCAGGTGGTCTACGCTCTCGCGTGGAGCGTCTTAGTTGTGGTTCAGTTGTTTGCCTTGGTGCCTGTTTTTTTTTTCGGTGTAATTGCTGGTATCTCGCCTGGGCTGTCTGTTTCGTTCAGTATGATTGTTGGTGTCTCGCCTGGGCTGTCTGTTGGGATTGCCATTTCCTCAGGTTGTTCCCTCTGTCTGTCCACCAGGTGTGGTGTGAGTTCCACATTGTAGTCTGCCTCTGGATCAGCAGTGTTGTTGGTGAATCTGCTTTTGACTTAGTCTGCATGCCTCCGGCAGGTTTGGCCATTGTCCATTTGTATCACCAGTAGCCTGTTTTCTTCCTTGCCTGTTACTGTCCCTGCAAGCCATTTGGGACTCCTGCCATAGTTTAGCACAAACACTTTGTCCCCTATCTCATTCCACCTCCCCCTCGAACTTTGGTCATGGTACTCAGTCAGCTTATGGCGCTTTGCCTCAACAATTTCATGCATGTCTGGGAGGATTAATGAGAGCCTTGTCTTTAAGGTCCGTTTCATCAATAGTTGCGCGGGGGAACCCCAGTCAATTAATGCGGACGAGATCTGTATGCCAGCAGCAGTCGCGACAGGCGTGGGAACTTGGATTTTGAGCATGCCTTGTTTAATGATTTGCACTGCTTGCTCCACCTGGCCATTGGAGGCCGGCTTGAATGGTGCCGTCTTAACGTGATTTATGCCGTGGTCACTTATGAAATCTTGGAATTCTGCGCTGGTGAAGCACGGACCATTATCACTGACCAATATGTCAGGAATTCCGTGCGTTGCAAACATAGTTCCAAGGCTCTCCACAGTGGTGGAGGTGGTGCTCGAGTTTAAAATGGTGCATTCGATCCACTTTGAAAATGCATGTACAACTACAAGGAACATTTTGCCCATGAATGGGCCCGCATAGTCTACGTGCACCCGTGACCACGGTTTGGTGGGCCAGGGCCAGGGGCTCAGGGGGGCCTCCCTGGGGGCATTACTGAGTTGGGCACAAATGGTGCACCGTCGGACGCAGAGCTCCAAGTCCGCGTCAATGCCAGGCCACCAGACGTGGGATCTGGCTATGGCCTTCATGAGAATGATCCCTGAGTGCTTGAGGTTGAGCTCCCGACCAAATGCCTCTCTGCCTCGCAGAGGCATAACTACTCGGCTGCCATACATCAGGCAGTCTGCTTGTAGTGAGAGCTCATGCATGCGCCTATGGAAAGGTTTGATCTCCTCGGGGCTGGCATTGCGAGCCTCTGCCCAGTCACCAGTTAAGACACATCTTTTTACTAAGGATAACGTGGGGTCGCTGGTCGTCCAGGCTCTGATTTGGCGAGCCGTCATGGGCAAACCTGTGGACTCAAAGGCAGTGATTGCCATGACTATCTCACAGTCCTGTTCGTCAGACCCTTCCGTGGTCGCCAGGGGCAGCCTGCTTCGCGCGTCAGAACAGTTGTCTGTGCCTGGTCTGTGCCTTATGGTGTAGTCGTAGTACACCAGCATGAGTGCCCACTGTTGAATGCGCACTGAGGCGTTGGTGTTTATTTTGCCTTGCTCTCAGATAATAGGGACGTGAGGGGCTTGTGATCAGTTTCTAATGCGAACTTGGCCCCGAAAAGGTATTGGTGCATCTTTTTGACACCATACACGCATGCGAACGCCTCTTTTTCCACCATTCCGTACCCGCGCTCCGCCCGCGAAAGTGACCTGGAGGCATAAGCTATGGATTGTAATTTACCCACACCATTGACATGTTGTAAAACGCATCCGACCTCGTACGCTGACGCATCATATGTGAGAACTAGCTTTTTACCTGGATCAAAGAAAGCCAAAACACTGTTGGAACATAGAAGGTTGCGTGCCTTATTGAAGGCGTGTTCCTGGGCGTCCCCCCAAAACCAATCGCACCCCTTTCTGAGTAGCACGTGGAGAGGCTCCAGCAGCTGCTTAAGTTCTGCATAAAGTTCCCAAAGTAATTGAGTAGCCTGAGAAAGGCGCGCAGTTCCAAGACATTCCGGGGCCTGGGTGCCAGGCGAATCGCTTCGGTTTTGGACTCGGTTGGGCGAGTTCCATCAGCGGCAATCCTGCTGCCCAAAAATTCAACCTCGGGTGCGAGAAGCAGGCACTTGGATTTCTTAACTCTTAGGCCTACCCGATCCAACCGCTTTAGTACTTTCTCCAGATTGCGGAGATGGGAGTCGGCGTCCCTGCACATGATAAGTATGTCGTCTTGAAATAAAACCGTCCCCGGGATGGACTTGAGCAGACTCTCCATGTTGCGCTGGAATATAGCAGCTGCCGACCTGATGCCGAATGGGCATCGATTGTACATGAAAAGGCCTCGATGTGTGTTGATGGTGGTGAGTAGCTTAGACTCTTCGGTCAGTTCTTGCGTCATATACGCAGATGTGAAATCTAGTTTTGAGAAAAGTTTTCCTTCAGCCAATGTGGCAAATAGGTCCTCTGCTCTGGGCAATGGGTATTGGCCCTGTAGGGATACTCTGTTTATGGTGGATTTATAATCCCCACAGATTCGTACGGATCCATCAGGCTTCATGACTGGGACGAATCGACTTGCCCAGTTGCTAAATTCCATGGGTCAGATAATGCCTTCCCGCAGAAGCCTGTCTAGTTCTTGTTCAATCTTTTCCCTCATCACATAGGGCACAGCTCTAGCCTTGTGATGGACCGGTCTAACATCCTGTGTGATATAGATTTTGACTTTAGCCCCTTTGAATGTGCCCACACCTGGCTGAAAGAGATGTTCAAATCGACTTAAAACTGTTGAGCAGGAGGTCCGTTCCTCTGATGACATGGCGTGAACATCATCCCATTTCCAATTTAGTTTTGCCAGCCAGCTTCTCCCCAGCAGTGCTGGGAGATCTCCGGGGACAATCCACAGGGGAAGTCGGTTCACTTGCCCTTTGTGTGTGACTGAGAGCATGGCGCTGCTAAGGACTAAGATGATTTCTTTGGTATAGCTGCTTAGTTTGGTGTCGACCCTTGTGAGTTTTGGTCTGTCGCTTTTGTGCGGCCACAGCTGTTCAAATTTTTGAGCGCAATGAGAGATTGATTCGCTCCCGTATCCAGCTCCATGTTGACTGGCATCCTGTTGAGTAGGACCCTCATCATTATTGGAGGCGTCTTGTTGTAGGAGCAGTGGCCATTGATCGTGTTGACCCGCTATACCTCGGTGTCCTGGGTACTGTCCCCACCATCTTCTGGTCCGCTTTCCGACCCTTCTGATTCATATACCAGCCGAGCTGCCGTTTTTTTGCACATGTGGGCCAGATGCCCTGTATAGTTGCAGTTTCTGCAAATGGCATGTTGAAATCGACACCCCCTTGATGAGTGCCTTCCCCCACATCTCCAGCACAGACCGCTTCCATTGTTTCCAAAGGATGAGCTGCGTCTGGCTGATTCCTCTTGAGTTTCTCTCAGTTTGTAGTTGATTGCTTGCATTGTGGGTTGATGAGGTGTGAACAGCCGTTCATGTGGCCCTTGATGTCTTCTGGCGCCACTGCCTGCTGTTGAGGGCCTGCTCTCCTGCCTTTGTCTGTGTGTGGGGGTAGCAGCTTGTTTCACGCTGTGAACCCCTTGTTCCGATGTTTCATTAGTTGTCGTACTCACAGTGTAGATCAACCTTGTTTCTTCTTCTCCTGCCAAGAATGTCTGTGCAACCAGTGCTGCTGCCTCTAGGGTCAAGTTCTTGTCTCTATGAGCTTTTGGAATATGCCTGCATGGCCTATTCCTTCAATAAAAAAGTCTCTCAGTACTTCTCTCCTTAGTTCATCGGAGAACTCACATAAGCTAGCCAACCTCAGAAGTTCCGCCACGAAGTCGGGTATGCTCTGGCCCACACAGCGTCTGTAGTTGTAGAACCTGTGTCTGGCCATGTGTAGGCTGCTCGCTGGCTTCAGGTGGTCTCTTACCAGTGTGCTCAACTCTTCGAACGACTTGGTTGCTGGTTTCTCGGGTGCCAGCAGGTCCCTCATTAAGGCGTATGTTTTCGAGCCACAGCTGGTCAAGAGATGGGCTCTTCTCTTGCCTGCCTTATTGTCGCCTAATCAGTCTTTGGTTACAAAGCTTTGCTGGTGCCTTTCTATAAAGTCCTCCCAATTATCTCCAGCATTGTATTTTTCATCTGAGCCGTTGGTCGCCATTCTGTGGATTCTGTAATCCCGTAACTCGCCGCCACTGTAAAGTCCTGTCCCTGCTGTACAGACTCACAGGAGGCACATGTTGAAGTCAAGGTCACTCAGGACCTGCACCTTTATTACACAGCTCTCGAATGCCACAATTGCCTGAGACCTGTCTTTATATACCTGTGTAGAACAGGTATCCAGTGTCTCCTGCAAGTGCACCCCTGGTGGTAAGGTAAGCTTGTGGTTACAGGTCATATCTAGTTACATTCATGTATAGCATGGTAAGATACAGTTATGTACAGTAGTGTGAGATACATGACACCCTCCACACAGAACAATTATTTGGAGGCATCCTCCCATGGACACTCAGCAGTCTGTCCCTCTTCTGTTCTTTCTTATCAAGGAGGGTTTATAGATCAGACTCTTTGAAGTTGTGGGCTCTTCTTTTGTGGCTCTGTGTCCTGCCTTCGCACTTTCCCTGGCTGCCTCTATCAGCTGCTTTGGTGATCGACTTTTTTGAAAAGTGGCCCAGAAACACTCGAGACATCCAGTCAAGATACCTTGCAGTAAATAGAGCAAGCCAAACACTTTGCTACATACCTGCTGCTCCTTCAGCCTGCTGCTGCTATCTTCAGTCAGAACTGGCTTTTGAAAGGCTGCACTCTAATTTCCAAGCACCCCAGCACACTATTCCCATTTTACATGGGATTTATGCCAATGACTCCTCCAGTGGATTTGTAAATGAGCTGACCCATAAAACTCTGGTGCAATCAGCTATCCAGACCATTAGCGGGCACAGTGGATGTTTCATTTCTGCAAGTGCTGCGTGGAATTTCAGGGACAGAGGCAGAGTTAAATCCTCTAAAATACCATAGGTGAATGCATGCTGTGCTGATAGAGATTCCTCCAAGGCTGCCAGAAATAACCCTGTCATAAAAGTTGAGTGCAGTTTTCACTTTCATAGCCATAGCCAGAGCAGGTGACTGTGGCTGCAGGTCCTCATGCAGTAAAAAGAAAAGAAGTCCTTGCCTTTACAGATGGCAGATCTCCTCTATGACCTTTTTGGTGAAGCGCACTCTTCTGATACACATAAGGTCGTCACAGGGCTTGTGTTTCATGTATGTTCTTTGATGGGGGGTGTGGGGAGAAGGGAAATAGGATGCATTTTCGTTAAGTGCTGCCCCACTCTCCTTACTGCTAACATTTCCTGCTATTTTCCATGATAAGGACAAACAAAGATATGCCCATAGGGAATGTCATACCTGCTTCTGAGAAGCCCTCACTCTGGGTGGAAGTAGAGGTATCCATATCTTCCAGTGGTCACACGCGCCGAGAAGTAGTCAGAAGCAACTTCAAGTCAGTGTAGGTAAAATTTCAGATATATAAAATTGCTCCAAAAGCTTATTCGCAGCTGCACTAATCATTCAGCAACGGCTAGGCTCAAAAATTCTCACAGCCACCTGTCTTAGCTGGTCGTGGCAGCAGATATGGCTTGTATTTCTTTTACTGAAACATCTAGGATTCTGAGGAGGCTTGAAAGGGTAGATGCTGAGAGGATGTTTCCCCTCATGGGGGAAATCTAGAACTGGGGCCACAGTTTCAGAATAAGGGGTTGTCCATCTAAGACGGAGATGGGGAGGCATTTCATCTCTCAGAGGGTTACTGTTGGAAAGCAGCAACCAAGCGGCGGAGTCGAATGGTGGCATATTTGGGGTCGAATGGCCACCGCCAACGAAATCCACCTCGGGGGTCGGCGGGGGGGAAGGTCAGTGGGGTGGAGGTCGGCAGGGTGGAGGTCGGCGGGGTGGAGGTCGGCGGGGTGGAGGTCGGTGGGGGGGGGGGGTCGGCGGGGTGGAGGTCAGTGGGGTGGAGGTCGGCGGGGTGGAGGTCGGCGGGGTGGAGGTCGGCGGGGGGGGGAGTCGGCGGAGAGGGGGGTCGGTGGGCTGGAGGTCGGCGGGGTGGAGGTCGGCGGGGTGGAGGTCGGTGGGGGGGGGGTCGGCGGGGTGGAGGTCAGTGGGGTGGAGGTCGGCGGGGTGGAGGTCGGCGGGGTGGAGGTCGGCGGGGTGGAGGTCGGCGGGGTGGAGGTCGGTGGGGGGGGTCGGCGGGGTGGAGGTCGGCGGGGTGGAGGTCGGCGGGGGGGGGGGAGTCGGCGGAGGGGGGGGTCGGCAGGATGGAGGTCGGTGGGGCGGAGGTCGGCGGGGGGGAGGTCGGCGGGGTGGAGGTCGACAGGGGGGGAGGTCGGCGGGGGAGAGGTCAGCGGGGGAGAGGTCGGCAGCGGCCTGGGGTGGGGGCAATGTGACCGGTGGCCCGAGGCGGGGTGAGGTCAGCAGTGGCCCAAGGCAGGAGTCTGGATTACGGAACATTTTCCGGATTCGGACAACCCCGCCATGCATCATCCCGCTCACCGGATTCTCAACGTTGTACCTGTAGTAATCAAACTGCACCAAATTACCACTTTTAAATATATCAAGGAATATTTTTTAATGCAAGGAAATAAAATTATAATCTAAAACATTGTCCGATTGTGCTTGTTCATGGACGATTTTAAGTTTGTGATTATGCAAATGAGTTTGAGCAGAAACTTGAGCCATAAAATCAATTCAGAGAACTAGAGCAATTTGCACCTAGATTGCCGATTGCACCCAAAGCGGAAACTCTGGTCTTAACTTTTGGAAACTTAGCAAAATGTTTTTACTGAAAATTGTTCTGTTGTGGTCAATTCTTTGCGTGTTGATTTGTTGCTCTAAATAGCTAAACTTTGTATACTGGGTCTCAGGGCATGCGTGTCTCTGTGCCTGGGAGGACTAGAACCATGTAGGCTAGAAGGAGGAACGTGCTACTTGTGCCTCAGATCTTTTCTATTTTCTGTGATACTCACAGTGTGCCTTCTTATGGAGGCAGTTGAAACATTGATTGGCCCCAGAACTATGCTAAGCGTTTAGATAAAGTAAATTTTTTCTGCACAATGAGCAATTTTGTTGCTGATGGATACTTTAAGTCAATGGTCACTTGCTTCTTTTGCAAAAAGAAACAAACAACATATTCAAAGGAATTGCCTGCATACTTACAATGTTGTGAACTAACATCTTTGTCCAGCATTTACGCTGAAGACGACAATTCACAATACAGGGATCATCATATTCAATGAGGAACCAATAGCACTGAGCAGCACCAATGCTATTAATCTATAACACAGGGTCATTGTGTGCATTCGAATTATCAAATGTGTAAATTACCATTTTCAATTTTCACTAATGTAGATTCTTGACCTTCAGGTAATTAAGTTAACAATCATAGCTATAACCAAGTCCTTAAATCATTTTTGTCTCTCAGTTTCAACTCAGCCACATAGTCAACTTTTGGCAACAAACAGAAGAAACGTTGCAGGAATCAAATGTAAAGCTGGAAAAGTTCTGCCAAATATTTGAATCAATTATGGAACAAACTATAGAACAGGTATGTTATATATAGAGCAATTTAAAAAGTAAATGAAAATTCTCTTTGTACATAATTCATGCTCCCTGCACATATCTAAGAAAGTGACTGTACAGAAAACCCATAATACAGATAGAGAAAGGATACCAATTAATGAACTAAAAGTGAGTTTGAAAGGGTACATTCACCCCTATGGAACTGTGAGGAAAGCTTTACAACCAATTTATAAACAGACAATGTGACAGCATCATGTGCATTGTGAAACATTGTTCATGTTGGAGTCACTGTGTCATTACTGTACTTCAGTGAGATGATCAAATGAAATGATATGCAAACCTTTTGGCATTTAGTGGTTGAAATTCACTCCTCCAAATGGAGATGAATCCTGCTTAAGATATCTGATTGCCAATACTTTGCCTTTTTTGCTTGATATTGCTTTAATCGCCCAAGAATAATGGCACATTGTTGCAAGTGGCTGCAATAATGACCAATTAGAAATTCAAAAACTGGAGACTAGAATCTGGGAAGGGAGGGAGTAATAAGTTACCGTATTGTTATGGTAGATTACACAGATTTTTCAAGTGTGTTACTAGCAATCCAAACTGTTAGAACATAAAAATATA
Source organism: Pristiophorus japonicus (assembly GCF_044704955.1). NCBI lineage: Eukaryota > Metazoa > Chordata > Chondrichthyes > Pristiophoridae > Pristiophorus > Pristiophorus japonicus. Next base: position 99,544,586 of record NC_091980.1, on the reverse strand, counting down.
AGAATTAGGACATTCGGCTCCTCGAGCAGGCTCCACCATTCAATAAAATCATGGCTGATCTTCTATCTCAACTCCCCTTTCCTGCATTATCCCCATATCCCTTGATTCCCATAATATTAAAAAATGTATCGATCTCTGTCTTGAATATACTCAACGACTGATTCTCCACAGCCCGCCGGGGTAGAGAATTCTAAAGATTCACCATCTTCTGAGTGAAGAAATTTCTCCTCATCTCAGTCCTAACTGGCCAACCCATTATGCTGAGACTGTGACCCCTGGTTCTAGTCTCCCCAGCCAGGGAAAATATACTCCTTGTATTTACCCTGTCAAGCCCTGTAAGAATTTTGTATGTTTCAATGAGATCACCTCTCATTCTTCTAAACTGTAGAGAATATAGGCCTAGTCTACTCAATCTCTCCTCATAGGACAATCCCCCCCCCCACTCCCACCTCATCCCAGGAATCAGTCTGGTGAACCTTCATTGCACTCCCTCTATAGCAGGCAAGTGGAGTTGAGGTAGAAGATCAGCCATGATCTCACTGAATGGTGGAGCAGGCTTGAGGGATCATGTGGCCTATTTCAGTGTTCAATGTTCAATAGCAGTGGACTTACCTCCTCACATGGACAGTCCGTTTAGTAAAACCTGGAAGATCAGCAGAATGGACCCGAAAAGGCAGGAGTTGGAATTATTTTTGTGCAGCCAGAAGCAGCAAGAAAGCTCCTCTGGGCTGCATGAGAATAATGAGGGCAAAGCCCAGAGCAAATGAGCTGCTTCACGACAGCCGTTCGAAACATCCCGCTTGCCGCATGTATTCTAATGAGATTCAGCTCACAATATGTGCTGAGCTTCCCGCTGCAGCTCTCAGGCAGCCTGTTCATAGAATCATAAGGGCTAAAATTTCCCTTCCCTTAAGGCCTGTTACCGCTGGAAATCGACGGCCACACTGCGAAGTAGAATAGCTGCCGATTTTTCATGGAATTTTTGAAAATTCCGCTCCTGCGGTATCCTGGTGGTAACCCGCTCCCCCCACTACTGCTCCGCTGCTACTGATCCATCCTAAGTGAGTCATCAGAGCACGTACCGCCGATGTTCCCACCCCGATCGCGAAATTCCGCTGAGAAAATCTTGCTGCCGTCGCTCGGTGCCACCAACAACTTTTTCTGCCAGTGCATGGAGTGTTTCTAAAATGGCGCTGCAGCTGCCATTAAAGGGGATAACCTACTGCCATCTTTTTTTTTTGTTGGCCGACTGCCAACTCGGGCCGACAATTATGCCAACAGGCAGCCTGACACCCGTCTTGGGTGCCCAGTCGAAACCCTTCCTGGTGGCCCAGTGGTCTGAACTTCAAGAATCGCACAGGCTCTCCCCTTTAAGTGAAGGGGAGAGATGTGGTGATGTGCCAGCGAGATGATGTCATCAGCGCTACGCTGATGACTGACAGCAGAGGACACTCCGCCCACCCCCCAACTTTTGCCTCTCTAGTGTGCAAACTTCCGCTCACCGCCGTACTTCCACCCCCATTATGACCGACTTCCAGTCCACTAGGGGAAAAAAGCCAAAGAGCGGAATTTTGCTCAAGAGGCCACTGCATCAACCGGGCCGGTAAAAACATCTGAAACAGGGCAGGTGCACTGCGTTTCCGCTGGTGCGCAATTTCGTCCCTATATAATAAGCACAGAGAGAGGCCACTTGGCCCGTCCTGCCGGTGCTGGCTCTTTGTAAGGGGCAGTCATTTTCAGTCCCGTATCCCTGCTTTTTGTCCATAACCGTGTAAGTTCCTCATCCTCGAGTACCTGTCCAACTCCCTTTTAAATTATTTGTGGAATCAGCTTTCACCACCTTTTCAGGTAGAACTTTCCAGATCCCGACAACTCTCTGAGTGAAAACATTTCTCATCCCCCTCTAGATCTTATTCCAATGATTTTGAATCTGTGCGTCTCATTATTGATCCCCTTGCCAGAGGAATATTTTTCCCTATTTACTCTATCAAAACCTCTCATCATCATGAAAACCTTTATTAGGTCACTTCTTAACCTTCTCTGTTCCAATGAGAAAAGTCCTAACTTTTCCAACCTCTCATCATAACTGAAGTCTCTCATGCCTGGTAACATCCTGGTAAACCTCCTCTGTACCAGTTCTAAGGCCTTTACATCTTTGCTGAAGTGTGGTGCCCAGAATTGTCCATAATACTCCAGCTGAGGCTTAACCAGTGATTTATAAAGTTCCAGCAAGATCTCTTTGCTTTTATAATCTATTCCTCTGTTCATAAACCCAAGTAATCCAAATGCTTTTTTAACCACCTTATCAACTTGCCCTGCCACCTTTAATAATTTGTGTATATGGACACCAAGGTCTCTCTGCTCACTTGCACTTTTCAAAATCATATAATTTTTATATGCTGTCTTTCCATATTACCCCTCCCATAATGCATCACTTCACACTTCTCCACATTGAACTCCATCTGCCATGTTCCTTCCTATTTCACCATCCTGTCTACGATTTCCTGAAGCGTATAACTATCCTCATTAATCTACTACTTTGCCAAGTTTTGTATCATCTGCAAATGTTATAATGCTGCTCCCTACACCCGAGTCTAGGACGTTTATAAAAACTGCAAAGTGTTATGGTCCCAAAACTGATCCTTGGGGAACACCACTGCAAACCACCACCCAATCTGAAAAGCATCCATCCACCAACACCCTTTGCTCCTTTCACTGAGCCAAATTTGAATCCAACTTTCCCCTTAATTCCATGGGCTTGCATCTTAAGAAGTCTCCTGTGTCTGCACTTTGTCGAATGCCTTCCAAAAGTCCATATATACATCTACTTCACTACCTTGATCAACCTTTTCTGTTACCTAATGAAGGAATTTAATCGTTAGTCAATTTAACTTTAACAAATCCATGCTGCTTGTCCTTGATTAAGCTATGCCTTTCCAAATGAAAGTTTATTTTGTCCCTGATATTAGTTTCCAATAACTTTCCCACCACCAATGTTAGGCTGACTGGCCTATATTTTCCTGGTGTATCCCTCTTCCTTTTCTTCAAAAGCGGCATAATCTTTGCAAACTAGTCCTCCGGCACTACTCCTGTATCTAATGATGATTGAAAGATTGTGACAAATGCCTCTGCTATTTCGACCTTTGCTCCTTTCAGCAACTTAGGATGCATTCCATCAGGACCAGGTGACTTTCCAACTTTCAATATTGCTAATCTTTTTAGTACGTTTTCTCTATCTATTATTGTTATCCTCTCTGACAACTAGTTACCCAGCAGTTAAAACCCACATGACAGAGTCTTATGCTACGAATTTCCCTATCTCAGCGGATCCAGTGCGGACAACGTCGGTGGCGGGTCATGGTCCTGCTGTTGGCTCCACCCTGGCCTCCGACATGACTTTCTCCTGATTGGGCTTGTTAAGCCCGCCCAGCTAGTTTCCCGGACAATTGAAGGAAGCGGTTCTGATGATTTCATTTGATGACGCTTCATCAGCCAGTTTTCTTCAAGGGACCATGCACAAATTTACTTTTTGACACTTGTGTTGGCAGTGTTCTACAGCATTGAGATATAACAAACACTGACAAGCACCGCACAGAGATGCATGACTGCACCCAGGCTCTCCCATAACTCCCTCCATATGCTATGGAGGGAGTCATAGCACACAGGGCGATTCTCTTCCCTTCTGATGGGTGGACGAGACCTCCCCAAAAGGGCACAAGCAGGAATCTCGTCAAAAAGACCAGGCTGCAGTAACACAAACCTTTCAATGATCTCAGTAGATCATGAAACATTATTGCAAAGCCAGACTCAACCTCATCCTGCTGTGCCACTCATCACATTCGTCATCAGATTCTGAGGACCAAGCTTAAGCTGTGCCTTTCCAAATGTAATAGTAGGGAATTTTAACTATCCAAATATTGATTGGGACAAGTATAATATGAAGGGTATAAACAGTGCAGAATTCTTAAAATGTATTCAAGAGAACTTTTTTGGTCAGTATGTAACAAGCCCAACACGAGAGGGGGCGGTTTTGGATTTAGTTTTGGGGAATGAAGCTGGGCATGTTGAAGGGGTATTAGTGGGAGAGCATTTGGGTGCCAGTGACCATAATTCACTCAGATTCAAGTTAGTTATGGATAAGGACAAGGATAGACCTGGAATAAAATCCCAAGTTGGGGAAAAGCTAACTTTGCTAAGTTGAGGAATGATTTGGCCACAGTGGACTGGAAACAGCTACTTGTGGGTAAATCAGTGTCGGAACAGTGGGAGGCATTCAAGGAGGAGATCTGGAAGGCTCAGGCCAAACATGTGCCCTTAAAGAAAAAGGTGGGAATAACAAATCTAGAGCCCCCTGGATGTCTAGGGACTTACAGGGGAGGATTAAGAAAAAAAGGGAAGCTTTTGTCATATACCAACAGCTAAATACTATAGAATCTTTGGAGGAATACAGAAAGTTAAGAGGTAAAATTAAAAAGGATATTCGGAATGCTAAGAGAGAGCATGAAAAATTCTTGGCTAGTAAAATTAAGGAAAACCCAAAGATGTTCTATAAATATATTAAGAGCAAGAGGGTAACTAAAGAAAAGGTAGGGCCTATTAGAGACCATGAGGTTAATCTTTGTGTGAAGCGGAAGATATTGGTGTGGTTCTTAATGAATACTTTGCATCTGTTTTCACAAAGGAAAGGGGCAATGCAAATACTACTATCGAGAAGGAGTATGAAATTCTGGTTGAAAGTAGCAGCTTTGAAAGTAGATAAGTCTCCAGGCCTGGATGAAATGCATCCCAGACTGTTGAGCGAAGTAAAAGAGGAAATAACAGAGTCTTGACCATCATTTTCCAGTCCTCTTTGGATTTGGGCATGGTGCCGGAGGACTGGAGGACTGCTAATTGTTTAAGAAGGGAGAAAGGGATAGGCCGAGTAATTACAGGTCTGTCAGCCTAACCTCAGTGGTGGGAAAATTATTGGAAAAAATCCTGAAAGACAGGATAAATCTACATTTGGAAAGGCAAGGATTAATTAGGGACAGTCAGCATGGATTTGTTAAGGGAAGATCATGTTTGACTAACATGATTGAATTTTTTGAGGAGGTAACTAAGAGGGTCAATGAAGTTAGTGCATATGATGTAGTGTATATGGACTTTAGCAAAGCTTTTGATAAGGTCCCACATGGTAGACTGGTCATGAAAGTTAAAGCCCATGGAATCCAGGGCAAAGTGGCTAGTTGGATCTAAAATTGGCTTAGAGATAGGAAGCAAAGGGTAATGGTTGATGGATGTTTCCAGTGGGGTTCCGCAGGTCTCAGTACTGGGTCGCTTGCTTTTTGTGGTATAGATCAATGATTTAGATTTTAAAATAGAGAGTATGATTAAGAAGTTTGCAGATGACACTAAAATTGGCTGTGTGGTTGATAATGAAGAAGAAAGTCATGGACTGCAGGAGGATATCAATCTACTGGTCAGGTGGGCAGAGCAGTGGCAAATGGAATTTAATTCAGAGAAGTGTGAGGTAATGCACTTTGGGAGGGCGAATAAGGAAAGGGTATACACATTAAGCGGTAGGCCACTTAACAGTGTAGATGAACAAAGAGACCTTGGAGTGCTTGTGCACAGATCCCTGAAAGTAGCAGGCCAGGTGGATAAGGTGGTTAAGAAGGCATACGGAACGCTTGCCTTTATTGGCTGAGGCATAGAATATAAGAGCAGGGAGGTTATGCTTAAATTGTATAATATTTTGGTTAGGCCACAGCTGGAGTACTGCGTGCAGTTCTGGTCGCCGTATTATAGGAAGGACGTGATTGCACAAGAGAGCGTGCAGAGGGGATTTACTAGGATGCTGCCTGGAATGGAGAATCTTAGTTATGAGGACAGATTGGATAGGCTGGTTTTGTTTTCATTGGAACAGAGGAGATTGAGAGGAGACCTCATTGAGGTGTACAAAATTTTGAATATAGTGAATAGCAAGGGCCTATTTCCATTGGTGGAGGGGTCAATTACGATGGGGCATAGTTTTAAGATGATTGGTGGAAGATTCAGTGGGAATTTGAAGAGAGCGTCTTCATGCAGAGGGTTGTGGGGATTTGGAATTCGCTGCCTGGAAGAGTGGTGGATGCAGAAACCCTCACCACATTTAAAAGGTGCTTGGATGGGCACTTAAAGTGCCGTAACTTGCAGGGTTATGGACCTAGAGCTGGTAATTGGGATTAGTCTGGATAACCTCTTGTTGGCTGGCACAGATACGATGGTGAGTACTGCAGGGAATTGAATATGGCCAGGTGATCTCCTGGACTAGTTTCAATTGCCTGGATGGGTTGAGAGGAATTTTTCCAGATTTTTTTTCTCCCAATTGGCCTGGGTTTTTATCTGGTTTTTCCTCTCCCAGGAGATCACATGGCTCCGGTTGGGGTGGAGTGTAGAATGTATCAGTGTAAGGGATGTCGCAGTTGTGTAAGGCGGACTGGTTGGGCTGGGTGCTCTTTACCTTTCCGCCATTGTTCATTATTCATAGGTTTATATGTAACCTTCAGGGCTGCTGACCGAGGGCCGTGTGGCTCTTTGTCGGCCGGCGCGGACAAGATGGGCCAAAATGGCCTTCTGCGCTGTAAATTTCTGTGTTTCTATGTTTCTAAGATGAGAAAGTATAAAGTGCACCCATGCTGTTGGAATAGATGGCAGGTGAAGTACAGAAGATAGAAGCAACCTGTCAATAGTAGGAGAGGTAATGAGGTCAGACTGGATGGAGACTTGTGTAAAGACTTGCATCATTCTGAATTTGTAGTGGAAATGAAGTTTAGAGAAGCTAATGTTTAAGGGAACATTTCTCAATTAGCTGGGAGCTTTGACTTGACATTTGAAGCTGTCAACTCATCATCTGATTCACTGGTCAATGATCTCCTGCCTCAGCTTCACAGGCAAGGTCTTGGCACAACGGGAAACTAGTGGGCGACCTGTCAAATTCAAAAAGCTGTGGAAAAGAGCATTGTTAAGTGACTGTAAACAAGCCACTAACGATTTGAATTGGTTCCCCCGCCGCTACCTGCCGGGACTGCTCAGCGCTGACAGAACTCTCTTTTTGGGAGAAAATTAAAACATTAAATCATTAAATCGTGTCCCCCCGATCTGGGGAGCGCACCAAACATTGCCAAGGCCCTTTTTTTGGTGTGTTTTTTTTAAAGTTTTTTTTTGGGCACTAAAATCATATTTTTCCTCCCAGTGCCCCCTATAAAAGGGGAGGGGGACACTAAAAACACCAGCAATTAAAACAAATTAGACCTTAAAACATAAAATCAAATTAAAATTTGGTTGCCGGGGGTGATGATGCACTCCAGTCCCTCCGGCGCCCACCTCTCGTGGAAGGCCGCGAGCGTACTGGTGGACACCGCGTGCTCCATCTCCAAGGACACCCTGGCGCGGATGTACGCGCGGAAGAGAGGCAGGCAGTCAGGCTGAACGACTCCCTCGACCGCCCGCTGCCTGGACCGGCTGATGGCACCCTTGGCCGTGCCCAGGAGCAGTCCTACGAGGAGGCCCTCGGACCTACCCACTCCCCTCCGCACAGGGTGCCCAAAGATCAGGAGTGTGGGACTGAAGTGCAGCCAGAATTTCAGGAGCAGCCCCTTTAAATAATAAAACAGGGGCTGCAACCTCGTGCATTCGGTAAAAACATGGAACACGGACTCTTCCAGACCGCAGAAATTGCAGGTGGCCTGGGAGCCCGTGAACCGGCTTAAAAATTTATTGCACGGCACTGCTCCAGGCCAAGTCCCCGATAAATACTGGGAGGACTCCCGCGTAGAGTGCCCTCCATCGGGGTCCCCCGCCTCCTCCGGACGGCAAGATGGTACGCCATGGCGTGTCCGGATGGCAGGCGAGGATGGCAAAGTTGAGAGTGTGCAGGAGCAGCCCGTACAGGAAACCCCTCCGTGCGGAACTGAAAGGCACAGAGGGGATTTCCTCGAGGCGGCTCAAGTTGTGAGGCGCCGGCTCCCGAGGGAGGTTCCGGGGTTTGGCGCCGATGAGGAATTCCGTCCGGACGGGGGTCAGTTCGGACGGGATCTCCCCACGTGCTTGAGCCTCCTCGATGCACCTAACGGAGTCAGGGCCCAGAGCTGTTTTTAGCGACTCGATGGCATCGGCCGCGTGGCGGACGTTGGCGGAATTTAGGCGCCGCGCCAGCGTGTCTGGCGCCATCCAGCCCGCTCCTCCGCCATCGAGCAGGTCCCTGACCCTGGCCACCTCACCAGCCACAGCCCTCTCGTCCGACCGCCACCTAAAACCTCGGTCGTGGAGGTATGGATTCCCGAGTAGCGGCTCCTGCAGGACAGCCACCACCCCAGCCGGTGGAGAGCTGCGCTTGGTGGAGACTTTGTTCCAGACCCTGGTGAGTTCCTTGTAAAAGACAGGCATCAGCGCTGACAGACCCAACATCGGGAAATGCAGGTGTGCGCGATTTGCAGCGCTCAATCATCGTAAATTTCACAGCTGACCCACTGCCTATTCCGTCTGTTGAGCGCTGCCAGAATCACAGCCTTAGGTTTTACATGGTTCCAATTAAAAGTGATGTCATTATCCGATGGTAAAACAGTTTCTCCAGAGTCGTGGCAAATTAGTGGCTTCTAAATAAATCAAAGCATTAGCTTAGGATCTGTGCCTATATTGAAATCATTTTGCTAAGTTAGCGATGCAGTTATTTATTGTACTGTTGACTGTCAATATCTTTCTTTTCAGCCTTATAATGAAGACAAACTGGAAGTTCTTCTGAAAAAATACAGCCTCAACAAAATATATCAAGTTACCAGTAATACTTTTGGAAACAAAGAACTTGACCTGACACTTCATAGGGGTGATTTAGTAGCAGTTCTTCAATTTGCAGATACAAAAGGAAATACAAGCAGATGGCTTGTGGATTCAGAAGGTAACAACTATACAGTCACATTTTAGATAGAAATGCAGTGTTTATAGGCATATTTTACTTTACACTGTACTTTTCTTCCCTCTCCCACCCAAGTTTATCCACCACTTCCTGAGTGGTCACTCTTCATGCCTGAGCTAAAACAATTAGTGACAGGAGAGCTGCCCACTGTGAGCTTTCACAGTCAATTGTGTCTCACCATCCACATGCTCATTTCCAGCATAGCAATTGGAAATGTTGAATTTTGGCTGATTGTCCCCCTCCTTAGCCAGGGGCATTGGGACCAATTGTAATCTATCTACTACAACCCCAGATCAGCAAAGAGTGCAAATCGAGGTTTGAACCCAAGACCTTGCTGGTCTATTTTTTTTATTCTTCGCCTCCTCTCCCCACTGCCCCACCCTCCCACTACACCGCCAACCACTCCATGCACCCTATAAAGTACCTTGGGAGATTTTCCACATTAAGACACTAAATAAATGCAATTTTTTATTGTTATTTCTTAGAATCAAATAACACTGTTTGATATATGTATTGTTGACAATATTATTTGCTGTTTTAATTGAAAAATTAATTTTGTGAAGATTAGAGAGGGAGAGAGAGTGTTAGAAATAGTCAAGTTAAGGCTATCTCTGGTCACTTTAATAATTAGGTTTGACTGAACCAATCTGGTGGGTATATTGTGTTTAATTAGAATTAACGACGGAATATAACACATTAGTCATACAGCAAAAACATATGAGCGTGACAGGTAGTTGATACTAATCTCGATCGGACAAATGGCTGGCACATGTAAGCAGTTCTCTGGCTTGCGGCCTCTCTTTTTCTCATTTACAGCCTCCTTCGGTAAAACATGGGATTGCTCTAAAAGAGCAATCGACCAGCACAGTTACCAGTATTTCCCTCCACTGTTTGCGGGGATAGGCCTTCAGGGTGTTATTTTTATTGTGTTTTTAGGGCTGGGCCTGGAATAGGATATTGACAACACCTATTGGCCTATGGGGCTTCAAGTTCTTTGTCTACACTTGCCGATAAAGACCCACCCTGAAGGAAGGGGTCTTCACAAACATTACACATCTTTTCTTGTTAATAGCTTTGAAGGCCAATCCATCCATCTGGACCCTCTTATCACTTCTTGTTGGTGCATTCTCAGGCTCAACCTTTGGCCATTAAAAGAGAGGCCCTTTGTTAGAACTGTCTTACTCTAGTCAGTTGTCATGGAGAGTCTTAACTCCCATTTCTTCTATTCTATGTCTTTTATACTAATTAACTTTTAATTATCTTTGCAAGCAGTTCTGTTAAATAAACTCCAAATTCTACCTTAGTATTATATTTGGTTATTAACAATAATGGAAGAAACATAGGTTGGGCCTTCATTGGCCAAATGTTATGTGTTCTCTAATCTAACTCTGATCTAATTCCTAGGAAAGTGAAACTTAAGCATTCTCAGGTAAAACATAGCTTGCACATTAACCCTATACTTGTTTCGAGCAGAATCATTTAAACACAGAATTATTTTTAGGTGTTCCTATTTCTAACAAGAGAGAGAAAGAGAGAGAGAGATATCCAGCATATAGAGGGAATAAATGCCTCTGGACCATAAAACCATAATGGCCTTAGAACCATGGTTTAAAAGAAACCTAAATTGTGATTTCAACACTTGCCATACCATATTTCAAAAGTAAAATGCACAAAAATCCTTGACCATGTACTCTAAAGCATTAATTCACTGAACCTTGCTTTGTTGCTAGTGTAAGAGACATTTAAGAAAGACTGGAAAAAATTATGGAATGGACAGCAGCATTGTGATCCATGAGGGAATCAACAATAGAGGAAAGGTAGAGCTTAAAGTTCTGAAAAAGGTGATATGGATGCATATTTAGGAGGATTTATCGGTGGCAGTTTCCGGATTGCTTCCCCAGCAATTCATAGGAAAGTACAGGAAGATAGGGAGCTCAACACACGGCTAAAGATGTGGTGTCAGGAAGATGTGGCGCAGCAAATAATTCTGAGGAACAAAGGAAGCTGTAAATGGATATGGACAAGATGGTGGAATGAGAAAAAAAGTAGCAGATGGAATTCAATGTCAGTAAATGTGACGTGATGTAATCTGGTTAAAATAATAATTATACTTTGAACAAGGTGGAGCTGGGTGAGGTGGAAGATCATCTGGATTGAGGAGTTCTGTTTCATAATACATTAGAAAGAAATTCAAAGCCACACTTCAGGTGAACAAGGCCATTAAAAAATTGAGTTTTTGCAGTACTAGGTTTTGAGACGTATGGTTAATTTATATAAAACCTTAGTAAGACTACAGTTATAGAGGTGTGTTCAGTGTTGCACTCCAAGCTATACAATGGGTGTTAAGGCAACAGAGAGTACAGCGTAGATTCACTAGGATGCTGCCTGATAGGAAGAAATACAACTACAAAGAAAGACTTAAATAAGGGTTGATTTGATAGAAGTGTTTAAAATTATGAAGGAATGGGAAAGAATAGATGTTAAAGATTAAATGTAATATATAATAGACAAAGAGCAGGAGAAACTTCTTTACATAGAGATTTGAGGCTGTAAAATGCAGTACTGAAGTTAATGATTAAACCAGAGGCCATGTCAACTTTTAAGGATAGGTTAGATAAGTGGCTGATGGAAAATGGAATGAAAGGATATAGGAACAGAATGGGTAGAAGGAATAATGATCACTGCTCGTGTGGAGGATAAACATAGACTGGTTGAGCCAAACGGCCTGTTCTTGTGTATTAATTCTATGGTACTAGCCCATAACCTTAAATGTTATAAAGGTACATGTCTGAACTCTTTCTGATTCTGTCTATTATCGCTTGAATTGTTAGAGGCAGTTGGGAGGAGAAGAGAATACATATCTTGGGGTATATTTGAACTCCTCCCCGCCTGATGGAAACCAGGCCAGGGAGCAGTTAAAATGGAGTGGGGGGCTTTCTCATTCCCATCTGGCCGACTGCAACTTTAAATTGGAGGCGGAAAGACTACCCACCCGAAGCTGGCAGGGTCACCTTTAGTATGTAGATCGGATTCCGATGATGTCATCGGGGCCCGATCTGCTAGTTTAACCTGAGGCCTGAGCGGGTGGGCAGTAATGTCTTCCCTGCCATACCAAACCTGCTGGCAACAGGAACCAGAACTTGAAGATGCCCAGCAGGTTAAGTTTCTTTTAGTTTCCTTGTGGGCTGGAAGGAGCAGGAGTGCCCAGGCTTCCCCTCCCCGCTCCCCCAACCTAGGATCCCCCTCATGGACACATTTACCTTGTGCCGGGGACCATTCCCGTCAGTTCCGGACGGTAGCCTTCTGCCTCATGTCGACTTCCTGGCCCTTTTGGTTGGGGTCGGCAACTGGCCTGTTAATGAGGGCTGGCCGTTAAAAAACAGCCACACTGCCACTGCTGGACACTGCCCACTTTTCCATAAGTGCAACACAGTAAGAAGGGAAGGCTGCATGTACAGATGTCTATGTTTATACTGATCCTTTAAGCAATTACTCACCTGCTATTTCTGAATAGCTCAAATATTGCTAAAGCTAGAATGACTGAATATCTAGGTGTCTCTGTGCATCTCGCTTCGACCCACATCATAAAGCTCAGATAATTTGTTCTGTGATTTAAGTGAGTGTTAGGTACAGCTCCCCCTGCCATTTCCTTCTGGAACTTCATATTAATTGCTCTCATGATATGGTTAGAAGGAAGGGAAAGAGGGAACAAATGAGGAAGGGAAGGAAGGAAGAGAGTGGAGGAAGTGAGGAAGGGAAGAGGGAGGGAGGGAGGAAAGAAGGGAAGGAGGAAGGAAGGAAAGGTTGTTTGTTTCTTTGTTAATGTTGGTCCTCTATTCAATCTTGATTAAAAGTATCTCCCTTCTGGCCCTACCTGAATTCTTCCTGTGCCAATTGATATTGCTGCCTTGTTCCAGTTTCTTGTCATCAGTCCTATACTGAGCAGTCTGGGAGAAATTTTAAATTTTTCCCCGGGCAGTAACGTTTAGCAAGAGTAAACGTTTTCATAATTTTTCCCGTGGATATATGGAAGCAGCAGGATAGGGCTTTGGGGTTTGCATAGATTGCAGGATTCCCCAAGTTCAGAGCCTCACTAACTGTACCCACATCGCCCCTACAGGCTGCTTTAGATGACCCCTCTGCCTCACGAATCACACGGGCTTCCACTCCATCAATGTGCAACTAGTGTTTGATTATCAGCTTTACATCACTCAACTCTGTGTCCACTTTCCTGGCACTACCATGATGCTTTTATTCTGCACCGAACCTCCACCCCCTAATTCTTTGCTCCTGCGCAGCAAGCAAGAGGCTGGCTGATTGGGGCTGCAGGCCATTTCTGCATGCTTTGCTCATGATCTTCTCAGGAGCTTATGCTCAATGGCTGAACTGTGCTGCAATCAGATCTATGGCACAATTAGAGTACTAATCGAGCAGACCATTGGAGTCCTCAAGCAACACTACTGATGCCAGGACATGGTGGCTTCCTGCAATGCAGCCCACAAAGAGTGCCCCATGTGAATGGTTTGCTACATGCTGTATAATTTTGCTCTGCAACAGGGCAATGCATAGAGCCACTATTGAATGAAGACCTTCAGCATGAAGAGGGAGAGGATGGTGAGGCAGCCAGAGTTCTGCGGCAGTAACTCATTGAAGAGTGTATCAGAGGAACAATCCCTGTTCTCTTGCATTAATAGTCATGTCCAGATTATTTTAAGTAGTTGCTGCTTGATTGTACAGATGCTGACCACTCCCATCATTTTACTGAGAATTGAGAGGAGGCCGATAAGGTGTTAATTGGCTGGATTGGTTTTATCTGATTTTTTGTGGACAGGACATACCTGGACAATCTTCTATGTAGTTTGGTAGATTCCAGCTTCACAGCTGTACGAGAACAGCTTTGTTAGGGGAGTAGTTACTCTGGTGCACAGGTCTTCAGCACTACAGCCGGGATATTATCAAGGCTTGCAGCTTTTTCTGTGTCCTGTACACTCAGCCCCTTCATGAAGAGTGAACCAAATTATGATGGTGGGGACCTCAGGACGGGGCTGCTAACATCGTGTCAAAAAACATACCAGGCCGCCTGAACGATGAAAGCGAATTTAATCCTACCCGCCCAGCGGAAACAGAACGGTTGAGCAGTTAAAATGCTCCAGGTTACTTTCCTGCCATAGTTTCGCCTGGATCCTGTCATCCAGGACATTGACTCAGACTTTTGGACGGGCAGTTAAGCTCTCCACGCAAAGTTCTCATTGACACCTGCAGATGTGGGTCCGATGACATCTTGGGCCCGACTTTTATTTTATGCCATCCTGAGCGGGGAAGCCACTACAGCTTTCACATTAGGTGAAGTCAAACGAGAAGACGACTTGGGACCATTTAAGGTAAGTTTGTTAATGGGAGTGCTCCTCCTGGCACCACAAGGAAAGTTTAGACCTCCTCTATCCCAAACTCCCTCCTTCCCTCATGCAAGCTGCTCCTGGAACCTCATCCCTGCACCTGCACGCATGCTTGCAAAGGCTGTGGGCCACAAGCTGGCAGCTTTTCCCATCTGTTCGAGGCAGGAAGTGGATTGTTAATGAGGCCCGGGAGTTAAAATAGCCCAAATCTGTTTCTGTTGGAGCGGGTCAGCCATCTGACAAAACCCACCAAATTAAAATTGGGGCCAATAGTTTATCACAAATAACACATCAAGGCATTATTCAACGTAATTCTTAAAATACATTGTAACCAGTACATGGAGGTAAAGTATAATATAATAAATAATGTCACTGATGATACTGTCTCATAAAATATTTGAATTATTAGACCAGACCATTAGTGGAATTATTGCCATACCATATTTCTTTTTAATGTGCTAAAATAGTTTGTACAAAATAACCTGGAACATTCCAAAATAGGTTCTCTAAGGGCATAAAGACATTCATAGTACTTTGATGAAAGATGCAACAGTCTAGTCTGATGACTGCTCTTTAATAGTTTATTTTAGCACCAGAAATAATTTTCAATTAAGAATCAATATCCATTGTTGGATTTACTTTTGTGATGCATTCCATCAGAGTCTGAGGAATTTTCAATACATAGAACACAGTTCATTTGATTTTCTTTAAAGTAAAAAGAGAAACCTACTTATTTGGAGTGAAGCAAGTCTCAAATGGTAAATTTAAAAAAAAATCATAATAGACTGTCAAAGAAACTTTGTTTTGGTGTTGCTCAGCTTTGTCTGATAAAATAATTAGATTTTCTTTACTTTGCTATCTACATATTGATCCACTCTTAATCATTTCTAACATTCCACCGTGTAACTTTCAGAGCTACAGAAACAAATAGAGATCTTATTCAGCCTGTTGTGCTAATCAGGGCAAGGGCTGCTATTGTTGGGGAAATAAAATATTTCAAGTACTCCCCAGTGAGTTATACCATGGTTGGATACAGCGTGAAAGTCCCTTTGTTCTACCCCAATAATCTGCCACAGCCCCAAACTAAGAAGATCCTCCACTACTGCACTAGTGTGATCCTGCCCAATTGGAACTGGCTTGAAACTGCTGAAGTGCACTTCACATAGGGACCTTACAGCCAGCAAATGGAAGAAGATTGGGTCTGGATTGGACTTTAACACTGGCCACAGGGATGAATGTCCGATTCAATCAATATACTGTAGAACAGAAGGCTCACTTTAAAAAGCATTGATACTCCTTTAAAGAAGTATTCTAAAAATAATTCGCATGATTTGTGATGTTATGCCATCAGTAACAGAGCTCATTTTATTTTTGACTATGGGCTAGATTTTACACTTTTGTGCATATCGCCCAAAAATGGGCGTTATTTCCAGCGTGGGCAGTAAAAATGGGTTTGTCAGATCGTCGGCTTCTCCCTCATTCTCAAAGCACCTAGTCTCCAATTTTGAAATTGGGTATTACCGCAAGCGATATGAAATGGGCGGTAGTGTTAAATCTCACTGACCTTCTGCCATAAATGTTGTATATGCTGACTGTGGATGTACTCTAGGTGTAGTCACTGTGAGATTGTGTAAGATGGAGACTTGTTTACCTGACACACTATCAAAAAGGTTCACACCGTGTACATACATGCTGGCACTACTAGAGGATGCAACTGGTGGAGACTGGGGGTTTCCTGCCCTGGTGACAGGGCCCTGTATAAAAGGCTGCACACCATGCTTGCACAGCACTCTGGAGTTTGGAATAAAGGACTGAGGTCACTACAGTTCAAGTACAACATATTGCCTTGTGGAGTCATTTATAAGTACACTATAGACATAACAACTGGCGACGAGAATAAGGACTTTCACGCGATCATGGCTACCTTTGGCACACTACAAGACTTTGCAAAGGATGATGATTGGGATGCCTTCACGGAAAGGCTCGAGCAATATTTTGTGGCAAACGACCTGGCAGGGGAGACGGACACATTGGCAAAGAAGCGCAAGGCTATACTGCTGACCAGTTGTGGGCCCGAGGTCTATCGCCTCAGCAGGGACTTGCTGGCACCCATGAAGGCCAAGGATAAGACATACAATGAGCTGACTGAACTAATCCGCGATCAAATTAAGCCAAAGGAGAGCATCCTCACGGCCAGGCACAGATTCTACACTCACCGCAGACCTGAGGTCCAGGAGATTGCAAAATATGCTGCCGACCTCAGGAGACTTGCGGCACCATGTGATTTTGGCATGCACCTCAACGAAGCATTGCGAGACATCTTTGTTATAGGAATTGGCCACGAGGGCCTCCTTCACAAGCTACTATCTGCCGACACCACAGTCAACCTGCAGAAAGCCATCAGCAGCAATCAGGCGTTCATGACCATGACCTGCAGCACCAAGCAAATCATTCAGCCTGTGGACTGAATTCCGACAAGTACTGTACACAGAATGGTGCCTTTCACAGGCAAGACTGTAGAACGTGGCTCTGCCCAGGGCAGAGAGCACAGATCTCAGGGTTCCAGAACTCAGAGTCCGCAAGGGGTGCTAATCAAGTAGCACCATGCTGGCGTTGTGGAGGAAACCATAGGGCTCACCAGTGTCGGTTTGCGGAATACGTATGCAAAGCCTGTAACACAAAGGGCCACCTCCAGCGCATGTATAAAAGAAATACAACTCACCGTCTAGCAGAAGAGTTGGTAGATGACTTTGAAGCCAGTGGGGAGTATGAAGATTTGGCCAGAGAGGCAGTTCAGCCCCAAGAAGAAGTGTCTGGAGTGTATAAATGCACCACTGATTGTCCTCCAGTGAAGATGGAAGTTGAGATAAACGGCGTTCCAGCCTTCATAGAAGTGGACACAGGAGCGAGCCAGTCAGTGATGAGCCAGGATGCCTTCGAGAGGCTGTGGAACGAAAAACGACCCGAGCTGGTTCCAGTACAAGCAAAGTTGCGCATCTACACCAAGGAGCCGATCCCAGTCCTTGGTAGTGCGGATGTATGTGTAATCCATAATGGCGTGGTGCATAAGTTACCTCTGTAGATTGTTGCAGGTGATGGCCCAACGCTACTCGGAAGAAGGTGGATGGGGAAGATCCAGTGGAAATGGGAAGACCTCTTCACTCCAGCAATCGTTGTCCGCCGTGCTCAGAGGCAGAGCAAAATCTCACCTTCGCTTGGGCCAGGCACCAGAGAACAGACCAGTGCAGCACCTGAGGCACAGACCGTCCATCACGACTGCGAGGCAATGATCCAATCGGAACGATCTAAAAATACCTTCCCAGCTCCAGTGGCAGGACTCCTGGGGAGGAAGATCGAAATCACAGCATTTGTGGCAGAATCGCGGGAGAGAAGGATTAAGGGTGTCGACCTCGAGGACCGAGGCAAGGTGGCGTTCCTGCTTCAGAGAAGAGCAACGTGGCTGAAAAAAAAGATGGCAACGGCAACATCACGAGGTGCAACGCTGAGGGACCAACACATGGGGTCCAACAAAGGATCTGAATGGGGTAAAGCCAGCAGGGGTTCTCTTAGAGGAGACCTGCAACCAACTGAACTTAAAGAGACATTGTGTGTATGAAAATCAATGTAACGAACCGATTAAGATAAAGAACAAAATATTGTTACGAGATGTCGGTACCAGTCCTAATGCAAAGAACCAAATGGTGTTGCGAGATGTCGGGAATAGAGTGTCCCCTAGAGCAGTATGCAACGAATTCGGGAGGGTAAGGGTGCGGAGCCTGATACTCTGCCCCAGGTCTATCCCACGCTGCAGGCACCCGATGGCACCGTTCGCCACGGACCCGGAAACAAAAACAGCGCCAATACGCGCAGTCGGCCGCCGTTGCCCACCACCCGGGTAGAGACGGTGCAGCCCCCGGACCCAGTCGCTACCTCGGCCATGTCCGGGAGCGAAAGGTCAGAACCAACGAGTTCCCCAAACGGGACCTGGGACAGCCAGGTTCCCAACACCGTGAGAGAGCAGGCAGAAGACTCTGCAGCCTTCAAAGGAGGACAGGGAGGCTACACACTTCTGTGGCTCTGCCCATCACTAGACAACGGCAAAGGTCCTGAGTCCTGGCTCGGTGAGCGAACCAAGCCCACCCCGCTAGCAGGGGGCGCAGTGCCGCCATCAGACGACTAGGACCCCGCCCGGTTGCTCTGGAACTAGCGTCCTCGCATACCTGTACTGCTATCTCAGTACTGACCATGACTAAACCATAAATGCAATCTACCCAATCCTGGCGCACGACCGTAAAACGTAACGAACGTAAGTCACGGAACCTAGGTGCCAGGATAGAAACTGAAAAAAAAATGTTTTTCTTCCTTCCTTGTATTTGAGTCAGATCTTGTATGGTAATGTGCGCATCAAGGATGTGCGCATCACTCGCGCTATGACAGGAGCTGACAACTGCTGGACGGGCCACCGCCTAATCTGATCCATCATCAACATTAACATTGCCCCAAAACAGAGGGGACAGCAGAAGCAATTCCACAAAAACGTTAGTGCTGGGGCACTTAGAGACCCAGCTAAGGGAGCCCTATACAGCCAGCGCCTCACAGCCAATCTAGCGTGCCTTGATGACCCTGAGATGCTGAATTCCCATCGCGTTTGGTCTGCTCTCCAGGCCTCAAAAACCAGTGCCTGTGAAGAGACACTTGGTCACTCAGCCAGAAAACATCAGGACTGGTTTGATGAAAATGATCAGGAGATCGAAGAACTAATAGATCGCAAGCGCAAAGCATTTCTGAGCCTCATGCAACAGCTCAACTTGGGAGCTGCAAGACAACATTACAGACGGCTCAAGGCTCAGGTCCAACAAAAAACTTGGGACCTAAAGAGCAGGTGGTGGATGGAGAAAGCACAGAAGATACAACAACTGGTCGACAGCCACAATATGCGAGGATTCTTCGCTGCAGTCAAGGCCACCTATGGTCCAAACTCCCAAGACCCGTTTCGGATGCCCCCAAAAGTTTGTCAACATCGTTCGCCTGCTTCACGATGACATGCAGGCCGTGATCCTTACCAACGGATCCATTACAGACCCAATCCACATTCGGACCGGGGTCAAACAGGGCTGCATTATCGCTCCAACCCTCTTCTCAATCATCCTCGCCGCCATGCTCCACCTCACAATCAACAAGCTTCCCGCTGGAGTGGAATTAAACTACAAAACCAGTGGGAAGCTGTTTAACCTACGCCGCCTCCAGGCCAGGTCCAAGATCACCCCAACCTCTGTCGTTGAGCTGCAGCACGCGGACGACGCCTGCGTCTGTGCACATTCAGAGGCTGAACTCCAGGATATGGTCAATGTATTCACTGAGGCATATGAAAACATGGGCCTTACGCTTAACATGCATAAGACAAAGGTCCTCCACCAGCCTGTCCCCGTCGCACAGCACTGCCCTCCAAACATCAAGATCCACGGCGCAGCCCTGGGCAACGTGGACCATTTCCAATATCTCGGGAGCCTCTTATCAACAAAGGCAGACATTGATACGGAGATTCAACATCGCCTCCAGTGCACCAGCGCAGCTTTTGGCCAACTGAGGAAAAGAGTGTTTGAAGACCAGGCCCTCAAATCTCCCACCAAACTCATGGTCTACAGGCCTGTAGTAATACCCACCCTCCTGTATGGATCTGAGGCATGGACGATATATAGAATGCACTTCAAGTCGCTGGAGATATATCACCAATGATGTCTCTGCAAGATCCTGCAAATCCCCTGGGAGGAGAGGCGCACCAACACCAGTGTCCTCGACCAGGCTAACATCCCCAGTATTGAAGCACTGACCGCACTTGATCAGCTTCGCTGGGTAGGCCACATAGTACGCATGCCAGATACGAGACTCCCTAAGCAAATGCTTTATGCGGAGCTCCTTCATGGTAAACGAGCCAAAGGAGGACAGCGGAAACATTATAAGGACACCCTCAAAGCCTCGCTGGTAAAGTGCGACATCACCACTGACACTTGGGAGTCCCTGGCCGCAGACTGCCCGAGGTGGAGAAAGTCCATCCGGGAGGGCGTTGAGATCTTTGAGTCTCAACGCAAAGAGCATGAAGAGGCCAAGTGCAGGCAGCGGAAGGAGCACGTGGCAAACCAATCCCACCGACCCCTTCCCTCGACGAATGTCTGTCCAACCGGTAAAAGGATCTGTGGCTCTCGTATCGGACTGTTCAGCCATCAAAGAACTCACTTTGGAGTGGAAGCTCGTCCTCCTTGATTCCGAGGGACTGCCTATGATGATGATGATGGTAATGTAACGGGCCAGCTGCATCATCTTGCTGTGGGGGGGGGGGAGGTGGGCAGGAAATGTATGTATGTAACCATGGGCACACACATGGATCACACCCAGAACTCACTGGAAACTCCACCGCATCATCGAACCATCCAATCTGATAACCACTACCCAACGTTGTGGCAAAAGGACTTGGGGGTTAACAGGGAGAGAGCCAAGCCAAAGCACAGCCAAGGTGCAAGGGCTATTGGCCCTTAAGTCTGGGGAGAGCTAAGCCAGAGCACATAGTGCAAAGGTAATTGGCACAAAGGACTTGGGGGGAGAGTGATGTTGTATATGCTGACTATGGATGTACTCAATGTGTAGTCACTGTGAGATTGTGTAAGATGGAGACTAGTTTACCTGATGCACTATCAATAATGTTCACACCGTGTACATACATGCTGGCACCATTAGAGGGTGCAACTGGTGGAGACCGGCGGTTTCCTGCCCTGGTGACAGGGCCCTATATAAAAGGCTGCACACCATGCTTGCACAGCACTCTGGAGTTTGGAATAAAGGACTGAGGTCACTACAGTTCAAGTACAACATATTGCCTTATGGAGTCATTCATAAGTACACCATAGACATAACAGTAAAGTGTCGCCGTCTTTAGCAACGGCATGGCATCACTCAATTCCCGCGATTCAGGAGGTCAAGGGTCATCATGACATGCGCAGAAGAGGAGACAGAGAGAGAGGGAGCTGAGAGGGACTGAAGGCGTGTGTGGGTGAGGTGTGGCTGCTTTGAAAGGAAGGAGGGAGAGTTTAGAGCTTTAGAGCAAAAAGGGAAACAAAAATTAGCTGTTACCAGCCACATATTTGCCCAAATTTGGCCTATAATGGAGGGAGATGAGAAGGCATCACAGACTGAAGCTGGCGAGAGCAGTGAGATGGGAGAGGAGCACAAAAAGAGCGAGGGGGTTCTCGGATGAGGCAAATGCCTCCCTCCTGCAGGAGGTCGAATTACACTAGGGTGATTTGACACAGGGAGGGCATGGGAAGCCCACTCCAAAGGCCTACCAGAAGATATGGAGCGAGATAGCAGAGGTGATCTCGTCGGCGACCAACGAGGTACGTGAGGGCAACCAATGCCGCAAACGATGGAATGACCTTATGGGATCCGCAAGAGTAAGTGTTACATTGATTTATATGTACTTATATATTTATATAATTTGATTTGCAACAGTGACTATCAGCAGATGTGAGGTCATTCACTTTTACCGGGAATGTTGTACTCAAAGCCTGTGGTCACGCTGCGCGTCTTTAGGTAAAGAATGATAATTTTCATAATAATCATGATTACATCTGTCGGTTAAGTGTTGTATCAGTCTCTGTGACAGTACCTAGCAATGATATCACACAATGACTTCATGCCATGTCGTCCTGTCACCTTTTACAGAAGAAGCTCTCGACGATGAGGTCCGTGCAGAGGCGAACGGGTGGGGGGGCCACCAGTCCCCAGCGACATCACTGAGATAGAGGAGCGGATGCTCGCACTCATGGGGAAGCACACCCAGACAGCCATGGAAGTATCTGCAGACCCTGAAGTTATGCCACGTGAGTAAAGTTTACACCATTGCGTGATGTAACGTCAATAGTTGCCACACCCACTCATATCCGAACAATCATATATGATAGATGATTTCTAAAATTGTCCTAGAAATAATGCTGGCCTAATGAAAATCATTGCAATGCAAATGTGTTGATGGTCATGAAATGGGATGTCTGTGATGATTTTGAGAGTGGTGGTGCTTTTGTCGTGCATATGCTGTGTGTAGCGCTGGACTCACCTTGTGACCCTAGCACCCCCTTCTCCTCTAATAACTTCATTTGTATTTTGCAGCGCAGCCCCAGGCAAGACCATAGAGGCCAGAAGGTGGGGGCGCGTGGCCGGACTCTATGGACGATCCTACATCTGGTGCTGAGGAGCTCCGATTCTCATCCGTCAATCCACTGGGTCTGTTCTCCACGGATGAAAGCGCTGACTTCGAGGAACCTGCATCGCCGTGCTCCAGAAGCCATTCCACCCCAAGGCCATCTAGTGCTCCTCCAGTCATTCCCGCCTCCACTCTGGAGGTACTGGCCCCAAGCACCTTGCCACAGGGCACCCCATTTGTCCCCAGGACGGCGCTGACCCCACGGAGGCCTCGTGGACATGGCAGGTCTGGTCCACGAGCGCCAGATGAGAGCGGAGAGATGGTACAGTTGTCCAGGAGGACTGTAGACATTGGTGACCAGCTCATCGATGCATTGGGGGGCATATCCCGTCAGCTGGCTACCATGAGTGAGTACGTTCCATGGATGGCGGAGGCCCTGGATGCGATAGCCAGGAGCAATGCTGGCACAGGCCTCCCAGTGGTCCCAGAGCGCGGCACTCCACCCCTAGGTTCCGCACCACCACTGCGAACATCAGATGAGAGGAAGGACCAAGATCCTGCTTCTGCATCAGAGCATGTTGCCCCCTCGGCACCCCCCGCTACCGTACCCATGGAACCACCGTATCTGCCTTCATTCCCCCAATGAGGCACTGCCTGAGGAGCTCCTCGGCCAGGCGCCGTGGAGCGAGGAGGGGAAGGGGTAGAGGTGGGGAGAAGAAGGGGAGGGGGAAAGAAAGTGAGGTGCATGTCCGCAGGTGATGGCTGTGTAATATCTCCATCTGGGTGTAAGCAATTTGCTGTAATATATGGGGGGAGGGGATCACCCACCTGCTTTGCATTTGTATTCTGTGTTGCTGGACATGTTGAACATTTGATTGATGTCAATGGTGGAAAAAGTGAAGTGTGGGCGGGGTTTGGGTGTTTTTGCCCGTGATACTTATGATTTCAGACCAATGTTGGTATAAAGTTTTTTTATTGGACATAACCGTATTGCGCATTGTCTTAGATAGCTGGACCATTACACACTGGTGATTCCTTAACATGAAAGGGTAAAATAAAACCTAACTTCAATCAACGTAAACTTTAACTGGCACCAAGGTGATGGGCATCATTGATGTCTGAGCTGCACACACACTGCAGTGTGTCAGCGTTGTCACTCATAGCAACATTCTTTCAGGCAAATTGTTCAAATATCAGCTCCTCACGTAAGAATCTTGCAGCTATGTAGCCACCACGGGCCCTTTCCTGTGGTCTGGAGGGAGTGGTGGGCATGATTGCATAGCCAGCTTGATTGTCTAGCCCTTGGTCAGCATCCAACCCCTCGTCGTCCTCTTCCTCTCTCTCCTGAGTTGGAGCCTCAGTTCCTTCTGGCAATTCTTGGCCCCTCCTGATAGTCAGGTTGTACAGCATGGAGCACACGATCACAAATTTACCTACTTGCTCAGAAATATAGAAACATAGAAAATAGGTGCAGGAGTAGGCCATTCAGCCCTTCGAGCCTGCACCACCAATCAATAAGATCATGGCTGTTCATTCACCTCAGTACCTCTTTCCTGCTTTCTCTCCATATCCTTTGATCCCTTTAGCCGTAAGGGCCATATCTAACTCCCTCTTGAATATATCCAATGAACTAGCATCAACAACTCTCTGCGGTAGGGAATTCCACAGGTTAACAACTCTCTGAGTGAAGAAGTTGTATTGTAGGGTTGTATTGTAGCTCCCCTCCTGAGTGGTCTAGACATCTGAAGTGCTACTTAAGCAGAGTTATTGTTTTGTGGACCACATTGTGTGTGTCTCTGTGGCTCTGGTTGTATCGCTTCTCGGCCTCGGTGTGGGTGTCACGCAGTGGGGTCATCAGCCAGGTGGTTAGGCCATATCGGTTATCACCAAGCATCCAGCATTGTCCTTGTGGCTGACTCTTAAAGATGTCAGAAACAGCGCCCTCACGCAGGATGTGAGCATCGAAACTGGCCGAACATTTGGCATTCAATGCTGGATCTGGTCGACAACTAGTTGGACCTTCAGGGAGTGAAATCCTTTTTTGTTACGAAAAAGCTCCGGGTCTTCAGAAGGTGGCCGCATGTAGATGTGAGTTCACTGTATTGCTCCCTGCACCCTGGGGAACTTTGCAATGCGGTAGAATTCTCCGGCCCTGTCAGTCTGAGCCTCCGTAGTCATGGGGAAGCTGATTTCCTGATGGCAGGCAGGATGGAAGTCTATCCTTCGCGTGTACACGGCCTCCATGACCTGTCTAATGCAGCGATGGGTTGCATGGTGAGACAGAGGGCAAATCTCAACTGCGGAGGCCGGAAAGCAACCAAACGTGTAGAAAGACAGTGCCGCGGTGACCTTGACCTCGACCGACACTGATGTTTTGATGGCAGGCTGCATATGTGACCTGATGAGCTCACATATTTAATTGATCACCACCTTGTGGAAGTGCAGTCTCCGAAGGCAGGTGTGGTCGGAGACGTCAAAGTAAGACCTCTTTTCCTTGTACGTGCGGGATGTGGCCCTCTTCCTCATTCTTGCACGTTTTAATTGGGGACATAATGATGTGCATCACACATTGATCCATCGGCACTCTGCAGAATCTGCATATTAATCGATGCAGGCTGAGAAATGGCTGGCCCCATTGCAATGAAAGTATAATAACGATTGATCAGAAGCAATAATTTTCTCACTAAAATACACCTAGAGTAAACCCCCAATAGTCCAGAGTCAGAAAATATGTGTGTTGAGATGGTCACTTTACCTGAGAAGAACTCCAGAGTCAATGCAAACTCCCCCGAAGTTGAAGCAGCCTTTTGAATGAAGCGACCTGCGATTTTTAAAATGGCAGCCACACCGCTGGTGTTCATTCAGAACAGTTCCACTTTTTCTGGGCGTTTTTTGGGCGAGCGATATTGTGGGTCATATGTGTGCGAAGTGGTGAAAGTGATGGTGGACGATCTCCTGGGCGTTAGTTTCGGCAAATGATGCTCTTTACGACAAAAAGAATGAGCGGGTGGTATAATTGAATCTTGCCGTTAATTCCGTGCTGAAATTAACGCTGGGTGATATTACGGCCATTGATTCTGCTCATTCCGATGATTCAGCCCTAAAAAATTGGCTGGCGGTATTATTTTTTCCCAGCGTTACGCACATGGAGAAAGTAACGCTCGGCAATAAGTTTCTGAAAAATGACCCTCAGTTTCCATTTTGTGGCTAAATGGGCGATATCTGGGCGTTATACCTCATTTCAGCAGTAAAATGGACGTTAAGTGGGCGTTAAGCATGCAAAAAACGTGGAAAATCTAGCCCTATGTCTTTTACATTGATTTAATTTTAATATAAACATGATATTTACATTGATTTAATTTTAATATAAACCTTCAACATGAAAAACCCTTGTAACACAGTTTTTAAGGGAACAATGTAATTTCCCGTGCCCAAAGCTCATTATTTTCAATAATTTTTACCGAGTTAAAATAATAATTACATTAATAGGAAAGTTAACTTGTGCTTCAGCTAAGAGCATATGCCAACTACTGTCTTAGTATCTTAGTATTTTCATACAAGCCTTTTATAACATAGCCCTAAAATAAAAGCAAATATTGCACATCAAACTAAAATAGCCTATTATATACAAATGTTTGGACAATCACTATTCAGAGGCTACTGTCAGTGTTTTAAAAACACCCTGAATTGTTCGGAGGGGGATGCGTTGCCTAGTGATCTGGATAAATATATATTTAGCTAAATACTTGTTTTGAGAGCATAGAGTATATTTTTGTATATTCGCTAATTTTAGCAGGAGAGAGTATAAAATCATGTTCCTCGCTTTATATTTATGCTTGTAGTCCGAAGTTACTAAATAAGAACATGACAAACGCTTTTTGAATTCCAACTGTTTTTAGAAAATAAACACAGTTCTCTCTCCTAATTATCTGTAATTAAGTGAGCAAGTGTGGGAGCTGCAAACATCTCACTGCAGGAACAGGATGCAGTGGGTTAGAAGGCTATCCTTTCACCTTATGTAATCAAATGTCATAACTGAGTGGCTTTGTATGAATGAATGGCAATTAATAAGAATGATAGCAAATGTAAAAAACATAAATTAATAGACCAAAGTGACAATTAAAGTCAACTTTGCAATAACCAGAACAAAGTGCTGTCTTGACAGCAATCTTTGGACTGGAATTACTTGCGGAAAGGTTTAAAGCTGACCCGGAAAGAAAATAATTATTTACTTCTACAACATTACAATAATTTTATGTGGTATTGACCTTAAAAAAATCATTTGAGATGCCAGGCATACCCTGCTGCCTTTTCTTTTCCCATGGACAAGAGCCAAGCAGGTGCCAATCAGAAGAACTTCCAACAACAATCAGCTTTTAATCAATGGTAGGATGTGCCCACATAGAACAGGCTAGGTTAGTTGCTAAATGTCACAACCATGCTCCAGCCCCTAGAATACCCATGATCAAAATTATGCGAAAAGAACACAGAATTAAAGCAATCAAGCATTGAAGGGAAGACAACGTTCACTTTAAGTGAGATACTCGGTAGCTGAGGGAAGAGAGTGAAAGAGAGCAGAGAGACATAGTAAACAAATTCACTTTTACCACATATCTATTTTTGAAGGGCAAATGTAAACTCGATTTAGCATTACATGCACTCCATGATTGATACAGTTCAGCTTAATTTTCTGGGCAACGTTAATAGTTCTCACATAGTTTTAAACCAGTTCCTGTCTGCCATTAGAAAATCACTATATGAACACAGTTTACAATAAACTCTAAAAACCATTGTCTTAATGGTTATTTTCATCACCTTTGATAATGTTATTATGCTAATAAAACAGTAAATGCTATAAAGAAAGAAATACTTGCACTTATATAGTGCATTTCACAACCACCTGACATCTCAAAGTGCTTTACAGCCAATGAAGTACTTTTTGGAGTGCAGTTACTGCAGTGAGAAATGCAGCAGCCAATTTGTGCACAGCAAGCTCCCACAAATTGCAATGTGATAATGATCAGATAATCTATTTTTGTTATGTTGATTGAGGGATAAATATTGTACAGGACACTGGGGATAAATCCCCTGCTCCTCTTCGTAATAGTGCCATGGGATTTTATATGACCACCTAAGAGAGCAGACGGGGCCTCGGTTTAACGTCTCATCCGAAAGACAGCACCTCTGACAGTACAGTAGTCTCTCAGCACTTGAACCCACAACCTTCTGACTCAGAGTTGAGTGTGCTACCCACTGAGCCACAACTGACACCAATAAGCGGATTTGTCTACATAAGCAACTGTGTATTGTATCAGTTTTAGCAAACAAATATGTGCTTACCACTGAGTTTAAAAAATGCTGCTCTTCAAATTATAAAACTTTAATTTCTCTAATAAGGTCACAGAGGATTTGTCCCTGCTGGAAAACTGAGTCCACATCAGCCTGCAACACCACTAAATAACGTTCTGCTGCCACAGAGTTCATCTCTTGGTGTTGTTGTGGATGGAATAAATACCAGAAGACAATCTTTGCCTGAAAGATCTCCTTGCCTACAGCCAGTACCAATGCAGTATCAAGTAAGAGGCATTACAATTAAAAGGTTTATAAGTTGAACGTGATTGCATTGTTCTGAAACTAATTTTGAATTTTTATTTAATGTACCAGAATAGAGCAATAATGAAGATTCATTTGACCCTTTTCTCCCCGAGAAATGTAGTTCTGGATAATTTGGTCAAAGCGCTCATAAAGTACTGCATAAGTCTATAAAACACACTAAAACCTGTACAATAGTGCTGTATCTTTATTGTCCAAAATATAATGCAATCCTAAACAAGTCAAGATCCTATAGTTATTTACAAACATACTTTGAAATTCTTGTTATAATTAATTATGGATTTCTGCCAGTTTTAAAATATTGATATAGAATTAATGAAATTACAATGAGAATTACAGTAATATGTTCAATAATTCAGGTGATAATTTCCTACTCTTTTCATTGCAAACTTGATTGACTACTGCGATGGTCCATTGGGTTTTGTAATTTCTTAGACATCGGGAGGTAATAGGGCATTCAATCTCATGGAGCAACTATCAATCCATCAATCTCACTCTAAAGTGACCATCTCTTTCTTATCCTGCCTTAGCTATGGAGCAGGAGTGTCAGAAATTATTCCATATAATCTCCTTGCCTAGTCGAAAAAGATAGGCTGGGCTATGAAAGTGGAGAGAAAAACTGGGAGCTCCAAATAAAACAAAACAGAACTATTTCTTCTGTATGGAAGATTCAAAGTCCTAATCTGCAACAGACTAAAGTGCTGAGATAGGGACCTTCACTGGGAATGCTACAAAGGAAGCTTTCCTCTCTACATTCTTTATAAATGGGTTTATGATTTTGTTAACATGCACAGAGAGAAACATTTCCCTAATGTAATTTCTTTTGTATGCTATAAGGACTTCAAACTGAATGAAGTGAGAATGAATGCAACTCCTCATTATGTTTAACTGGCAATGAATGTTAAACAGCTCTATGGCCCAATTCTCTGATTACTGGAATGTGAATCAAGTATCTAAAGAACCATGTCGCTCATGTATCATTTTTTGGTGTGTGTTCAGGTTATTGCAGCATACCAGTTTACAGCAAGAGGACCTCACGAAGCCAGTTTACAACCTGGACAAATTGTAACTATACTGGAAGCTCATGATAAGAAAGGAAGCGCTGAATGGTATCTTGTCGAAGTGAATAGGCAAAGGGGATATGTACCTTCAAATTATTTGATAAAAGTGCCTTTCACTACAGGGAGAAAATCCTTTGGGCTATAATATTAACATCCTAGTATTTCAGAAGGCCTTCAAACAGTTGCACTAAATTGTCTTGCGTATATAATTTGCAGTCGCAAGGAGACATGATGAATTGTGAATCACTAAATTTAATGTTACTTATTCAGAACCATATGCATGTTTACATATAGTATCAGCTTTGTTAAAACAAAAAGTTTTTTTAGTTTTGAGAAATATAATGGAAACCAACATTATCAGAATGGCCGTTTGCTTTTATCAATTTTCTGTCAGTATTCAGATTTTATTATATGTACTAAAGGTTTATGGAAGTGCAAAATGTTGCTCCCTCCAGTGTAAAACACTCAACTTTACTAGTGCATTTTCCTTTTTAGCTTGTAAAGAAATATTATTGTTGAGATAGAATTCAGAATTAGTGAAGAATAAGGGTGTGGGCAGTTTTGGTCATGTTCATACAGGCAATTAGTGTTTAGTTTCAAATGAGCCATTCTCCACTAGTTAATTTCTAGTGGGATATGCTAATGAAACCTAACTATTTTAATCATTGGAAAAACATAAAATTAACTAAATTTTGGAGTTGAAGCTGGAGGGTAAATTTATAAATCCTGGTTCCATTTCTATGCACTGGCATCACTGACTTTAATGCACAAAAAATGGATTATTTTTGAAAGGAAATGTTGAACCTAGTTTGGGTTGTAACAAGCACACAAATGTTACAGGCCACAGCAATTTACTAACAATGGGCAATTGTTTTATTTTATTTACAGTGAAATAAAAGTTTTTCTGTGCATACCTTTATGCTAGCATTAAATATATTTTGTAATAGATGGAAGGAAGAATACTGTGAAGAATGAACTTTAACAAAGTATTGACATATTTTAAATGGTGAAACCCGTGTCTTATGTTATTAGAACTGAACAAATCATTTCAGCAATTTCCATATGGTTAACTGTTTTTGTGTGATAATGAACCCATTGAATGATTTATACCTTTCTTGGGAAAGACTCTCAACTGTCTAATCGAAATGCAAACAATCTAATTCATTTTACATAGGCTCAGTGAGAATAGCACGCTATGTAACATCATTAGCCTGACCTTTGAACTAATCCTATCTTTACACCTGTTGTGCAACATTCTTATAATCTTCTTTCTCAACTTTGAATTTTTCCTCAAAGCTCTCCTGCCTCTTATATTAAGCATTTCCTCTTGCCCATTTTAGTTTGCCTTCTCTTATTTTATTTGTTTCTATAAATACATTTATCCTAAATATGGCTGTAATGTTTAATATAATAATTACTGGGGATCTCCACTGTACATCATTTCAAAATAAACAGCATTATTTTTATTTTCTAGTTCCTCATATATTTTCTTTTATTAAATGTTGTAGTGACTTGTCCAAAACAAAAATGTTTACAAATGATATTCATATACACACTATCTTTGCTGTTTGAAGTGTACAACAGTAATATTTTATGATGATCATTAACGAATCAGTAATCAAATCTTGCAGACTTGCTGTGAATTGATGTAACTAATCGCTAAAGAATAATTACATTTCGTGAAATTGCTGGTTGAAGAAGCTCTTTAATTTTGTTACAGTATTTCAAGAATACAATTGTCCTATTGCAAGTGCTCATGTCAGATTCATAGATGATCAGAACATATTAGCAACAGTTTGCTCCTGTGTAATAAGAATTTAAAAGTATACTGCAGATGAAAAAGTATTTGACAGTATCAGCTGCATCAATAATGATGTTCTGCAAATCATTCCACATCATCATTTGAATATGACACACGAGACAACATCAGGCATCACACGCTGCACTCCTTCAATTTGATGTCCCTCATAACTGAAGTCTGAAATGCTTATCGAGCAGTTAAAGTGTAAAATTATCCACACAGAATTTTGAATGTTTTAGGCTGATAGGTACATTTTCATATGTTGTCATAATGCAAATCAGGATTTAAATCAAAGGCATGAAATCATTCCACTATATCGCACTAACTGAACACTTGGAAAATTGAAAATATATTAAATGTTCATAACAAAGTTTGAGTCGGAATATTTTTGCTGCTATTGTATGTAAAATATCTCTTGCATCGTCAACATTGTATTAAAATCTCAAATTGTGTATATTCTGTTTGCTGTTCCAAAAATATTTCATGAGAAAGTAGGAAACATGCGCGGTTACAGGAATGGCAATTCATGAGAGCTATTTTTAAAGTGTAAAAGAGCACATCTCGCATTCTTAAATTGGAAAAATTCTGCATTGGCATAAAAAATATTCTGGAATACTGCAAGTGTTATTGACCACTATGACATAATCCACTCAAGTACATCACTCTTTTAATTTTAAATGTAATCAACTATTGTCTGGACAGTGGGTCTCGGTTTCATTCCTGTAACAACAACAACTTGCATTTATATAGCGTATTTAATATAGCAAAATGTCCCATGGTGCTTCACAAAAGCTTTATCAAAGTTGGGCACTAAGCCAAAGGAGGACATCTCGGGATGGATAACCAAAGGTTGGCAGAGTAGGTTTTAAAGGAGGAAAGAGAAGAAGAGGCGGAGAGGTTTAGGGAGGGAATTCCAGAGTCTAGGGCCGAGGAAACTGAAAGCACTGCCCCTAATAGTGGGCCAATTAAAATCAGGGATGCGCAAGCTGCCAGAATTGGAGAAGTGCAGATCTCAAAGGCTTGTAAGACTGGAGGAGGTTACCGAGATAGTGAGAGGCGAGGCCATGGGCAATTTGAAAAGAAGGATGAAAATTTAAAAATTAACACATTGCTGGACCGGGAGCCAATGTAGGTCAGCGCGCACAGAAGTGATGGGTGAATGGGACTTGTTGTGAGTTAAGATATGGGCAGCAGTGATTTGGATGAGCACAATTTTATGAAGGGTGGAAGATGGGAGGCCAGCGAGGAGAGTATTGGAATAGTCTAGAGGTAACAAAGGTATAGATGAGGGTTTCAGCAGCAGATGAGCGGAGGCAGGGGTGGAGTGGGGCGATGTTATGAAGGTGGAAGGAGTCAGTCTTGGTGATGCAGCAGATTTGTGATTGGAAGTTGATCTCGGGGTCAAACACAATGCCAGGGTTGCGACCGGTCTGGTTCAGCTTCAGACAGCAGCCAGGGAGAGGGATGGAGTTTATGACAGAGACCGAAGACAATGGCTTTGGTCTTCCCAATATTTAGTTGGAGGAAATTTCTGCTCATCCAGTACTTGATGTAAGACAAGCAGTGTGACAAATCAGAGACAGTAGTGGGGTCAAAAGAAGTGGTGATGCAATAGAGCAGGGTGGTTAGCATACATGTGGAACTTGACATTGTGTTTTCATATGATATTGCCAAGGGGCAGCTTGTAGATGAGAAATAGAAGGTGGCCAAAGGTAGATCCTTGGAGGACTCCAGAGGCAATGGTGTGGAAGTGGGAAGAGAAGCCATTGCAAGTGATTTTCTGGCTACGATTGGATAGATAAGAATGGAACCAGGTGATCACAGTCCCACCCAGCAGGACGATGGTGGAGAAGCATTGGAGGAAGATGGAGAAGCTCAACCATAATGAAGGCTGCAGACAGGTCAAGAAGGATGAGGAGAGATTGTTTACCATAGTCACAGTCACATAGAATGCCACTTTGATAAGGGCCGTTTCAGTACTGTGGTGGGGCGGAAGCCTGATTATAGGGACTCAAACATGGAATTGTGGGAAAGATGGGCACGGATTTGTGAGGTGTTAACACGTTCAAGGACTTTGGAGAGAAAAGGGAACTTGGAGATGGGTGGTAGTTTGCAAGGACAGAGGGATTGGTTTTTTTGAGGAGAGGGGTGACAACAGTAAATTTGAAGCGGAGGAGGACATTACCTGAGGAAAGGGAAACTTTAACAATATCGGCTAATATGGGGGCCAGGAAGGAAAGGTCGACGGTCAGAAATTTGGTGGGAATTGGGTCGAGGGAGCAGGAGGTGGGTCTCATTGACAAGGTGAGCTTAGAGAGAGCACGATGGGAGATGTGAAAGAATCTCGAAAAAGATGTTAGATGAGGGCTTTGGGAGTGGGAAGACTTAGGGGAAGTTTGGCCTGGTGGGCTAGGGAAGGTAGGGAAGCAGCAGAGGCAGCTGAACGGATGGTCTCAATCTTAGTAGATAAAGTTGTTTTTTTGCTGAAATATTGTATTATTTACTAGCTTATAAAATAGGATAGAATTTTGCTCCTTCACTTTATTAATATATATAATTTTTTTTCTCTGAAACTGCATGCATTGTGTCCTGTAAGGACTTTTTATTGTACAAAACCCAAACTTTTGTGCATACTTTATTTGTAATATCCACTGCACTTTCAAATTTAAGGGAAACAAATAGGCAGTGAACTCTTTCAAGATGAATTTTCATTTTATTGCCACAAAAAACTAAGCTGAAATGTGTCGACAAAGCAATGCCTGAAGAATATATTTTGACCCTTTTGTATGCTGAATTAAACATGGTATTGATGTGGGTTTTTGCATTATACTGATGACAAGTGTTGAGTGTAGTATGGGAGTAAAATTGGCCAGATCAATTTCTGGCAAGCAAACATAAACAGAGCTCTGCTTTGCCTGGATGGATGTATTGAGCTGGTGATACAACTCAGGTCTGCTAGCTGTAAATTGCTCAGATCACGGTAGCAGTTTTAATCTGGTACCTGGAGTGTAACAGTGCCATCAGATATCACGCTTTCTTTAGTGATGATTATAGTGAAGTAATACAACACATTTGATTGGAAGACCTAAAAATCTGAAGAGCTAAACACATTGCTATTTGCACTGTTTTATTCACTAACACATTAGTGAGGATTGGCTCAATAGTAGCCTCTGCATTGGCAAGCTATAGGTTCGAGCCCCATGGCCTATTCCTGCTCCTAGTTCTTATGTCCTATTTCTTATGTTCTAAAGATAACCACAGCAAGCAGAGACAGAAGTTCAGGGCTTTGAATATTGGGTTGACATCCACCAGGGTACTTGCGTCTCATGGGAGTGGAATGTTGACGCCTCACCACAGCGATCTGTTTCTCCTGGCAAGGAGTTGAGAGTCAGGCTAACGCTATGTCCACGTGAAAAGAGGCTTTGTTACAAAACAACCCCAAGCACAATCTGCTGGGGTAAAATCCGTGGAAGAAATGGGTTGCCTCATGTACTACATGGAAAAGAAGAAGATTAGTTAACACGATAAAAGTAAACTTAGATGAATTCTTTAACATCTTGCATCTAGAAAAAATGAAAGGATAATATGAGAATTTTGGCTGTCAAAACTTTTCTATAACTGGCATTGTAAGTATAACGTAAATGTCTCATCAGCTGAAATCACAGTTGTTACAGGCTGCAGATTCATTAACATGCTTATCATATGAAAGAGAAACACTTCATCTATGCATTGATTTCCTGAATACATTGTACAAAAAATTAGAAGAATCACCAGAAGCCCATGCATGATAATTTATTCATCTGAATGATGAAGTAAGGAATTTGAAGTGCATGTTTGTTGCCACACAGTTAATGATTGACATGATATAAATGATCATTTATT
Organism: Pristiophorus japonicus; assembly: GCF_044704955.1. Taxonomy (NCBI): domain Eukaryota; kingdom Metazoa; phylum Chordata; class Chondrichthyes; family Pristiophoridae; genus Pristiophorus; species Pristiophorus japonicus. The sequence goes on along the minus strand of NC_091980.1, from coordinate 99,509,707 downwards.
CCTCAGTGAATGTTTCTAATAGGCACCATTTCACTTTCATAACAAATAACGATAATTATAGTTAACATTAATCTTAGAAAATGTGAGTAGTTCTTTATAGTCATTTCTTTGTGGCTAAACCTAAACTAAAAGTAAAAATATAGCAAAGATATATACTCACACAGGTATCAGTAAAGGGTTTTGCTTGTAGTGCATATTGACCTAAATAGTACTATTTAAATACTTTCTAAATAAAACAAAAAGTATCATTGCACCTTTCATATTGTAATAAACATGAATATAATGGTCAGAGGGCTTTTCTTCAGTACAGTGTATTTGAGTACTGCTGAGAGTTTATGTCTCTGGTTAGAATAACAATGAGAGCTGCACTCGCTTGTGTAGCAAACTGTGAATGCCTCCTTCCTCTTTTAGCATTTTGAATACTGAGCTGTCATGTTATTAAAAGTTTTCCCCTTTTGTTATGCTGTATGAGCACAAGCTGTTCTCTCTTCAGTAGACTTGTCTTAATTTCACAGCTGACCTTCAAAGATATTTTGCAGCATTTTAGTCCCATCTACCAAAAGACAGATTGAATGTTCCAATCCAGCGAGATTGCCGAGATGAATGGCCACCTGATTGTAATTTTTCAACCTAGCTTGTTCTCTTTTTATTCCCACAAATTATTTTTGCACGACAGTTTGTGCAATCTCACTCAGGAAGCCCATAAGAGTTTATGTCATTGGAAATAGAAACAATTTCATTGGTTCAGCATGGGCCGCTCTTCTGAGGTTGGTGTTAAAGCATAGAGCTTCACCCGGGCCCATAGTATACCTGTAAACTGACACTGGATTAGCAGTGTGGAAAAACGTAGCAGTGTCCTGCACTGACATCTCTTTCCTTAATAAGCACCTGTACAATCATTTGCCATAAAAAAGAGAAACCACATCAACTGGCGCTGGTAAATCCAAGAAATACATTTGGAGCACGTTGTTGCCAATAGCATTCAATTAAGTATTTTGATTTTCTCCTTAATTTCCAATTCCTAATTCTTGACGTTGATTAAAAAAGAGTTTAACCTGGACTTAATCTGTCCAAGCTGCTTAAAAAGGGCAAAGAGCAGATTTAACTGTATTCTGAGGAAGTCTTCAGGAGGACAATTTTGAATGTGTATAAGAGAGTCACGGCCAGGTCAGAAGAAAAATTTAATGCAAGCTATTTTTATACTAGCTCCGAATAATACTGATATGTTGCGTCTGGATTTTGATACCTGTTTTGATTCCACTACAGATTTGAATAATATTTGGATTTGCCTACCAATTGTGCAATAAACTTTTCTTGAAATTTTGCATTTACAAGACTTCAAGAAAAGTTTATTGCACTATTGATAGGCTCGAGGCACAAAGCTGTTTGCCTGCACTTGCATCATCAACATTTCTCATTCTTGGCTCTTCTGGGGTGGGAGATGGAATTTGTTTCGGTCTTGCTGCACTAGTCTTCATTTTAGTCTTGTGCTCACTGACAGAACTGGAAGAGAGAACTGTTGGTTGCTAGGTGTAGCAGACAGCTGTGGAACTGCTTCATAATAAGTAAGTAGGTCATCTTTACTGTTATCTGAATATCTTCAGTCAAGGTTTGGCAAGCAGCATTAAAAACAAGTATTCTCTCCCTGAACCTGTGGATTGTGGAAATGTCTGGAAAAGGAAAAAATGGCGGTAAAGCTCGGGTCAAGGCCAAGCCTCGCACCTCACAGGCTGGACTGCAGTTCCCTATGGGCCGCGTTCACAGGCTTCTGTGCCAAGTGTGTGGGTGCAGGAGCCCCAGTCTACATGGCTGCTGTGCTCGAGTATCTGACCGCTGAAATCCTGGAGCTGGCCGTCAATGCGGCCCGCGACAACAAGAAGACCCGCATCATCCCCAGACACCTGCAGCTGGCTATCCGCAACGATGAGGAGCTCAACAAGCTGCTGGGAAAGGTGACCATCATTCAGGGCGGGGTGCTGCCTAATATCCAGGCTGTGCTGCTGCCCAAGAAATCCACCACCGGGTCCAACAGCAAGTAAAGCGGACAAGATTTAACAGAATAATGTGGTCTGAATTTGAGAATAAATGTTGACATTTGTGTCAATCTAGATTGCATCCAGTCCTGCATAAAACCATATCTCCTCTGGAGACAGACCAGAGGTAACTCCATTCCATGAAATATGGGCTCAATAGTTCCAGTGAATCAGAATATAGCTGTCTGAATTTCACAAACATATTAAATACTTCAAACATCTTATATTGAATTGATCATTTACTTTATGAAAGTTTGACAAGAGGTTTGGGTATAACATACACAACACTAGAAGAATGTATTTGTGCAGTTTGTCTCCTCATTTTCATGTCAGATATCAGTTTACTCTGCACTGACACCATATCATATTACTAAAGTAGACTGAATATATTAATGAGCTACAGCAATGACAGGTACTGAAAAAAAGAGACAATTTCATAAAATAAGAAAAATGCATTACAGTACTTTTAAATAATGACCTGCTATATTTCTGTTAGGCTCTCTTTAAACACTGATATAAACTGACTGAAAGCCTTTTATTTTGATCAAGTTATACATGGATATTTCTTTAACTACCATACAGTGATTACTCTGTTGACCAGAATGCAATACACCACCGCTGTCAATAAGTATTTCAGTCTATTTGCAGCCCTAATGAGTGTCTGCTACAAATAGAATTAAATGTGATTCATGGAAAATTATGCACAATATCATGAAGGGGTCATGGTAAAGAATTCGGATTCTACAATTTGTTCTCGAAGCCCAATTTTAAAAAATCTGCCACACATATGCAATATACAGTTTGAGGGTTGTTACCCCTTTTATAATGTGTTCAATGAAAAGCACTTCCAAATGGCACAATGTGGACTAGAAATTCGGCAGGTTTGTGTCCCTTTTACCGCCATGGCGGAGCAGAAAAAGTACTTTTTTTGGCACTAAATGCGGCGCACAAAATTTAGTGCCCGGTTGGAAAATTCGGCAGCGGTTTTGCGTCGGTGATAAAAATTATTGCCCGCCCATTTTTTTAAACTATTTTTACGATGTCAATTGGCGTGCAATGCTCCTCTATTGCTGCAGGAGGAAAATTGGCCGATATTGCCACTTTTACCGCCCACCCAAAAACACGTCCGAAAAAATCAAGTCTTACCAGGTCAGACCCACGGCACAGCCGACGCTAACGATGCCATCTTGTAAAATAGAGCAGAAATTCAGTGCATAAAAGGATTTGGAGGGAAGGCTGCATTTTACACATTGAGATTTTTGTGAGTTTATAGTTTGTTTTTAAGGCTGTTTAAGGACATTTAAAAGAATGGGGGCTATAATATCTCTGTCATCATTGCTGGCTGTTTTTTCTATGCAGCATCGAGCTGGAAGAAGGCTTATTTAAGAGCATTTTGAGCATTATCAAAGAGCTCGCAGACGTATGGGGAGGAGGCATTACCCCCCATGAGTTTACAGGGAACAGAGCTCATATCTGCAGCTGTCTGAGGCTCAGTGCATTCAAAGGCTTCCAAAAAGAGGTGCTCACAGAGATATGCCAGCTGAGAAAGGCAGACCACAGCCTACCAGTGGGAACAGGACTACATTGCCCGTCAAGGTGAAGGTGATTGCGGCACTTGCCTTCTATGCCTCCGACTCCTTTCAGGCATCAGCAGGGGACATTTGTTCCATCTCGCAGTTCACTACACATAGCTGCATTCGCCAGATGACTACTGTACTGTACGCACGCAGGATGGACTTTATAAAGTTCCCAATGACCAAGGAGGCACAGAATGAGAGGGCTATATGTTTTGCACGAATTGCTGGTTTCCCCAAGGTTCAGGCTGCCATTGACTGTACGCATATTGCCCTCTGAGCTCCTTTAGAAGATCCAGAGGTTGACCGAAACCGAAAGGGATTCCACTCCCTGAACGTACAGATGGTCTGCGACCATACTCAGCGCATCATGGCAGTAAATGCCCAGTTTCCAGGGAGCATCCATGATGCTTTCATCTTGCATGAGAGTAGTGTCTCATACCTGTTTGAGCATCAGCTACAAGGCCAGAGTTGGATACTGGGGCACAAAGGTTACGGCCTCGCAAACTGGCTCATGACCCCCCTCCGGAACCCTCAAACACAAGCCGAGCATTGCTATAATGACAGCCATATAGCCACATGCAACATCGTCGAAAGGACAATTGGAGTGCTCAAGCAGTGCTTCCGATGCCTGGGCCACTCTGGGGCAGCCTGCAATACTCCCCTCAGTAGGTCGCTGAGTTTATTGTGGTGTGCTGCATGCTACATGACTTAGCCATCATGAGGGGACAGGATTTGCCACTGGGGACTACAGGACCACCTCATGAGAAAGGGGAGGAGGAGGGGGAGGAGTAGGAGGATGATGGGGAGGATGAGAAGGAGGATGAGGAGCCTGGCGATGAACCCATGCCACCACCCTCACCACCACTGTTATGGCTATAGTGTACTTATGAATGACTCCACAAGGCAATGTGTTGTACTTGAACTGTAGTGACCTTGGTCCTTTATTCCAAACTCAAGAGTGCTGTGCAAGTATGGTTTGCAGCTTTTTATACAGGGCCCTACCACCAGGGCAGGAAACCCCTAGTCTCCACCAGTTGCACCCTCTAGTGGTGGCCAGCATGTATGTACACGGTGTGAAACTTATTGATAGTACATCAGGTAAACAAGTCACCATCTTATACAATCTCACAGTGACTACACCTAGTGTACATCCATAGTCAGCATATAATTGTGCCAATTTATGCTCTGGCTTAGCTCTCCCCAGACTTAAGTACCAATAGCCCTTGCACCTTGGCTGTGCTTTGGCTTGGCCCTCTCCCTGTAACCCCCAAGTCCTTTTGTCACTATGTTTGGTAGTGATTATCAGATTAGATGGTTCGATGATGCGGTGGAGGTTTCAGTGGGTTTTGGGTGTGATCCATGTGTGCGTCCATGGCTACATACATCCAATTTCCCCTCCTCCCCCCCCACCCCCACACCGAGATCATGCGGATGACCTGTTACATTAACATACAGGATCAGACACAGTGCAGGTACAAAGAAAGGAAGAACTTTTTTTTTTCAGCTTGTATCGTGGCACCTAGGTTCCGTGACTTACATTTGTTACGTTTTACGGTCATGCACCAGGATTGGGTAGATTGCAGTCATGGTTTAGTCATGGTCAGTACTGAGGTAGCAGTACAGGTATGCAAGGACGCTAGTTCCAGAGCAACCGGGCGGAGCCCTAGTCGTCTGATGGCGGCACTGCGCCCCCTGCTAGCAGAGTGGGCTTGGTTCGCTCACCGAGCCAGGACTCAGGGCCTTTGCCATTGCCTAGTGGTGGGCAGAGCCACAGAAGTGTGTAGCTTCCTTGTCCTCCTTTGAGGGCTGCAGAGTCTTCTGCCTTCTCTCTCACGGTGTTGGGAATCTGGTTGTTCTAGGTCCCGTTTGGGGAATTAGTTGGTTCTGAACTTTCGCTCCCGGACATGGCCGAAGTAGCAACTGGGTCTGGGGACTGCACCGTCTCCACCCGGGTGGTGGGCAACGGCGGCCGACTGCGTGTATTGGTGCCATTTTTGTTTCCAGGTCCGTGGCGAATGGTGCCATCAGGTGCCTGCAGCGTGGGATAGACCTGGGGCAGGGTATCAGGCTCCGCACCTTTACCCTCCCGAATTCATTCGCTTGCTGCTCGAGGAGACACTCTATTCCCGACATCTCGCAACAACATTTTGTTCTTTATATTAGGACAGGTACCGACATCTCTCAACATTCTGTTTTTTACAGTGCCGACATCTCACAACAACATTCTGTTCTTTACAGTGCCGACATCTCGCAACAACATTTTGTTCACAATCTTAAGCGGTTCGTTACATTAATTGTCATGCATACAATGTCTCTTTAAGTTCAGTTGGTTGCAGGTCTCCTTTAAGAGAACCATGCTGGCTTTACCCCATTCAGATCCTTTGCTGGACCCCAAGTGTTGGTCCCTCAGCGTTGCACCTCGTGATGTTGCCGCGGCCATTTTTTTTCCAGCCATGTTGCTCCTCGCTGCAGCAGGAATGTCATCTTGCCTCTGTCCTCGAAGTCGACTGCCTTGATCCTTCTCTCCCGCGATTCTGCCACAAACGCTGGAAGGGTACCCGTGATTTCGATCTTCCTCCCTAGGAGTCCTGCCACTGGAGCCAGGAAGGTATTTTTAGGTCGTTCTGGTTGGATCATTGCCATGCAGTCGTAATGGATGGTCTGTGCCTCAGGTGCTGCACTGCTCTGTTCTCTGGTGCCTGGCCCAAGCGAAGGTGAGATTTTGCTCTGCCTCTGAGCACGGGGGACATCAATTGCTGGAGTGAAGAGGTCTTCCCATTTCCACTGGATCTTCCCCATCCACCTTCTTCCGAGTAGCATTGGACCATCACCTGCAACAATCCACAGAGCTAACTTATGCATCACGCTATTATGGATTACACATACATCCACACTACCAAGGACTGGGATCGGTTCCTTGGTGTAGGTGCACAACTTTCCCTGCACTGGTACCAGCTCGGGTCATTTTTCATTCCACAGCCTCTCGAAGGTATCCTGGCTTGCTCCCGTGTCCACTTCCTTGAAGACTGGAACGCCGTTTATCTCGACTTCCATCTTCACTGGAGGACAATCGGTGGTGCAGATATACACTCCATACACTTCTTCTTGGGGCTGAGCTGCCTCTCTGGCCAAATCATCATATTCCCCGCTGTCTACCAAAGTCATCTACCAACTCCTCTGCTAGATGTTGAATCGTATTTCTTTAACACATGCGCTGGAGGTGGCCCTTCATGTTACAGGCTTTGCATATGTACTCTGCAAACCGACACTGGTGAGCCATATAGTTTCATCCACAACGCCAGCATGGTGCTACTTGATTAGCACCCCTCGGTGGACTCTGATTTCTGGAACCCTGAGGTCTGTGCTCTCTGCCCTGGGCAGAGCCACGCTCTACAGTCTTACCTGTGAAAGGCACCATTCTGTGTACAGTACTTGCCGAGTTTGAGTCCACAGGCTGAATGATTTGCTTGGTGCTACAGATCGAGGTCATGAATGCCTGACTGATGCCGATGGCTTTCTGCAGGTTGACTGTGATGGCGGCAGATAGTAGCTGGTGAAGGAGGCCCTCGTGGCCAATTCCTATAACTAAGATGTCTCGCAATGCTTCGTTGAGGTCCGTGCCAAAATCACACGGTGCCGCAAGTCTCCTGAGGTCGGCAGCATATTTTGCAACCTCCTGGCCCTCAGGTCTGCGGTGAATGTAGAATCTGTGCCTGGCTGTGAGAATGCTCTCCTTTGGTTTAAGTTGGTCGCAAATTAGTTCAGTCAGCTCATTGTATGTCTTATCCTTGGCCTTCGTGGGTGCCAGCAAGTCCCTGACGAGGCGATAGACCTCGGGCCCACAACTGGTCAGCAGCATAGCCTTGCGCTTCTCCACCAATGTGTCTGTCTCCCCTGCCAGGTCGTTTGCCACGAAATATTGCGCGAGCCTTTCCGTGAAGGCATCCCAATCATCACCCTCTTTGAAGTCTTTTAGTGTGCCAAAGGTAGCCATGATCGCGTGAAAGTCCTTATTCTCGTCGCCAGTTGTTATGGCTATAGTGTACTTATGAATGACTCCACAAGGCAATGTGTTGTACTTGAACTGCAGTGACCTTGGTCCTTTATTCCAAACTCAAGAGTTCTGTGCAAGCATGGTGTGCAGCCTTTTATACAGGGCCCTTCCACCAGGGCAGGAAACTCCCCGGTCTCCACCAGTTGCACCCTCTAGTGTTGCCAGCATGTATATACACAGTGTGAACTTTATTGATAGTACATCAGGGAAACAAAGTCTCCATTTTATACAATCTCACAGTGACTACACATAGTGTACATCCATAGTCAGCATATACAACAATCACCACCACAGGGGAGGCCTCATGGAGCTTTCGCCACAGCAAAAATCACGTCAGCTGCTCATAATTCAATCCTTTGCTTGAACAGTGAATGACACATTTCACCATTGCCTGCTCACTCTATCCCACCATATTGACTATTCCTCCTCTTCTTCTGCAAATGGGATACTGCACAAGAATGGTTAAGGTGAACAAAATAATTTAGAAAACATTTATAAATTTATGAAACTTTGTAAACTTCAATTTTGAAACTTAATTACATTTTTGACTTGAACATAATTTGTAAAACTTTAAAAACTTTTATAAAATAACCAAAACAGTAAAACAACAACAAAACAACAACTCCTGCACCAAATGTCTTTTAACTGCGGCCACCTTTGCCCCCCTCGTCCTAACACCCACCCCCTCGCTTCTTGCCCCTACCCGCATTGGGACCAAGATGATATGCAGCAAGGCATACAGAGCATTGCTGTTGTTGGGGGAGAGATAATGGAGATGCCATTGGAACCCCTGGAGAAGTTCCTGGTTTGGAAGGTCTGGCTTCTGAGTGGCGAGGCTCTTGCTTGGCCTCACCACTCACAGGTGATGCTGGTCTGTGTGATCATCATCAGCAATCTGGGACATGCCCTCCCTCATGTCCTCAGATACTGCCACAACGTTGCCGGAAATGCCACCCAGGATCTCAGGGTTGGGGTGATGCATCACATTACCCCAACCCTATCCACAGACACTACATCACATTACTCGAACCCTACTCCACAGACACTGCATCACATTGCCCCAACCCTAGTCCACAGACACTGCATCACATTGCCCGAATCCTACTCCAAAGACACTGCATCACATTGCCCCAACCCTAGTCCACAGACACTGCATCACATTGCCCGAATCCTACTCCAAAGACACTGCATCACATTGCCCCAACCCTAGTCCACAGACACTGCATCACATTGCCCCAACCCTAGTCCACAGACATTACATAACATTGCCCCAACCCTAGTCCACAGACACTGCATCGCATTGCCCCAACCCTAGTCCACAGACATTACATAACATTGCCCCAACCCTACTCCACAGACACTGCATCACATTGCCCCAATCCTAGTCCACAGACACTGCATCACATTGCCCCAACCCTAGTCCACAGACATTACATAACATTGCTCCAACCCTAGTCCACAGACACTGCATCACATTGCCTCAACCCTAGTCCACAGACATTACATAACATTGCCCCAACCCTACTCCACAGACACTGCATCACATTGTCCCCTAGTCCAGACACTACATCACATTGCCCCAACCCAGCCAGGGATTTTGCAGGACTTACCCTCAGTTTCGAACATGGGCTCAGCACCCTCATGGGTAGTTGGTCTCCCGGAGGCAGCAATAAGACCAGCTACTCTCTCCTCCAGGTCCGTCAATGGCATGGTTCGGGGCAGACCACTGCCTTTCCGTCGCTGCTCGCGGCAATTATGGGACAACTTTTCTTGCAAAAATGACAATAGAAATGGTTACCAGAGTGCCATTCTGCTCTTGTGGCACACACAGATAGCCATCAAAGCACTTATACCATACTGTGTGCATGGCCCTGAAAGCTACATGTGGTTCATGAGGAAGACATTGACGCGGAGAAACATCTTTTGAGATATCAGAAAGCAATCTTAATAATGTCTAATGACCATCATGGCAAATAAGGTGCAACACTAAGTCTACCCATATCAATATGTGTCAGATTTACAATTTAAGTAATCAAGGAGTGCATCAATAAAAATATTACTCTCACAACCCTGCAATGGTCATTCCACCTTTTCCTGCACTGCTTGTGGTCCCTGCAAACATTATCAACTGAGGAAACCTCCTCAGCAGCACAGGTCCAAAATTGCCTTATAACGGCTAGGGGGTGTGGTGGATGGGATTAATTCAACACCTCCTATTAAACTTTCAATTGCTGTGATGAGGGCTTCAGAACTGAATTTCTTGGCTCTCTGCCTGCTATATTCACCCTGCAGATTGGGTGAACTGTGCATGCGTGGATGCACCCTGACAGCTGACCAGAATTGCGGGGGGAAAAAAATCAAAAGAAAACAAAATCGGGGGGAAAAAAATTTGCGCATGTCCGTTTTTTTTTCAGATCGGTGAATTCAGCTTCAGCACACAAATGTAGTTGTGCAAGGCCGGATTTACCGCTACTGCTATCGCTGGTCACCATTTGGCGAATTTTGCAGCGCCCAGCGGTAGCAGTATTCTGGCACCAAAACAAAACACTGCGAATATCGCCAAAAAAACGGCAATAATGCTATTTTACGAATTTCTAGCCCTATGAGTCTTATTCACTTCTATCAATGATACTGAATGCAGTTTTTGGCTGTCAGTTGTCACATCTTTACTATTGTGGGATAACATTATTTACTATCTCAAAGCTATTATTACCTAGGTATTTATTACTGAAGCTAGAAAAACAAATCACAGTTAAAGCTGTCATTATCGTTCTGTGTTCCCAATTTCTATCTATAGTCTTGCTTTGTAATCAACATATTTTCTCTGCTTCTGATACCTCCTTCAATGATCCAAACCTCAATCTTTATGCCTTTAACGTATTTCTATTGTCTCCCCTGATTAGTGTTCTTATTGTCTGTCTCTTTATTTTCGCAATTTTGTTGCATCTTCTCCTAGCCTCTATTCGTGTGCCTAATATTTCTTTCCATGATCCTGATCTTTATTTAAATGTAAAGTTTACAATGGCAGTCTTCTCTTAATCGTATGGCAGTGAGAATAATTTCAATTTCACAGATTTGTAATCCATAACCTGATAACACTTAGTAAATGTTAATCTGCTAATGGTCATCTAGAATTTTACCAGTAAAGCAAAACATTCTAAGATACTCCATTCTATTATTGCAAATATAAAAATTAGTTTTTCTATTTCAAAATAGTTTATACTTAATGGATTTTAGAGCATAGTCACAATACCTGTATAAATAGTTGTGGAAATCATAGATAAAATTAACAGCAGTGCATGCAATTATTTTGTAATTCTTAAGCTCCTCTATAGCTAAAGAGAACAATGTCAAGCTATAAATAAAAACAGAACATGCTGGAAATTCACAGCAGGTCAGGCAGCATCTGTGAAGAGAGAAACAGTTAGCGTTTCAGGTCAATGACCATTCGAAGGGTCATTGACATGAAACGCTAACTCTGTTTCTCTCTACACAGATACTGCCTGATCTGCTGAGTACTTCCAGCATTTTCTGTTTTTATTTCAGATTTCCAGCATCCACAGTATTTTGCTTTTGTATTAATGTCAAGCTATAACTTGATAGATGGAGTTTTCTCAGCCAGGGAGAGACAGACAGAGAGAGAGAGATGGAGACAGAGAAAAATTTGATCCCTAAATTGAGATTTCCATCCATGGACATAAATAAAAGCTCTTCCCACATATTTGTAGGTGTGGTAGTATCAACTCCGGTGGAGTCTTGTGTAAATTGACCATTGAAACTGCTTCTGAAGTACGAGCTCAAGATACCAAGCAGCGACCTATTCAGCCAAATGAATGATTGTATGTTGCCTAGAGAATAAGTGAGCAAACTGTGTCTTGAACTCATTGCATTACATTGTAACCATTATGCATTTTAGAAGAGCAGTCGTCCAATATTCTCAAGAACATATTGGAAGAGGCTTTAAAGCAATGATCAGATTGAAAGCTTAATGTATCTTTTGAGACTGCTAATCTTTTATTTCAGTCACGTAATGTTGTTCATCATTCAAAGTTAAATGCTGCACAGGCATTTGATAGAAGATGCATATGTTTATTTAACTTTAGGAAAGTGTCACATTTCCTGATTTTTTGACCATTTTTTCGCAGACAATTCCTTTTAATATTGGGTCTTAAAAGCATAGGGAGTGAATGTCTGTTGGGGTTCTCCTGTTCATCCATTTATGCCATTCTCTGGGGTTTCTGTAGCTTCTTTGCCAAAGTTATAGCAGACAAACAGGAGAACCCCCTGCCCCCACTCACACAGAAATTCACCCCACAGTGCATTCAGACAAGTTTTTGAAGAAGCCCGAGAATAGTTAAAGTACGAATGAAGTAGTTTTGATGTTCTTTCCTTGTACACTGCAAATAATAAGCAGTGTGTTAGTATCTCCTAGCATTGAAAAGAACTCACAACTATTATATTGGAAAATCTGTAATGCTTTTTTGCAAATGAACAAAGAAATGAAAGCTAGATGTTGGGACACAGATTGGCTTTTTGATTGGCTCTGTGCCGACTATTTTTAAAAGAGAAAGCTGCACGGGACCTTGCAAAGGCTCATAAATCAGAAATGCCAAAGAAACAGTTAGAAGATATTGGGGTTAAAATTGGCACCCCCCCTTATTCGAGGTGAGGAGGGACTTCCTGCGCCAGGCACAGTAGTCCCGCCCAGGCAGCAAAATTGGGCTTACGTCCCCCGAGAGGAAGTGGAGCACAATGTCGCGTGCTCCACTTCCTCTCGGGGGTGGGACTGGGGCGCTAACCATGGGAATTTTCAAGTGCTACGCGGAGAGCCGCATGGTGCTGGCAGTAGAACAGGGCTCTCCCTTTCCGTTAAAGGGGAGGGCACACTGCCGACTCTCCATTGAGGAGAAGGGGCCACCACTACACCACTAGGGAGAGGGATGCCATGGCAACAGCCCAGCACAGAAACGGCATGCTGGCTGCAACATGACGCCACGGACACTGCGATTTCAGGAGGGCATGTCCGCGACCGGTAAGTTGGCCATTTTTTCAAAATGTCGGCGCCGCACCTCCCCTTTAATTTTTGCCCCGCGGGCACCTCACAGGCACTACCGTAATTTTGGTCCAGGGTGAAACGGGCCGCAGCGTATGTGATGCTACCAGCAGGAATGGGGCGCTACTGGTTAGTGCCTCCGCTAACTCCCACAGAATTTTGCGGGAGTCGGTAGCGGCCCCGCGCCCTGGGCGAGAATTCGTTTGTGCCCCGTTAGCCCCCTCCCCCTGGGGGTACTAACGGGTGGCGCAAACAACACAAATTTCTTCCCCATCTTGTTTAAGTCAAGGAAGGTGATCCACTGATGTGGGAAAACATGATATGTTAATTTTATATTATTGTATAAAAATAGGTTGCATATGAATTAAGTATTATCATAATTGCTGTATTGTATGTTCACCTTACTGTGAAATAAAGCAACTTATCAATTCATATCTCTCCTCATCTCACAAATGATTGCTTAGTCCATTTTTGGAGAGATTGAAGAAATACATGTGTAAGATATGAATATCCAGTTCACGATGCAACAGGATATTGTTAAATTCTCGAGTTACGCTAATGTACAAGTAGATATAGTGTCTGTGAGTCAACTTCCATAAAAGTAAAAGGTTCAGATCATTTGTGAGAGCAATTGATGCTGAAGCTTAGAAGATATCTATGGTAGACACAAATGCATAGCAGTGCAAAAAAGGATATATTAGAATTCAGCCTTTAAAAAGCCAATACCAGCTGAAGATTGCAGGCTGTGGCACAGCAGATATGTAGCAAAGTGTTTGGATCACTCAGTTCACTGTCAGCTATGTGCACTGGATGGTTCATGTGTATCTTGTCCCACTTTGCAAGAATCTCTGCCACTGACAGATGACAGGAGATGTCAGTAATCAGTTGTGTGCTGATGCCAGGGCCAGCCTTAGGGATAATGGTGCCCTGGGTGAACTTGTATTTTGGCACCTTTTCTTTGGGTTTGTAGTCGTATTAGCAAAAGTTTCAGAATTAAAGCTGTACTCACAAAAGTTATTTATAGTTTAAATAATAAATGATACAAGTCATTAAAAAAACATTATAGCTAAGTGACAAATAAACTAAACATTAAATTAAACACTAAACTAATAAATAACAATAAGAAAAACTTTGTTCACCAAGATATCTTGAGCCATATCATGCTCAATAGACAGGATAGCCAGTGAAGATAGCCTATTGTCTCCCATAGATGATCGTAAATATAGTTTTATGAGCTTCAACTTTGAGAAGCTGTTTGCTGTTCACCACCGATACAGAAATAGTTAACAGGATCCCGAGTGCTATCCATGTGTTTGGGAACTTGCTCTTGAAACTTGGGGGCCAAAATTGCCCCTTCCCTTAAGGCCTGGTACCTCCGGAAATTGGGGGCCACACTGCGGAGTGGAATGACCGCCGATTTTTCGTGGAATGGCCGCCATTTTGAAAATTCCGCTCCTGCGTTATCCCGGCGGTGACCCGCTCCCCCCACTACCGCTCCGCTGCTACCGATCTATCCTAAGTGCATCATCAGAGTGCGCACCGCCAATGTTCCCCCCTGATCGCGAAATTCCACGGAGAAAATCTTGCTGCCGCTGCTCGGTGCTACCAACAGCTTTTTCTGCCGATGCACTGTGCTTGGAGTGTGTTCAAAGTGATGGTGTGGCTGCCATTAAAGGGGAGGACCTACTATCGCGGCTGGCATCTTAATTTTTTTTGTTGGCCGACAACCATGTTGAGCCGACAATTACACCCCCAGGTTTGGCCGGGCCGCCAACAGGCAGCCTGGCACCCCCTCTTGGATGCCAGGCCGCTGGCCTGGCCAAAACCCTCCCTAGTGGCGCAGTGGAATGAACTTCAAGAATCACACAGGCTCTCCCCTTTAAGTAAAGGGGAGAGACGAGGTGATGCGCCAGCGCAATGATGTCATCAGCGCAACGCTGATGACTAACAGCGGAGGACAGTCTGACCGGCCCCAACTTCCACCCCTCTAGTGTGCGAACTTCCGCTCACCACTGTGCCTCCGCCCCCATTATGACTGACTTCCGGGCCGCTGGAAAAAAAAGCCAAAAAGTGGAATTTCGCTCAAGAGGCCACCTCATCAACCGCACCGGTAAAAACATCTGAAACAGGTTTCTGGCGGTGGGCAATTTTGGGCACTTGAAATTTGCTCTTAAGGAGCACTATATCCGTTTGGAGTGAACTTTAAAGATAGCCAAGTTCTTCCCAGAGGTCGATGCTGTTAATGTCAGACCCTCTTGACCAGCAGCGACCACCGCACCCCCCCACCCCGACCACAGTGCCCCAGGCAGTTGCCCACCCACAAGGTCAGTTTTGTCTGATACCCCTTGCAACTGTTACCCTAGAGTCCTCTAAGCAGTGATCAAGCTGATGCTCTCCTCCATGTACTTTTTTTTTGTGCTGAAGCACTGTGACATCTGAATGTTGGGAGTGGGCTATTCTTAGTTGTCCCTAGCAGGGAAACAATTGTTCATTAAAATACTTTTCCATAATGATGTACTTTTGTAGCAAAGATTTCTTTATTGCATCACAACTAAATAGTATTAGCCTATGGCTCATTGCACTTATATCATTAGCAGTGTGCAACAAAATTTTTAAACCTCCTGTTCCATTAGTATCAATACAGGACATCGATAATGCACCACTATGCGAGGATATGAGACCAGGATTGCGGGCAAGAACAAATTGGCATTCAAGTATCATGGAAGTAACATCAATAGCATTTAATTTTTCACCTGACCATGGCAATAGTGATGCACCAGGGTAAGTGTTCCAAATGACTTTTGCATTGCCTATTGCTAACAAATGCTTAAATTTGGTCTGTGATGTTATTTAAGATGACAACCAAAAGTTTTAATTATGTTAGAATTGATCTAAAATATGTTTTGAATATATCTCAGGGCTGACAAATGTAATATATGATAAATGAAGTAATATGTGGCTCGGGCTTGTATGCAGCAGATTTATGCCTTGGACTATGTCATAGCATCAAATGCGCGAGTGTACTGCCGCTTGGTATTGAAGGGTCATTTTATGTGTGTCACTGCCCATTAAGGACTGGATGGAACTTTAATTGTCCAACATAGAGACTTTAAACCTTGGCACTGCACAAGATATTTATGTCAGCCCACCTGCCTATGGAAGTTCAGAAAGCTGTAACGCTATAGTTGCAATGATTAGATGCAACAAAAGATGCAATAATTATCAACAATGGGTGTGAGCCTTGGTTCAGTGATACCAATTCTGCCTCAAGTCAGAAGGTTGTGGGTTCAAGTTCCATTCCAGAGACTTGAGCACATAGTTTAGGCTGACACTCCACTGAAGGAGTGCTGCCCTGTTGGAGGTGCCATCTTTTGAATGAGATGTTAATCCGCAGTCCCATCTGCCCACTCAATGGATGTAAAGGATCTCATGGCACTATTCGAAGAGCAGAGAAGTTCTTCTAGCCAATAATCATCTCTCAACATCACTAAAAATATATTTTCTGGTCATTGTCTCATTGCTGTTTGTGAGATTTTGCTGTACACAAATTGGCTGCCATGATACCTATATTACAACAGTTCAAAAGTATTCATTGGCTGTAAATCGCTTTGGCAAGTCCTGACGTTGTGAACGGTATTAAAAAAGTATAAGTTATTTTATTCTTTCTTTAAGATCACAGCAATAGCCTATTCAGTAGATCAAACCAAAATCAGTCCTCTGGGCTGAACATAAACTACTATGCAAGACTGACTCCCTACCTCTATGTGCTTTTAACCACACACATTATATTCGACACCATCAATTTATAAATGACTCTAAAAGTTATAATAAAACACTTCCAACAAAGAAAAACAATCTGAAAGAAACAAGGATCTTTGAAAAATAAATCATATATTAATATATTGAATAATTTCACCAGACACTTGAAATAACAGCCCTCTTACAAAATAGAGACCTTGCCCTCTCAACATTGGTATGGTGAAGAGGCCCTGACTATGATCACTACTTTGTGCACCCAGCAACTACTTTTATTTATGAATTTTATTTTACCTCACCATATGCTAACCACATCTGTGCATCTTTATATGATTTTAAACCAGTTAGGCAATTGTTGACAGGCATTTTCCTACTACACTTTGAAAACATGGCAAAGCAACTCCATTGTGACTGAAATTCAACGTGACATTTCTCTCAAGAGGGCAATCATCTTCACATTTTTTTCCACAGATGTCCCTTTATTGAGGTTCTAATGCTGTACAAGAATGTGTAACAAGTCAACCAAGAGTTATTTATCATGCGAGGGAATCAATAGGACTCAAATGTTACCTATCTCAATCAGTGGAGCTGTTATAATAACGGGTACCTAAAAGGCCTCATTTAATCATTGCATTGCTTTCATTTCATTGCACCAGCCAATAATTTATCTTGTGTATACAATATAGTGGCAAGTAGACTGAAAAAATGATTGTTGGTAATGAAGATTGAGAGATGGGTCAGGTCTAATATACAGCTGAAGTGCTTGCTGACTATTATGACCTGCTGGTCTGCAGCGATATAGGTTTGCTGAGAAAGCTATTGGACCCACAAGTCAAAATGGAAGAGTATTGGTATAATTTGCCAAGCCAAAGAGCATAACAATAGCATGAATAGCCACTCAATACCCATGAAGTTTATAATTACATTCTTTATTGGTTTTACTGGATTTTTAAATGACCTCAACAACAAAATAAGAGCATCACTGATGTACGCAATGCAGCTGCTACTTTTCATCCAAAACAGCTTTGCTGCAAGACTGATGTGAAAAGTTTTATTTGCCTCATGTTCATCAGCTGTGGCTCAGTTTGTAGTCCACTCGCCTCTGAGTCAGAAGATTGTGGGTTCAAGTCCCACTCCAGGGACTTGAGCACATCATCATCATAGGCAATCTCTTGAAATCACAGAAGACTTGCTTCCACTCTAAAAGTGAGTTCTCAGATGGCTGAACAGTCCAATATGTGAATTACAGTCTCTGTCGCAGGTAGGGCAGACAATGGTTGAAGAAAAGGGTGGGTGGGGAGGCTGGTTTGCCACATGCTCCTTCCACTGCCTGTGTTTGTTTTCTGCATGCTCTTGGCGAGGTGGTCAGTGTCCTCCTGGATGCTCTTCCTCCATTTCGGGCGGTCTTGGGCCAGGGATTCCCAGGTGCCGGTGAGGATGTTGCATTTTATCAAGGAGGCTTTGAGCACATAAATCTAGGCTGACACTCCAGTGCAGTACTGAGGGAGTGCTGCACTGTCGGAGGCGTCGTCTTTCGGATGAGATGTTAAACCGAGACCTCATCTACTCTCTCAGATGGACGTAAATGATCCCATGGCACTATTTCAAAGAAGAGCAAGGGAATCCCCGGTGTCCAATGTTTATCCCTCAATCAATGTAACTAAAACAGATTATCTGGGCATTATCTCATTGCTGTTTGTGGGAGCTTGCTGTGCACAAATTGGCTGCCGCATTCCTCACATTATAAATGTGACTGCATTCCAAAAGTACTTCATCAGCTGTAAAACTTTTTGAGATGTCCAGTGGTCATGCAAGATGCTGTATAAATGCATGTCTTTCTTTCTTTACCTGGTTAATGGCTAAATTCTGTGACATTTTCCAGCAGTGCTTCCAAGAACTTCAGAGGATGTTTTTCTGAGGAATGTAGCTTCAACATATTGTACTCCCCCTCCCCCATCTGCACCAGGGTGTGCATAACCAGAATAGTCTAAAATGTCTCAACTCCAAGAGAAGTTTCCAATTGTACCTGTCAAAAAGCATCTGAATAATTGATATTTGAGGTACAATCAGATGATATATATGGCAGCTCCATTTTAAAGTAGCTGTCATTACAGTATGTAAGAGCAACTATCAATCCCAGTTGTGCATGCCATTCTTAGCACAACAATGTCATTACATTCAGTACCAGCTCAGAAGAATGCTAATCCCCTTTTTAATGGCAGCTGGCTGAACATGGACCTGCTAAGTTTGCCATCACAGTGGGTCTATAAAAGTAAAGAGGCCTAAAATGGTAGGTCTACACCAGGCTATTTCCGACAAACAGAATGCAAGTATTTCTACACAAGGAGAAGACATCTTTGAAATATTCCAACAATTCTTCTGGATAAGTGCTTTAAATAATATTAACCTGGTGTTGCACAAATTCTCAGAGTAATCCAGTTCTGGACCAAGGCTGTGTATTCTTGAATGAGAACATTCAAATATGCCCTCCCTCCATCCTGGCACCCTGGGTTTTATATATTCAGATTCAGTTAGTATCAAATGCAGCAAATTAACTCAGACAACTGTTCCATTCACACATCATACATTCCTCATCAGCTAAACCTACACTACCTGAGAAATGTTTCCCTCTCCAAAGTCACATTCCCTTTTAAAAACAATTCTTTTAATTATCAAACATATATCTTTGAATTAAAACATAGAAAATAGGTGCAGGAGTAGGCCATTCGGCCCTTTGAGCCTGCACCATCATTCAATATGATCATGGCTGATCATGCAACTTCAGTATCCCATTCCTGCCTTCTCTCCATACCCCCTGATCCCTTTAGCTGTAAGGGCCACATCTAACTCCCTTTTGAATATATCCAACAAACTGGACTCAACAACTTTCTGTGATCGAGAATTCCATAGATTCACAATTCTCTGGATGAAAATGTTTCTTCTCATCTCGGTCCTATATGTCTTACTCCTTATCCTTAGACTGTGATCCCTGGTTCTGGACTTCCGCAACATCAGGAACATTCTTCCTGCATCTAACTTGTCCAATCCCGGATGAATTTTATATGCTTCTATGAGATCCCCTCTCATTCTTCTAAATTCCAGTGAATATAAGCCTAGTTGATCCAGTCTTTCCTCCTATATCAGTCCTGCCATCCCGGGAATCAGTCTGATGAACCTTCGCTGCAATCCCTCAATAGCAAGAATGTCCTTCCTCAGATTAGGTGACCAAAACTGCACACAATACTCAAGCTATGGTCTCACCAAGGTCCTGTACCACTGCAGTAAGACCTCCCTGCTCCTATACTCAAATCCTCTAATTATGAAGGCCAACATGCCATTTGCTTTCTTAACTGCCTGCTGTACCTGCATGCCTACTTTCAAGACTGATGTACCATGACACCCAGGTTTCATTGTACCTCCCCTTTTACTAATCTGTCACCATTCAGATAATAATCTGCCTTCCTGTTTTTGCCACCAAAGTGGATAGCCTCACATTTATCCACATTATACTGTATTTGCCATACATTTGCCCACTCACCTAACCTGTCCAAGTCACCCTGCAGCCTCTTAGCATCCTCCTCACAGCTCAAACTGCCACCCAGCTTAATACTATCTGCAAACTTGGAGATATTACATTCAATTCCTTTGTCTAAATCATTAATATATATTGTAAATAGCTGGGGTCCCAGCACTGAACCTTGCGGTATCCCACTAGTCACTGCCTGCCATTCTGAAAAGGACCCGTTTATTGTCTGCCTGTCTGCCAACCAGTTCTCGATCCACGTCAATACATTACCACCAATCATATGTGCCTTAATTTTGCACACTAATCCCTTATGTGGGACCTTGTCAAAAGCCTTTTGAAAGTCCAAATACACCACATCCACTGGTTCTCCCTTATCCACTCTACTAGTACATCCTCAAAAAATTCTAGAAGATTTGTCAAGCATGATTTCCCTTTCATAAATCCATGC
Organism: Pristiophorus japonicus; assembly: GCF_044704955.1. NCBI lineage: Eukaryota > Metazoa > Chordata > Chondrichthyes > Pristiophoridae > Pristiophorus > Pristiophorus japonicus. The sequence goes on along the minus strand of NC_091980.1, from coordinate 99,489,260 downwards.
TGACTTGGACCGATCCTGTCACTGCTTTCCAAATGCGCTGCTATTTCATCTTTAATAATTGATTCCAGCATTTTCCCCACCACCGATGTCAGGCTAACCATTCTATAATTCCCCGTTTTCTCTCTCCCTCCTTTTTTAAAAAGTGGGGTTACATTAGCTACCCTCCAGTCCATATGAACTGATTCAGAGTCCATGGAATGTTGGAAAATGATCACCAATGCATCTACTATTTCTAGGGCCACTTCCTTAAGTACTCTGCGATGAAGACTATCAGCCCTGGGGATTTATCAGCCTTCAATCCCATCAATTTCCCTAACACCATTTCCTGACTAGTAAGGATTTCCCTCAGTTCCCTTAGTTCCTCCTTCTCACTGGACCTTTGATCCCCTAGTATTTTCGGGAGGTTATTTTGTCTTCCTTAGTGAAAACAGAACCAAGAATTGAAGAATGATACCTGATGACAAGGAGCAAAAAATATATTTACAGCTCTAAATACACCACTAGCATCTACCCAACAAAGTGCAAAATTGCCAAGGTATGCCCTGTCCACAAAAAGCAGGACAAATCCAATCCAGCCAATTACCGTCCCATAGCTTACTCCCAATCATTAGCAAAGTGATGGAAGGTGTCGTCGACAGTACTATCAAGAGGCACTTAGTCACCAATAACCTGATTACCAATGCTCAGTTTGGGTTCTGCCAGGACCACTCGCCTCCAGATCTCATTATAGCCTTGATCCAATCATGGACCAAAGAGCTGAATTCCACAGATGAGATGAGAGTGATTGCCCGTGATATCAAGGCAGCATTTGACCGAGTGTGGCATCAAGGAGCCCTAATAAAATTGAAGTCAATGGGAATCAGGGGGTAAACTCTCCACTGGCTGGAGTCATACCTAGCACAAAGGAAGATGGTTGTGGTTGTTGGAGGCCAATCATTACAGCCCCAGGACATCGCTGCAGGAGTTCCACAGGACAGTGTCCTAGGCCCAACCATCTTCAGCTGCTTCATCAATGACCATCCCTGCATCATAAGATTAGAAGCGGGGATGTTCGCTGATGATTGTGCAGTGTTCAGTTCCATTTGCAACTCCTCAGATAATGAAACAGTCCATGCCCACATGCAACAAGACATGGGCAAGATTCAGGCTTGGGCTGATAAGTGGAAAGTAACATTCACACCACACAAGTGCCAGACAATGACCATCTCCAACAAGCGAGAATCTAACCCCCACCTCCTTGATATTCAACGGCATTACCATCGTCAAATCTCCCACTGTCAACATTCTGGGGGTCACTATTGACCAGAAACTTAACTGGACCAGCCACATAAATACTGTGACGACAAGAGTGGGTCAAAGGCTGAGTATTCTGAAGCAAGTGTCTTACCTCGTGACTCCCCAAAACCTTTCCATCATCAACAAGGCACAAATCAGGAGTGTGATGGAATATTCCCCATGTACCCGAATGAGTGCAGCTTCAACAACACTCATGAAGCTTGAAACCATCCAGAACAAAGCAGCTCACTTGATTGGCACCCAATCCACCACCTTAAACATTAACTCACTCCACCACCGGTGCACTATGGCTGCAGTGTGTACCATCTACAAGATGCACTGCAGAAACTCACCAAGGCTTCTTCGACAGCACCTCCAAAACTTGCAATCTCTACCACCGGGAAGGACAAGGGCAGCAGGTGCATGGGAACACCACCAGCTCTAAGTTCCCCTCGAAGTTACACACCAATGCTCATAATATCACCCAGCGTTACTTTCAGCATGTAATTAATGCCGAGATTCAATAATACCGCCTTCCCACTTTTTTGGGGCGGGACCATCAGAATGGACGACACCAACTCTCATAATATCAGCCAGCATTACTTTCGGCACGTAATTAATGCCGAGATTCAATAATACCGACCGCCCACTTTTTTTTGTCGTAAAGATCAAATTTGCTGAAACTAACACCCAGTATAACGCCCAGCGTCACTTTCACCACCTCGCACACATCTCGCCCACAATATCGCTCGCCCAAAACACCGCTCTGAAAAGTGGAACTGTTCTGAACTAATCACAGCGGTGTGGATGCCATTTTTCAAAATCACAGGTCGCTTCATTGAAAAGGCTGCTTCAACTTCGGGGGAGCTGTATTGACTCTGGTGTTCTTCTCAGGTGAAGTGACCATCTGAACAGACATCTTTTCAGACTGTGGATGATTGGGTTTTACTGTAGGTGTCTATTAGTGTTGAAATTATTGCTTCTGATCAATCGGCATTATACTTTTATTGGAATGGGACCAGCCATTTCTCAGCCTGCTTCGATTACTACACAGATGCTGCAGAGTGCAAATGGCACAACGTCTAATGCACAATCTGAGACATGCCAGACTGAGGAGGAGGTCCAGACCATACACACCCCGCACTTATAGGGAGAAGCGGTCTTACCTCGACGTGTCCGAGAACACCTGCCTTCGGAGGCTGCGCTTCCACAAAGTAGTGATCACTGAAATATGCCAGCTGATCAGAGCAGATCTGCAGCCTGCCATCACCTTCAGGACATCACTGTCCGTCGAGGTCAAGGTCACCACGGCACTGTCGTTCTACGCGTCCGGTTCCTTTCGGGCCTCCGCGCTCGACATTTCTCCTCTGTCTCACTATGCCACACATCGCTGCATTAGACAGGTCACAGAGGCCCTGTACACGTGTAGGATGGACTTTATCAGCTTCCCCATGACCACAGAGGCTCAGACTGACAGGGCTGGAGCATTCTACTGCATTGCTAAGTTCCTCAAAATGCAGGTAGCAATACAGTGCACTCACATCGCCATGCGGGCACCTTCTCAGGGCCCAGAGGTTTTTCGCAATAGAAAAGGATTTCACTCCCTGAAGGTTCAACTAGTTGTCAACCACAACCAGATAATAATGGTAATGAATGCCAAATGTCCAGGCCACTTCGATGAGGCTCATATTCTGCGTGAGAGCGCTGTCTCTGACATGTTTAGCAGTCAGCCACAAGGACAATGCTGGATGCTTGGTGACAACCGATATGGCCTAGCCACCTGGCTGATGAACCCCCTGCATGACATCCACACCGAGGCCGAGAAGCGATACAATGAGAGCCACAGAGCCACATGCATTGTGGTCCAGAAAACAATTAGTGTGCTTAAGCAGCGCTTTAGATGCCTGGAGCACTCAGGAGGGGAGCTACAATGCAACCGTGGGCAAGTAACTCACTTTGTGGTCGTGTGCTCCATGCTGCACAACCTGGCTATCAGAAGGGGACAAGAATTGCCAGAAGGGACTGATGGTCCACCTCAGGAGAGAGAGGAAGAGGAGGATGAGAGACTGGATGTTGACTTTGGGCCAGACAATCAGGCTGACTATGCAACCATGTCCAGGTCCACCTCCAGACCGGAGGAAAGAGCCCATGGTGGCTACATAGCTGCAAGACTTTTAAGTCAGGAGCTCATAAATGAGCGATTTGCCTGAAAGAACGTTGCTGTAATTGACAAAGCTGACACACTGCTGTGTCATCATCATCATCATCATCATAGGCAGTCCCTCGGAATCGAGGAAGACTTGCTTCCACTCTTAGCATGAGTTCTTAGGTGGCTGTACAGTCCAATACGAGAACCACAGTCTCTTTCACAGGTGGGGCAGATAGTCGTTGAGGGAAAGGGTGGGCAGGGAGCCTGGTTTGCCGCACGCTCCTTCCGCTGCCTGCGCTTGATTTCTACATGCTCTCGGCGACGATAGTCAAGGAGACCAGCACCCTCCCGAATGCACTTCCTCCACTTAGGGCGGTCTATGGCCAGGGACTCCCAGGTGTCAGTTGGGATATCGCTCTTTATCAGCGAGGTTTGCTGTGTGTGTGCAGCTCAGACATCAATGGTGGCCATCACCTTGGTGCCAGTTAAAGTTTAAGTTGATTGACATTAACTTTAATTATACCCTTTCATGTTAAGGAATCACCAGTGTGTAACGGTCCAGCTATCTGAGACAATGCGCAACAAGGTTATGTTGAATAAAAAACATTTAAAAAGACCTTTGGTCTGAAATCATAAGTATCATGGCAAAAACACCCCAACCCCACCCCACTTTTTCGACCATTGACATCAATCAAATGGTCAACATGTCCAGCAACACAGAACACAAATGCAAAGCAGGAGGGTGGCCCCCTCCCCCCTATGCATTACAACAAATTGCATACACCGAGATGGAAGTATAACCAAGCCATCACCTGTGGACATACACCTCACTTTTCTTCCCCCCTCCCCTTCTTCTCCCCACCTCTACCCTTTCCCCTCCTCGCTCCATGCTGCCAGGCAATGGAGCTCCTCAGGCAGTGCCTCATTGGGGGATGAAGGCAGAGCCAATGGTTGCACAGGTACGGGAGCGGGAGGTGCCGAAGTGGGAACATTCTCGGATCCAGAAGCAGGATCTTGGTCCTGCCGCTCATGTGTCATTGGCAGTGGGGATGCGGAATCTAGGGGTGGAGTGCCATGCTCTGGGACCACTGGGAGGCCTGTGCCAGCAGTGTTCCTGGCTATCGTCTCCAGGGCCTCCACCATCCGCGGAACGTACTCCAATATGGTGCCGGAGATGCTGGCCAGCTGTCGGGATATGCCTCCCAATGCATTGAGGATCTGGTCACCTATGTCTACAGTTCTCCTGGACAACTGTACCATCTCTCCGCTCTCATCTGGCGCTCGTGGACCAGACCTGCCTCGTCCACGAAACCTCCACGCGGTCGGCGCCGTCCTGGGGACAAATGGGGTGCCCTGTAGCAAGGTGCATGGGCCCGGTACCTCCAGAGTGGAGGCGGGAATGACCGGAGGAGCACTAGATGGCTTTGGGATGGAATGGCTTCTGGAGCATGGCGATGCAGGTTCCTCGAAGTCCGTGCTCTCATCCGTAGAGAACTGACCCAGCGGATTGAAGGGCGAGAATCGCAGCTCCTCAGCACCAGATGTAGGATCGTTCGGGGAGTGGGCCCCGCGCCCCCACCTTCTGGCCTCTGTGGTCTTGCCTGGGGACGCGCTGCTGGTTGAGCTGCAGAACACAAATGAGATTATTTGAGGAGAAGTGGATGCTAGGGTCATAAGGTGAGTCCAGCGCTACACACAGCATATGCACGACAACAGCACCACCGCTATCAAAATCATCACAGACATCACATTGTGCATTGCACTGATTCTCATGAGGCCAGCATTATTTCTAGGACAATTTTAAAAACCATCTATCATATATGATTGTTCGGATATGAGTGGGTGTGGCATCAATTGACTTTAGATCACGCAATGGTGTATGCTTTACTGACATGGCATCACTTCAGGGTCTGCATCTGCCTGCGTGGCCATCCGGGGATGCCTCCCCACGAGTGTGAGCACCCGCTCCTCCATCTCAGTGATGTCGTTGGTGACTGCTGCCCCCCCCACACCCGTTCGCCTCTGCTCGGACCTAATCGTTGATAGCTTCTTCTGTAAAAGGTAACAGGACGACGTGGCATGAGATTATTGCATGATATTATTGCTAGGTTCTGTCACAGAAACTGATACAACACATAATCGACAGATGTAATCACGATTATTATGATAATTATCATTCTTTACCTAAAGACGTGCACCGAGACCGCAGGCTTTGAGTACAACATTCCTGGTAAAAGTGAAACACCTCACATCTGATGACAGTCACTTATGCCTCTTACAAATCAAATTATATAAATATATAATTACATGTAAATAAATGTCTTACTTACTCTTGCGGATCCCACAAGGTAGTTCCATCGTTTGCGGCATTGGTTGCCCTTACGCACCTCGTTGGTCGCCGACGAGACCACCTCTGCTATCTTAGCCCATATCCTCTGGTAGGCCTTTGGGGTGGGCTTCCCACACCCTTCCTGTGTCAAATCACCCCAGCGTGACTCGACCTCCTGCAGGAGGGAGGCATTTGCCTTGTCCAAGAATCTCCTCGCTCTTTTGTGCCCTCCGATTTGCTCCTCTCCCAGCTTACTGCTCTTGCCAGCGTCAGTCTCCACAGTGTGATGTGTCACCTCCTCCTCTTCCTCCATTATAAGCACCAAATTCGGAAAAATATCTGCTGGTAACAGCTAATTTTTTTTCACAATTTGCTCAAAACTCTCCCTCCTTCCTCTCAAAGCAGGCACACCACACCCACACACGCCTTCACTCCCTCTCAGCTCCCTTTCTCTCTGTCTCCTCTTATGCGCATGTCATGATGACCCTTGACCTCCTGAATTGCGGGAATCGAGCGTTGCCATGCCATTGCTAAGGACGGTGACACTTTACAGCAGAAGGTCAGAGAGATTTAACGCAAACGCCCATTTCCTATCGCTCATGGTAACGCCCAATTTTAAAAATGGAGACTTGGGGCTTTGAAAATGGGCGACAAGCCGGCGATCTGAAAACCCATTTTTACCGCCCACACTGGAAATAATGCCCATTTTTGGGCAATCTGCACAAAAGTGTAAAATCTAGCCCCATATCTCTATTGTTTTAATTAAAAGAACAATCTTTTGTTCAAATATCATTAGTTGGACTATTTACATCAGTTGTATGTAATTTTGTAGCAATTATGGTCTGGGTATGGTGGTGTAATGGTTAAGATACTGGTGAACACTCCTGTGGTCTGTGAGTTCAAATCCCACTACTGCAAGTTGTGAAGTTGAATTGTTAATTTGTGGGCTGGCATCAGGAAAAAAATGACCATGGAATTTTGTAAAAATCCTAACATCTTCACTAGTGTCCATGAGGGAAGGGAACCTAACTGGGAGCCTACACAAAACTCCAATTTCACACTATATGATTGACTTTTATTGGCCTCTGAAGTGGCCTAGAAAGCCACTCAGTTGTAAAAGTAATTATTTTTCAAGAAAGCGGCCCACCACCACCTTCGCAGCATTACTAGGGTTTGGCAATAAATGTCGTCTTGGCAGTGCCACCCACATCTGAAGAACAAGAAAGAAAATGTATTAATATGTTTTTTGTGTCTTTTACATTGATAATTTTCTTCCCTCTTCTCTTCTGAAGCAACTTGTTGGGCTGCAATTCTACAGGTGACATGGTCATCCTGTACTTCGCTCATGTGACCATTATTCATGTCGGAGCTTGGACAGTCACTCTAGGATGCTCCTCTCTGGGGCAGAATAACAATGGAGTAGGACTTTCACCTGCCGCTCTTAACCATGCCCCAACCTTGGCTCATTTCCGATGGATATAGGTCCCGGCAGGATTCCACCATTGAGAAGGAGGACCAGAACAGGTCGTCAGGCATTTAAAGGGGCAAAAGAGCCCTGAAGATCAATGGAGTCTCAGCCTTGTAGAATTTGCCGGAGACCAAGGCCTACACGGGTAAGTGGGTGGAATCATAAATCAAGGGGTAGCACATCTCTTTTAGACCTTCTCCCGACATTACCTAACCTTAGGGCCATTAGCATTGCTGCCCCGGGCCTAATTACACTTTCACATGGCAATCCCAGGAAGTGGTGGTAACTGGGGGAGTGAAGAGGGAATTGGGCTGGGGAACTAGGCCTCACCCCTTTGCATGTGGCAAGCAGGGAAGGGACGGACCTGATGGGGCAGGGGTAAGGAAACTGAGGTCAGGGAAGTGAGATGGTAGTAGGCCTTATCATTCTCTGCTGCATTCTGTCCTATTCTAGGCGGTTTTGTGAAGGAGAATCCAGTCGTTAGTATCAGCAGGCTATTCAATTGTGGGGAGTATAACATGACATTCACACATGTATCCTACCAGCAGTGGTTAGTAGATAGTCATTTATTAAATTATCATTCATTTATAAACAAAAATAACTTCATGATTAGCTATAATCATTGAACATAGTCACAGCGAAGAAAGACATCACAAGTGGGCCACACATCAAGGTCGGGTATGATAGCAGTTAAAGAACCTACCTACTCCAATGATGTGTATACATACTAACAGATCTGTAGTATTCGTTCAACACCATAGTCCATTAAATTTGAAAGTTTTGAAGAAAAGTAATGCACATAATAACTTTAATATTCTAGAGGTAGAAAGATAAATGTTTAAACACGAGTATAATCCAGGGAGAAACATAGTCAATCCAAAGAAGTATAATAACAATAAAGCTAACTTTGTATTCCAAGATTCTCATTCTTGATTTTTTTTCTGATGCTGGTGTGGGTGGGGGTGGGGGTGGGGGGAGGGGGTGCAGAAGGAAGTAGTTGTGTAAATATTTAAACAAGCCTAAAAGCGTCAAAGTTTACTGTGCAGTCACCATAAAATGTCATCCTCTGCCACTACCCCATGCAGAGAAATGGGAAACTATTTTAAAATGTGTTTTTTTTGATTATGCCTCTGTGAAGCTCCTTCAAATGTTTTTTTTCCACATTAAAAGTGATGTATTACTGCAAGTTGTTATGTTTATTCTGCCAGTTTAATGTTGGTGCAAAGTAATTTTTGGTTTGCATCAATATGAAGCTTGAGGTGTAAATCTGGAGTCAGGGCCAAGCTGACTCCGAAGCAAAGCAGATTGAGAGAAATACATGATAGATAA